>NW_012153840.1:1249039-1269061 GCF_000956105.1 Propithecus coquereli
TCTGGCTTATCAATTCATTCTTTCATGGATCATGCCTTTGGTGTTGTGTTTAAAAAGTCATCCCCAAACTCCAGGTCATCTAGATTTTTTCCTGTGTTACCTTCAAGGAGGTTTATAGTTTTGCATTTTAACATTTAGGTCTGTCATCCATAGATCTATTTTGAGTTAATTTTTGTGAAGAATGTCTAGATTCATTTTTTTTCATGTAGATGTTAAATTGTTTCAGCACCATTTGTTGAAAAAGGCTGTCTTTTTTGTCCATTGTATTGCCTTTGCTTCTTTGTCAAAGATCAGTGGACTGTATTTGTATGAATCTATTTCTGGGCTTTCTATTGTGTTCCATTGAACATAATACCACACTGTCAAATGTGGTATCATTGACAGTACCATACTGTCTTGATTACTTTATAGCAAGTCTTGAAGTCAGTCTCTGACTTTATTCTTCTTGAGATGTCAATGTTTTGTTGACTGTCTTGGGTTTTTTGCCTCTCCATGTAAAGTTTAGAAGCAGTTTTGCTGATATTCACAAAATATTTTGTGATTTTTGACTAGAATTGCATTCACTCTATAGATCAAGTTGGGAAGAACTGACATCCTAACGATATTGATTCTTCCTATCCATGAACGTGGAATTTCTCTTCATTTATTTAGTACTTTGATTTCTTTCATCTGGGTTTTATAGTTTTCTCATATAGATTTTGTATGTATTTTGTTACATTTATACCTAAGTACTTCATTTTTTGGTGCTGATGTAAATGGTGTTATGTTTTTAAATTTCAGATCTACTTGTTCATTGTTGGTATATAGAAAAGTGATTGACTTTTGTGTATTAATCTTGTATCCTGACATCTTGCTATAACTGTTTATTAATTCCTTGACCCAGACAGTTTTTTCTCACAGTCATTGTATATCTGTCTCTTATTCATTACTGCCTTATGTCATTCCAACATTTGCAAATCTGTAGTACTCATTTCACCAGCAGTGTTGTTACTCACCAAAAATGACCATGCTTTTTAAAAATATTTCAATCTTACCAACTGTGAGTTCAACCAAATGAAATTTGTCGTAGTATGGGAATAGTGATCATCACTGGAAAGCGTGTGTAAGTACTGCCATCCTGCTTAAGGATCCACTAAGGTGGCATAAATTCAGGAATGATATACATTCTTTCAAAATGTGACATAATTGGTTGTACTCTTCATTCAAAATTTTGCTCTACTCAAATTAGTCATTGTAATGAATGTGTTAGAAAATAGATTGTTCCAGAAACATGAAGCTTTCACTTTTTAAAGTAGACTTCATTTATTTTTTTCTTTCTTTGTTTTTTGTTTGTTTGTTTGTTGAGACAAGTCTTGCTCTGTTGCCCAGGCTAGAGTGCCATGGTGTCAACCTAGCTCACAGCAACCTTAAATGCCTGGGCTCAAATGATCCTCCTGCCATAGCCTCCCACGTAGTTGGGACTACAACTGTGTGCCACCATGCCCAGCTAGTTTTTTCTATTTTTAGAGATGGGGTCTTGCTCTTGCTTGCTCAGGCTGGTCTCGAACTCCTGAGCTCAAGCGATCGTCCCACCTTAGCTTTCCAGACTGCTAGGATTACAGGCGTGAGCCACCACACTTGCTAAGTAGACTTTATTTTTAAGAAAAGTTTTAGGTTCATAGCAAAGTTAAGCAGAAGGATCAGAGATTTCCCATGTACCCTCTGCCCCTACACACAATAGCCTCACTGAGTACCACATTGCCCACCAAAGTGATACATTTGTTACAAATGATGAACCTACACTGACACATCCTTATCACCCAAAGTCCTTAGTTTAAGTTAGAGTTCCCTCTTGGTGTCATGCATTCTATGGCTTTGGACAAATGTGTAATAACTTATATCCACCATTATAGTAAAAGCTCTCACTTTTTAAAAAACTTTACTTAAGTCATGTATTCATCATTTCATAATCCATTATAAGCTGATTAATTATCTGTATTTAAGATGGAGAATGCTTTATTGTCATGGTCTAACTATAGGTATTTATTGAACACCTGTTATATTCCAAATACTGTTTTATCATACTCTTTCACAAGGTGAATTATCCCCCAGCCTCTTTGCTTTGGAATCATAATACCAGTTATCATGGTGTGTCACATCATGATATAAAGGGGACTAGAGTTATAGTGTGAGCTGATTTTGTAACCTTGAGCAAGTCACTTAACCTCCCTGAACTTTGGTAAAATGAAAGGATTGCATCTTCCAGTTTTGAAATCGTGTGATTCTGTTTCCTTTATTCGAATGAAAATCAAAGAAATTTAGAGTTCCTCAAAGAAACTTTTATCTTATAAAAGTGACAAAACAGTTAATAAACACAGTTTTAATAACTTGATTTACAAGTTAAGTGTCCAGTTTAAGGTATTTGCTCTTTTTGTCTATAGGTGTAGCCCATCAGTGTTATCATGGTTTCATGAAGGCTGTCCAGGAAGGAAACATTCAGTGGGAGAGCCGAACTTACCCTTATCCTGGAACTCCAATCACTCAGCGGTTCTCACACAGTAAGTATTCACTGTGAAAGCAGATCCCACACTGCTTGTGGTCATATTTCCAAAAACTTCTCTGAAGCATGTATTTCATCTGGCTTTCTAATGAAGACAATGTAAAATGCAAGTTTATATTTTATAACCAGAATTAGGGAAAAGTGTGAGCCTAAATATATGGTAGGTACTGTTAATAATAATTTTATATTCTGCTTTTTCGTTTCCTCTACTCCAAAGAGTTCAAGGTGTTATGCTTAGAATTTTAAACATCTGATATTATGTAGGGGGAAGACAAGGGAAAGGTCATACATGAGGATATTTCTGAGATCCTGCCTAGAGAGTAGCTAGACCTTAGTACTAAGTCTTATAATGACTATCTATTTTAACATAGTATATGTTCAGCAAACACAAAATTTGACTGGAGTCTCACAAAAATTTTGAAGGTAAAAGATAATTGATTATAAAATACAAATTTAAATAGTAAAATTATAAATAAAATAGTCTTAGAGGCCAGCTACCCCAGATATACTCTCGTATCCAGAGGAGAGTTCAGTAAAGAATTATAACTCGTCATTGTCTTTGAGTTGGATCTGAGTAAGTCAAAGGAACAGGCTAACCTATTGCTGTGTTTTCAGTTCTCTTAAGGAGTTATTTTTACTTATGCTGTTATCAACTGCCCACAGCAGTGGGCCTCAAAGTGTGATTCCCGGACCTCTGGGGAGGAGGGTGTCCATGAGACCCATTCAGGGACTCTCTGAAGTCAGAACTGGCTTTGTTTGTTTTAAACTATGTGTGTGTGACATTGAATAACACAGTGATTGCTAGAATAGTTCAGGGACTCTGCCTTGATTGATACTAAGACTCCATCAGTTTTACCCACCATCGCTTTTGTATTATTAGTGCCAATGCCAAAACTATGAGGAAGGCAAGTGTTGTTATTATGTAAAAATAGTTTTGAGAGGGTCTCAAGTGTTCTGAGGAATCCACAGACCACACTTTGATAATCACTGAAATGGACTATAAATGAATTCTAACTGAGAATATTTAATGAAATTATAGGAGGGTCCATATTAGGTCCATTATTTATTGTTGAAGGAGGGAGGGGTAATTTCACTTACTTACAGATAATTGGAGTAAGAGGTAAATAAGATTTCTGAAGACTGAAAACCTTTTTTGAAACAAGTAGTTTTAGAACCTTAGGTGAGGGAAATTGAATGAATCTAGGCAAAATAGAAACCAGATTAGGAAATATTCAAGAGTGAATAATTATCACAGCATTAGCTCAACTTTCTTATGAGAAAAGGGAAAAATGTTTCTCAGTTAACTAGCTTTTGAAATTAGTATTACCACAAAATAAAGACAGTTATTTGAAGGGGAAATGAAACGGATAGTATGATGAGTAAGCCCACAGAAGTTCAGAGGTTAGTGGATTTGGGTAATGGTAAGTTTCTATGTGTCATTGTCTCTGTCTATGTCATTGTTTTGGTCAGTCTGTCATTGTTTCCTTCCATCTGTCTGTACATACTATCTGATTTAACTGCCAAACTGAAGAGAACCATTACAGGGAAAAGGACAGTTTTCAAAATAGGTTGAAAACAGGAATTCCTTTAATTTCTTTAGCTCCTTCCTCTTTCTATTACGAATTACTCTTGTGATTTCAGTTTTCTTTCTTATCCCTAGCTCATGTTGAGCTTGAGATCCACATTCCTAATTCTCTTTTTTTTTTTTTTTGAGACGGGGTTCTCACTCTTGCTCAGGCTGGTCTCGAACCCCTGCCTTTGCCTCCCAGAGTGCTAGAATTGCAGGCATGAGCCACCATGCCCAGCCTTCTAATTTTTTTTTTTTTTTTTTTTTTTGAGACAGAGTCTCACTCTGTTGCCCGGGCTAGAGTGAGTGCCATGGCATTAGCCTAGCTCACAGCAACCTCAAACTCCTGGGCTCAAGCGAGCCTACTGCTTCAGCCTCCCAAGTAGCTGGGACTACAGGCATGAGCCACCATGCCCGGCTAATTTTTTGTATATATTTTTAGTTGTCCAGATCATTTCTTTCTATTTTTAGTAGAGACGGGGTCTCGCTCTTGCTCAGGCTGGTCTTGAACTCCTGAGCTCAAACAATCTGCCCGCCTTGGCCTCCCAGAGTGCTAGGATTACAGGCGTGAGCCACCGCGCCTGGCCTCTAATTCTTATATAACAGGATAATGATACACATGCTTGTTTGTTTTTGAGACAGGGTCTTGCTCTGTCAGCCAGGCTGGAGTGCAATGGTGCAGTCATAGCCCACTGTAGCCTTCAACTCCTGGGCTCAAGTGATCCCCCTGCCTCAGCCTCCCAACCATGCCTGGCTAATTTTTTTCATCTTTTTAGAGATGGGGTCTTGCTATGCTGCCCAGGCAAGTCTCAAACTCCTAGTCTTAAGCATTCCTCTCACCTCAGCCTCCCAAAGTGCTGGGATTACAAGCGTGAGCTACCATGCCCAGCTCACATGTTTCATACTCAGTCAGGTAAAAGTGGAACTCAGTACTTCCCCCTGCATTTTCTCTTCTTCCTAATTTAGCTAATGTGATCATCATTCTCTTAATTACATGAGCTTAAAATCTTTGATTCATCCTGTTTCTCTTTTGTTCAACAAGAGCCAAATCCCATTGATTTGTTCTCTCTACAATCTCCCTCATATCTTTTTCTTTCCCCCTTACCCTAACTTATGCTCTAATCACTGCACCTTTTCTAAATCATCCCAGTGTACTCCTAAATGGTCTTCTTGCCTTTTTGTTCTCTCTTCATCCAAACCTGGACTAGACACTGTTGGCAATCCTCTCTAAATCTGGAGACAGTGCCACCTCCTAGGGCTTTTGGAAATGTGTAAGATCATTGTTCATTGTCTTGACTGGAAAGCACTACAAGCATTTAGTAGGCAAGGGCCAGGGATACTAAATGTCCTGTGGTGAATGGGACAATCCTACACACAACGAATTGTCCTGCCCAAAATGACAAGCTCCCCCATCAGGAAACACTGCAGATCTGAAACACACAACCAACCTTTCATTCTTCCATCAGAAAGCTTCATCCTTTCTCCCGCACGTGGAAGTTTCCACTCTGCTTGGCTTTTAAGGACCCAGCTTACCTTTTCAACCTCACTCACTGCCGCATCCTTATACAGCCAGGCTTCAGCCACATGAGCCTCCTGGTTGTGCCTGAAACTTCTCTGCTTTGTGATTTTGCTTGGAAGCCCTGATTTCATTTTCCCCCACAACCTGTCTTTCTCTCCTGTTCCTTTTTCATTCCAAGATTTGTTTGCCCTTAATTGACTGAAAGTGTCCTATCCACAAAAACTCATGTCAAAGCCAAAAGCCACATTCTTTACAAATTGCTATCAAATTCCCCACCATGGAGTTTAAGCTCTTTTCTTTCTCTGGTTGTACTGCCCGAATACACTGTTCATTCCTTCCTGCATTATTTATTGCTGTTTGTCTTTTACCAATATTATCTGTGTGAGAGAGACTGCATGCAAAAGAGGAAAGAACTTTGGACTTGGGAAACAAGTTTCTTAGCTCCTCTGACCCACAATTTCTTTTTCTATAAAATGTTTACTACAAATTCTATTTATGCCACAGGTTTGCTGAGAAATGTAATTGAGGAAACACTTGTAAAATGTGTTTTAATCTGTAAAGGGGTGATGATGAAGTCTCCTTCACAAGATTATTGTCTCCATGTCTTAGAGGTACCATTCACAGCACCTCGTTCATAGTTGATATCTAATAAATTTGATGTCAGTAAATTTCGATATCTAATAAGTTTTTTGGACTTAAGTGCAACAAAGATATGCACAGTACAGCATCTTTTCTGTGTAAAAGTCTGGGACAAAAAAGGCAGGTATAATAAAAAGGCCATAGCTTTTTGGTGCGTGCATGGCTAATCATGCAAGGCTTGATTAATGTAGGATATCCTTTTCAGATTGTTGTAGGGGTCTACTGAGTCCCCAACAGCATGCTTTGAAAAACTTTTTAGTGTTTAGGCTTCAAATATGGTCAGGCAGTTCCATACACAATGCTGATCGTGCTCCTGCAGGAGCCAGCAGGCCCAGATTGGATAATCACTCCTGCTTATTCCATAGTTATGTAATTACAGACCTTATCAAATACGTTCTGGCTTGTAGATGTGAGGCACATGACAGCATAGTCTCTTTAAGCATGGGATAAATGCCTTAGGATCTTTCCCTGGAGACAAGCGAAAAAACAAAAGAGAATTTAACATCTGAAAGTGCTGAAATTGGAGTGTTCTATTCATTCAGGGAGCATTTATTGAATGCTCTGTGCACCATGGAAAATATGAAACTACTGGAAGGTCTTGCAGTTGAGATAATTACTGTATAGTAGAGAAGTATTCAGAACTGTGAAGAACTGTTTGCTTGCTGTGTGTGTAATTGTGAATATTTTACTTGTATTTGAATAGGAATTGTTAGACATTAACTTGAGATATGTATCTTGTAATAGTTGTTCATGGTGCATTTAAGCGCATTTCAGAAAGTTTGAAGAGGTTTAGCAATTGAAATAAACATTCTCAATATTATTTCTTAGGCCAGTATTCATACCGTAGTATGAGCTGTAACTTTGTATAGCACATTCCAATGGTCTAGATGTTATGAGAGTAAAACGTTCTATTTGGGTAGAGAACTTGGGAAAAGGGAAATGACTGCTTGAGCACTGGAAATTGTTCAAATTCTTAACTTTTTCTAAAAAGCTTGTTTCAACTTGTTGGGTCTTCCTCCCCACTCCCACTAAAATCAATATATAGGTGTCTTAAATAAAAACGGTCAATACACAAAGCTGAATAGGATGCTTAAAATAGTTGAGTGTATTATTGATAGTTATTTTCTCATTCCATTATATCTTAGTTTTAAACATAGCTGCCTACATTGACTCTCTTCCTCTCTCAACTTGATAATTGACCGCCAGTCATTGAAAATACAGTAGTATGTGAAAACTTGCTATTTTACTTAACACTAGCTTTGCATACTTTGGGCTGTGCTTTCCTCTTCCAGAAACCTTTGTTTGCTCAAAGAGAAGCAGGAAAATGCCAATTGCCCTATTTTAGTATAGGATTAAAATACACGGGGTAAGGATCTCATGGGCCCGGCTACTGGCTGGCTGACTTTTCAATCCAAATAGAGAAGAAAAATGTTTGCTACCTCTTTGAAAAAATAGAGGCACTGTGCTCTTTTGCTACACTAAGGAGGCAGCTGCCAAGAGTTTATGAGGAACAGGGAGACATAAATGAGCCCTTGGCTCCTTTAGTTATGAAATCATGGATTTGTTTTATTAACCATTGTTATAATGAATACTAATTAAGGTTTCAGAAGCCATAGGACATTGCTAATTTCTGTTCTGGAAGTCTGGAATATCAAGTGAGAAGACTGTTCTTTCATGCCTATCACCAGTTGGCTCAGTTCAAAATGCCCCGTTTGTCAGGATTGCTAGATCGAGATAGGTCTAAAGAGAACCAAGATATCTGGAGTTGAGCTTCTTTAGTGAAGATTAAAATGTGGCTCCAGTAATTGTCCTTTTGTTCATCTAATGTTCTCTAATTTGATCCTTTGTTGTTTTCAGTTCTTAGCAAATCTGAAACATGAGCAATGAAATTTCATTGGACTTCTTAATAGACTTTCTTGTTGGGATGTGGATTATAAAACTGATTGAGATATAGATTAGAAATTATTTTTAAAGGCAAAGAGAGTCAGTGGAAGGTGTAAGACCATTTAAATCCTCACACTTCCATATACCATTGTAGTGTTTTTGACTTCTGGGAATATAGTAAATATTTTGCAAGTGTGAGCCTATTGATGATTAGATGGCATTTCATTTCTTCACATCTGTTTTCCCTAATTTCTTTGGTAATTTGAAAAGCCTGTAGCTCCATTATTGCACATTATCAGAGGTCAGATAATTTCGATTTACTCCTTCTGCTGATCGAGATTACTGGGTTTAAGTGGCTAAACACACTACTTTTATTACCTCTTAACTCACCCAGTTTTCTGACTTGGACTTCCTACTATAGAGAGTCCCAAGGGACTAACAGGTGGGCTGAGTTAAGAAAAAAAGGAGAGTTATTTCCAGAGCAAGGATATATTACTTAGATGATCATAGCAATGGCATTGGTTGAGTCAATAGTAATGATATTTCCCCTTTTCTGAGCTTGAATAAGTAGTGCCAGAGTTCAGAAGAGATCTTAAAAATAGTGGTGTGCTACACTGAACGAGACCTACAAATACGCTGGATGAACATACACTAGTGCATCGAGTCTCTGAATTTCTTTTCCCTTTCCCCTTCCTTTTTTCAAAGAGTGCAGTGGCATCATCATACATCACTATAATCTCCAGCTGCTCAAGTGATCCTCCTGCCTCAGCCTCCTTAGTAGCTAGGACTATAGGTGTGCGCCACCATGCCTGGCTAATTTTTCTATTTTTTGTAGAGATAGAGTCTCACTGTTGCTCAGGCTGGTCGTGAACTCCTGGCATCAAGCAGTCCCTCCCACCTCAGCCTCCCAAAGTGCTAGGATCACAGGCATGAGCCACCATGCCTGACCTCCCCTTCCTTTTATATGATGCTAAAGTTAGTTTCATATGAACATTGAGAGATCTTTTTCCCCTCTGGCATGCATGAAATGTATAGCGAGGAAAGCTCTGCTTGGGCCTCTTCCTGAAATCCTTATAGAAAATGCAAGACTGTAAGGAGTGTGGTCATCTTTTCCAAAGGATAGAGACTACAAGGTCACAGAACTCGTGCCTCTTGTAGACTCTGTCTTTGGTCTTTCTGGTTTTGGGGGATCAGCCCCTTCCACAGTCATTGTCTCTTAGGAATGGTGCCTGGCGATGTGTATAAATCATCTAATCAAAAGGGCTCTTCTCAGAGACTTTTGTGTTTTTTTTTTAAATTTTATTTCTCTGGTTTTCTAGTCAGTATCAATCAGCCTGCCTTGGTAGCTTTTGGATATACCTAGGGACTTAATGACTTCCATGCTTTTTCCCTCTGTTGCTTTGGGACCAGTCCAAGACCATACTACTTCTGAATTTCCCTGGCTGCTCTTTGGAATTCATAAATACTGTATTGCTTCAGTCACACTGGTCTTTATGTATGGTTACTTCATGCCATTGATTAAAACTGTTTTTTGTCATTGTGTTTCACACAAAGATTTATTTATTGATTTGTGCTTCAGATTTCATTTGAAACAAAAACAGTAAGAGGAGGACTGGAGGAGAGAAATGGGAGGACAGAATGCATCTGTTAGCACTATCTTTGCCTAGCCTTAAAGGATAATGATGCAGATTTAGATTAATTATGTAGCTGTGCTGAAATTTCACTCATTGAGCACCCTTAATCTGAATTTTTGTGTGTTCTTGCTGGAATTGTACTATCTTACTTAATGACGTCATTGTCAGTTTGCTTCGTGTGCTAAGAAATAAAATTTTCATAGCTTTTCTCTGGCCTTGTTTTAAAGAATAATGTGATATTGACCAACCTGAAGACAAGAGGCTGGTTATAGAAATTTGGTACTTAGTAACAAAGTTGTTCAATGTTTAGAATAATTAAGCTCTGAAAAATATGGGCTATGGTTAAAATGTTGGAGGGGCTCTCAAAATTAAACAGCAGTTATTCATTTATTGTTTTCTTTCTAGGTGCATGCTATTATGATGCTAATCAGTCTATGTATGTGTTTGGAGGCTGTACTCAGAGCAGCTGCAATGCTGCCTTCAATGACCTCTGGAGACTTGACCTAAATAGCAAAGAGTGGATCCGACCTTTGGCTTCAGGTAAGAGATGAAATGCTGATCTTTGCCTTCTTACCAGGTGATTCCCTTGGCATGGAAACTCTACCTGATCCTTTTTGATGTTGGTCTCAAGGATAAGTTAACTGAGGCCCCAGGTCCTTTGTCAAAATAGCTGTGTAAATGAGAAGAGCAATATGTTTGTCTAAGTCTTTGAATTTTTTAAAAAAGAAAAGTATACTTTATCATTAGTATTGATGCTCTGCCAAAATTGCTATACTACTGTGTGAATTCATTTGCATGGTTTTCTCAAGTACTTGTACAGGTGTGATATGCTGTTTGGTATGAGGTTGAAGTGAGAACAGTAACACAGAGTCATGAGAACTGTAGTTGACTGACAGAAGTTATTGTCCCAGGGCTAAGGCAGTATCTTTTGTTATTGCCAGCTCAGATATTTGGGGAGTGTATGGGACATGCCTCTGCTAGTTACTCTTAACAGCTCGGGGGTGTGGGAAGATTCCTTGGTAGGTACATTCCTGCACGGTCCCACTATGCCAGAAATCTGGCAAAAAGAAACTAGATTATTTTCTTCTTTTTGACCTAACTTTTCCTGAGGGAAAAAAATAAAAACACAATTGTTTTTGCACTCATGAGACGGGACAATTTGAAGAAGCACAGTTATAAGATTGGTGGGGCTGGTATGATAGAGAAGTAGAGTCCTCTGGATGTAAAGTATTCAGCTAGATTTGTTGGCAAGCTTTTCCCAAAACATTCTTCATCTGGCTTTTCAAGGTGAGAGCTCCGTCTTAGGACTAAGGAGACTTGGGTTTTCCTGGGGCAGGTTCCTTACTTATTTAGGCCTTGCCTTACCTAGATTACTAGTTGGGAGAAAACATGGCATATTAGAAAGGGCACTGGAAAGTAGTGAGGAGACATGAGTTTCATTTCCTGGCATAATCACCAGTTCTCTATATAACTATGAACAAGTTACTGCACCTCCCTGGGAGAAATGTGGAGTGGGACTAGACGATTCTATTTTTAAATGGGATGAGAAAGCTAGTTTATGTTTCCGTTTGTTTATATAACCTCTGCTATGAATGTATAGGCCAGGATCTTAAAGCTACTTATGAGAAGAAGCTCTTGTTCTTATGCCTGCAATAGGCAAATATAGGAGGAGTAAACTGACAGTGGATACTCACGGGTGTGGCTAGGTTTTCTGTTGATGAAATTCTTTATGAAAATTATTGAAGGCTGGGCACAGTTGCTCACGCCTATAATCCTGGCACTTTCGGGATCTGAGGCAGGAGAATCACTTGAGGCCAGGAGTTCAAGATCAGCCTGAGCAATACAGTGAGACCGGTCTCTACAAAGAAACAGAAAAATTAGCCAGACATGGTGTGTGTGCCTGTAGTCCTAGCTGCTTGGGAGGCTGAGGTAGGCAGATCACATGAGCCCAGGAGTTTCAGGTTACAGTGAGCTATGATGACACCACTGCACTCCAGCCTGGGCAACAGAGTGAAACCCTGTCTCAAAAAAAAAAAAAAAAAAAAATTGGAAAGATAACAAAATGGTAATCTTATAAAAAGTTCGAAGGTTAGTACTATATTAGGACCTTCAGAATTTTGTACTTTAGAGGGTCTCCTTTTCTAGGCCTTTGTTCCTTGTTGTACTTAGTGCATTATTGATTTATATTTGGAGTCACAGATCCTAAAATGTAAAAGGTTTTCTCAGTTCAAACATCCTTTTGTCACTGTACTGGATATTTTGTCCAGGCCCCATTTCAGAGCAGCTTTGATTGTTCCAATCACAAAATATGAACACTGCCTTTCTCTGTTTTGTAACCAAGCTTTACACCTTTGGTAATTTGTCATGGGTGTTGCTGTCTCTTGTGAAAGTTGGGCTCTGGTTTTGGGACCTTCATAGCCTGCTACCAACCACTTTGCTTATTTCTCCCTGTAAGTTGGACATGAAATTTTTTTTTTTAAAACCACCAAGTGTAAAAACCATACTTTAAAATCCCCAAGATAAGGCCGGGCGCGGTGGCTCATGCCTGTAATCCTAGCACTCTGGGAGGCCGAGGCGGGCGGATTGTTTGAGCTCAGGAGTTCGAAACCAGCCTGAGCAAGAGCGAGACCCCGTCTCTACTAAAAATAGAAAAATTAATTGGACAACTAAAAATATATAGAAAAAATTAGCCAGGCATGGTGGCGCATGCCTGTAGTCCCAGCTACTCGGGAGGCTGAGGCAGGAGGATCGCTTGAGCCCAGGAGTTTGAGGTTGCTGTGAGCTAGGATGACGCCACGGCACTCTAGCCGGGGCAACAGAGTGAGACTCTGTCTCAAAAAAAATAAAATAAAATAAAATCCCCAAGATAGAAATTTAGAGAAATAACTGGTTTGATAATTTAGGTTCTCTAAAGAATCTGAATTTTTAAAAAATAGAACATTTAGGTTGTTCCCTTTGATAAAACATATAAGCTCCTGAATGTTTACAGTAATTTTCTAACAGAGCATCTCAGAGAATCTAGTTACTGCCTCACCCTAATCTACAATTAGAGCCTAGTTTTAGAGGAAGGAAAAACTGAACTTTTTGAAATGTCTACTTTAAAAAAACAATAGTTTAATAAAGAGCCCTATGAGGTTCTCATTTAGGCAGAAATCCCATGGGAAGATTCCCTGAGGAAATGTTTCTGTATGCTGTCATGCGTCCCAACCAAAATCACTTCCTAACTGAAGCATCTGTGAGTCTTTCTGAACAAAACACAGTTGTTTATGTGTCTTGGTGTGCCTGACTCATCCATTTTAGTGTATTGAACCAGGTAGGTTGGAGGGTGACTGAGGGGGAGGGTGCTATCCACCTCCTTTTGGTGTCAGTTGTGAGGGTGATTTTCAGCATTCGAATATGTGCTGGTTGGGAGCAGAGAGTCTTGACAGAGAATGCTCCTTCATCACATGTCTTATTACATGTGTATTTGGTTATATTGCAAATGAGCATGAGCATTCTCATTTTGGTTGGAGTCTTAGTCAGCTCAGGCTATCATAACAGAATATCACAACAGAAATTTATTTCTCCCAGTTCTGGAGGCTGAAAGTCTGAGATCAGAGTGCCAGTGTGGTTGGGTTCTGGTGAGATCTCTCTTCCTGGCTTGCAGATGGTGTCTCATGGTGTCCTCACATGGCAGAGAGACAACTCTGGTATCTCTTCCACTTCTTATAAGGGAATTAATCCCATAATGGGGGCCCCATTTGCATGATCTCATCTAAACCTAATTCTTTCCCAAAGGCCCCATCTCCAAATACCATCACATTGAGGGTTAGGGCTTCAACATATGAATTTGGGGAGGACACAGTTCAGTCTGTACCAGTTGGAATTAATGTCATTTGCCAATGAAAGCTTGTCTTTAGTTCCTTTCAGAATAATAGAAGGTGCTCCATCTGGAAGTAGGGTGGTGATGACAGATCTAACAGCTGAAAGAGACCTACAGCTAGGACTTCTCAGACATTTCCAATGAAGTACCTCCTTCTCCCTTTTACACCTGCTCTGGTGCCCCTACCCTCATGAAGCTTATATTGTAATGGGGAAGAAACAAAAAACAAGTAAGCAAATTGTTAGGAATTATGAAGGAAACAAACACGGAATGAAATGTAGAAAAAGAAGCAGAGAGCTACTTTAAATAGGAGAGTTTTTTTTTTTTTGCTGAGACCTAAAGGATGAAGAATGGAGGGAAGTGAGAACAGCATATGCAAAGACCCTGGGGCAGCAAAGGACATGTTGGAGGAGTTGAAAGCAGACCTTTGTGGATGTGGCATAATGAGCAAGGGAGCTGGTGGCATAGATGGAGTTGAGATGTAGACAGGAGCCAGCTCATTCACAGGCCAAGGTAGGGATTCAGAAACCTTTGAGATTTTAAGGTACATTGATCCAATTTACATTTTAAAGAAGAATTTGCCACTATTTAGGAAATGAAGGCAAGAAAGTAAAGCAGAACAGATGAGAGGCTATCAAAATCGACAAGACTTCTTGACGAATTGGATAGGAGAGGGTGAGAGGGCCAGTCAAGGATGACTTAAGTTCCAGGCTTGTACGGCTAGATAGATGGTGGGACCATTTGCTGAAGTGGAGAAGAAATATTTAGGAGAAGTTTAGTTTTTGATCCCTATTAAACATTTAAATGGTGGTATCAAATAATTAGATGTTATGAGGGTTTGGCATTTAAAATAGAGGGCTCGACTTCCCTTAAATGACAGCACAGTGTTCCTTATGTTCAGTTAAATTTTTCTCTCAGCTTTCATTTGTTCATATAACAAATATTTATGGATTTGTTCTGGATGCCAGGGATATATACATGAGTCAATAACGGACAAAAATCCCAGCCCTAATGAAGAATACATGAATACATTCAAATGAGGGGAAAATGACAAACACATAGTGTGTTAGACAAAAAGTGCTATTGAAGAAAAGCTACAGCATGGCTAGGGGGATTATAACTAGAGGGATCAGGGAGAAGGTGACATTAGAATGAAGTCTTGATGGGTATAAGGAGTAAGCTGTCTGGATATCTAAGGAAAGAACATTCCAAACAGGATAACCAGTGAAAGGCCCAGGTGAGGGCATGCTTGGGATAGTTAAGGGATAATGAGGAAGCCAGTGTGGCTGGGGTAAACAAAGGAGAGGTGGTTGGACACATAATCATGGGGAGGGTATCATATATGTAGGGCTTTCTGGCTGTTGTGATACATCATATTTGTAGGACTTTGTCATATTCTTTGAGTGGAATGGCTAGTTGTTTAGGTTTCTCAGAAGAGACTGGGCAAGAAGGCAAGTGTGGAAGCAAGGAGGCCAGTTAAGAGTCAGTAGCAATAATCTAGGCCAAATGTGACGGGTAACGAAAGATTAGAACTGAATGGATTTGATAGAGCCAGACTGATTTGCCCCTGATTTGGATGGAGAATGAGAAAAGAAAGAGAGGTGTCAAAGATAACTCTTCAGGTTTGTACCCTAGGCATTTGAAAAGGTGGGGTTGCCATTAACTGAGACGAGGAAGATGATGGTCAAGGTCGATAAGGGGCAGGAGAAATGAGGAATTCCATTTGAAACATGTTAACGTGTTTGAGATGCCTATTAGGACATCCAGATGGATCTGGAGTTCAGGGGAGGGAGATAGCCATGTGGGTTCTTTAGCACTGCAGTCCCCAACCCCCAGACTGTGGACTGTTCCCAGTCCATGTCCTGTTAGAAACCGGCTGCACAGCAGGAAGTGAGCTAGTGAAGCTTCATCTGTATTTACAGCTGCTCCCCATTGCTGGCATCACCTTCTGACTCTGCCTCCTGTCAGATGATTGACAGCATTAGATTCTCATAGGAGCCCAAACCTTAATGTAAACTGCGCATGCGTGGGATCTAGGTTGCGGCTCCTTATGAGAGTCTAATGCCTGATGATCTGAGGTGGAGCTGAGGCGGTGACGCTAGTGCTGGGGAGGGACTGCAAAGACAGATTGTCATTAGCAGAGAGGTTTCACTGCACAATAAATGTAATGTGCTCGAATCATCCCAAAACCATCTCCCCTCCCCAGTCCCTGGAAAAATTGTCTTCTGTGAAACCAGTCCCTGGTGCCAAAAAGGATGGGAACTGCTGCTTTAGCATATTGATGGGTTTAAAGCGGTGGGCCTGGATGGGATTACCAAGGGAGTGAGTGAAGATGGAGAAGAGGTGTAACGGCTAAGTCTGGGTGACTCCAGCATTTGGAGATCGGGAGACTCGGAAAGGAGCACCCAGTGAGTTAGAACACCAGGATCCTGTGGCATCTATGAAGCCAGCATTCTTGAAAAGTGTTTCCAGGGGAGGAAGAAATAATGAACTATGTCATGTGCAGCTAAGAGGCAAGTCATGTGAGGACTGAGAATTGGCCTTGGATTTAGTAAAGTGGGCATGTTCGGTGAATGGTAAGGAGAAAACCTGTTCATAATAGTTTTAAGAAAATGGGAAGAGAGGAATTGAAGACAGTGAATATAAATAATACATTGATTTTTTTTGT
This sequence comes from Propithecus coquereli, assembly GCF_000956105.1. Lineage (NCBI taxonomy): Eukaryota > Metazoa > Chordata > Mammalia > Primates > Indriidae > Propithecus > Propithecus coquereli. Next base: position 1,265,352 of record NW_012153840.1, read on the forward strand.
TTTTTTGAGGAGTTTTCCTACAAAGGAGAGCAGAAAAATGAGGTGCTAAGTGGAGGTAGGTGTAGAATTGAGAGGTTGGTTTTGTTTTGTTTTTTTTTAGAGACAAAGTCTTGCTCTGTCACCCAGGCTGGAGTGCTGTGGCACAATCATAGCTCAGTGCAACCTAAAACTCCTGGGTTCATGTGATCCACCTGCCTCAGCCTCCCAAGTAGCTGGGACTACAGGAGTGTGCCACCATGCCCGATTAATTTTTTTTTCTTACAGAGTTGGGGTCTCGATATGTTGCCGGGGCTGTGTTATTGTTCTTTTTAAGATGGCAGATTTTATAGCATGTTTATATGCTGATGGGAATGAACTTCTAGAGGGAGGAATTGATTTGGATAGAGGGGGAGAATTGTTAGAGCAGTGTCTTTCAGTAGTGAGAAAGGCAGAATCAAGTGGAGGGGTTGGCAGGAGAGGGGAACATTGTATATAAGAACAAGAGGGAATATATGATTGCAGATACTGGTGAGTGGGTAGATGCGGTGGGACCTGGGGAAGTTCTCTACTGATTGCTTTATCACTCAGATAAAATAATTGGGGGTGGAACAGAACAGAAGCCGCCTTTAGAAATCCTGGCCAGTGATTATGAATGTACGATTGTGTACATTGTAGTCTTTGCCAAGTGGTTTCAGGAAGTTGAATGTTTCACCTTCTAGTATTATAGGAAGGTAACACCTTATTTCTTAATCAGATTTGTTTTACTCAGCCTCTGTTCAATTCCCAAAGCAAATGAGCATTTCTTAGGATAGATACTTTGAAAGACTAAGGTTTAAACCACTGTTTTTAAAATAAATTACTTCTTATTGAGACCAAGGCTAATTTTGGCTTCTGTTTAATACAGAATCATCATAAATCACACTGCCTTTTTTGGTTACTTTAAATCAAGATAGATGTTTTCAAGTAGAAATCTTACATTTAAAGTTGAAGTATTCTGGCTGGGCGATGTGGCTCACACCTGTAATCCTAGCACTCTGGGAGGGCGAAGTGGGAGGATTGCTTGAGCTCAGGAGTTGGAGACCAGCCTGAACAAGAGCGAGACCCCGTCTCTACTATAAGTAGGAAGAAATTAGCCAAACAGCAAATTCTTTCTAGCTATTCACAATCATAAGCTCCATTGGAAATAATTTTGGTTTTTTAGGACTATTCTATAAAAGAATAACCATATCTCCCAAAATCACGTAATCCTGCAGAAAAGCTAGTTTACTTTTTGGAGCTGGAGCAGGGAAGAGTATTGATCATATCAGATGTCTGTAGGAAGGCCAGAATATCCTTAAAAACTGGAAAGTGCTGGAACTACCCAGAAATAACTGTTCAGAGTGTTGTTTCTCTCACAATGTAAATGAAACCTTAGAAAAGATGTACATGGGACTCTTAGATCCATTGATAAAGCTTTCTGTCTTGTGTCTGGTGGAAAAGCTTAGGCTTAGGTTCACTACTGTCCTTTCCTGAGCCTTTGGTAATGTTGCCAGGAAGTGTCAAAATAAGGGAGTATGGAACTGATACCTGGTACCAGGTATAACCAGAGCAGCTGACAGTAGAGTCTGTTTTTTTTTTGGAGACAGAGTCTCACTGTGTTGTCCTGGCAAGTGCCGTGATGTTAGCTTAGCTCAAACTCCTGGGCTCAGGCAACCCTCCTGCCTCAGCTTCCTGAGTATCTGGGACTTTAGGCGTGTGCTACAACACTGGGCTAATTTTTCTATTTTTAGTAGAGACAGGGGGTCTCGCTCTTGCTCAGGCTGGTCTTGAACTCCTGAGCTTGAGCACGTTGGCCTTCCAGAATGCTAGGATTATAGGTGTGAGCCACCGTGCCTGGCCTAGTAGAGTCTGTTCTGGGAAAAATATCTCCCAGTCCTTCCTTTGTCTTAGGTCCCAGGTGTCAGTGCTGACATTGAAATAGCTGGATGTGGCATTTTTAGGAATAGGATATTAGTGTACTCACAGACGTTGGATTCTGCTTTTTAGCATTGTTTTACACCTAAACACTTTAGACATTTAAAAAATTATCATCATATGCAAGTGTGTTCTGAGAATGCCAAATTTATGGAGATAGGGAAGAAGTGGATCCTTATAAACTGCTAAATATCAGACCACATAACAAGAGGGTATGCATGCCTTTCAAATACACTCATACCTTCTCTTCTGTGTCTTAAAAACAGGTAGTTGATCTTAATTGTTTTAATTTCTTTATGAATGAGAAGCCCCAATTAATTTTACCTACAGATCTTTCCTTGATTACCAAATGTTTTTATTAGCAAATATATTAACATGTCTGTCCTTAGCTTTTTCTCTTCCATGTTCAAAATCCTGCATCCTTTAACTTTTAGTCATTTGGTCAAAATCATGGGCCTTTTTAAATCCTTTCTTAAAACATTCTAAACCTTTTCTTATTTTAGATAAAAGTCCATAGTGTCACTGAGAATAAGCAGTGACTTACCTTAGAATTCTCAGCTTTCAAACCTATACACTGTGATCCTGTCTGCCTGTCATCTTGACGAGGAGCTTTTGGTTACTCTTCGGTTCCCTGTGCAATAAAACTTTCAAACCATCTAATGTCGTTTCTGTTTATTCTCAGGTATCCATGTAATCTCTTCCTAGTAGTACTTCATGTTTTATGACCATAATAAACTTCATTTTGTACGATGCCTTATCCCTGTGTATCTCCAGTGCTATATAGATTTATTAACTATATTTTATGCCCTAAATGAAATTATAGAAGGTTAATCTTAAATGGGGGAACACAAAAGATATTATCCCTGAGTCATTTCTAACTTCTGCTTCCCCAGGAATGACCCTTTTCGTTCTAAGGACCCCCAGCAGTTCCGTGGACCAATTCATGCTTGGTGTTCCCGTTTCGGCTCTGTATTCTCATATAATCAGGATCAGGCTAGTTTCTCAAGTTTTCCAGCTTTCATGACTTTGAGGAGATTTTGTAAAGAATCTATAGGGTGCTCTTTCTAAATGGGTAAGTGCTGTGTTGGGTCATTCATTAACTTATAAATATCAACTTAAATTCTGGGAGATGATCCTTTCACAGCGCAGAAGCTACCTCTCATGCCTTCTTTGGAAGATGGACTCTTGAACTGTGCTTTAATTCATTCTGCTTTTCTGACAAATAGTACCCCCGGTAATTTCCTCTTTCCCACAATTCTCTCTAGAAGTGATTATGGGCTGTGGATTTTATATTTGATTTGTTGGCTTTTATGCTTTTACATCCCTTTGTCTTCTCTGCCATTTTAATAAGCTTTCTGAAATCCCACTGCCCAATCTTAAAATGTTCCTTGCTATTTGCCTTACATATGTGAGTTATAGGGTGGATGCATTTCATGTGAGGAATGGATTCTTGAAGGCCTCCTATCATGAATTTTAATTCTGATAATGGATTGCTGGTATTGCTGTTTACTGGCTAAACTAGTAGGTGATACCACGTGACAATAGTGGAAACATGGTTTACAGTTCACTACCAGCTTTGACTTTAGCTATTCTTTTCTTGAAATATTTCTTTTATTAAGACATAATTTACATATAGTAAAATGAACAAATCTTAAATGCACGTCTCAAAGATTTTTTTTTACATATATATACAGCCATGTGATCATTAACTAGATTAAGACTCAAAATACTTCCATCACCTCAGAAAGCTCCCTCATGCCCCTTTGCTGTCAATACCA
>NW_012153840.1:1270205-1277281 GCF_000956105.1 Propithecus coquereli
AAAAAAAAAAAAAAAAAAAGTTACTACTCACTATTAGGGGCCTGTGACCTAAAGTGATAGGAGGAAGTATATTGTAGGAGGGAGGAAGGCTAGTTGGTCATATCATGAAGAGCATGATTTTTGTCCCAGGCAGACACAGGTTTGTATTTGAGCTTGTCACTTAATAACTGCGTGGCCTTAGACAGATTATTTAACCTCAGTTGCCTTACCTTTAGGGTAAAGACGGTAATACCTACCTTTCATAGCTTTTGTTCAGATCACATACAATACTCAATGGGAGATGGAATGTGGGCATTGATGATGAAGTTGACATCTTTATGTATACTGAGTTACTACCTAAGGAATAGAAAGTGACCATAAGTTATCCAAAGTTCTGTGGGTGAGAGGTCAGACAAACTGGCTTTGTCTCTAGGGAATCTAGAAGAAAACAAAAGAATCTAGGCCAAAGCTTTACATTTATGCAACAAGATTATTTTTGTGATCGCATATTGGACCCTCATTGAAATTTTCATGAAAGTAAAATCGTCATGGTAAGAATTCATGAAATGCTGCCGAGCACAGTGACTCATGCCTATAATCCTAGCACTTTGGAAGGCAGAGGCGGAAGGATCACTTAATGCCAGGAGTTCGAGACTAGCCTGAGCAACATAGAGAGACCCCGTCTCTACAGAAAAATTAGCTGGGCATGGTGATGATCGCCTATAGTTCTAGCTGCCCAGGAGGCTGAGGCAGGAAGATCCCTTGAACCCAGGAATTTGAGGTTACAGTGAGCTGTTATGATGCCCCTCTAGCCCTGGCAATAGTACAAGACCCTGTCTCAAAATAAATAAGAATTCATCAAATGCCAGCCATTGCCCATGTCAAGTCTAGAACTTGGAACATAACATCAGAAAAGGCTATGGATTTTATGTACACAAGTGTTGATGATTAAGATGTCCTTTTATCCAAAGTATCCTACTTGCTGCCACCTTGGATCTCTTGTCCATGCCCTTGCTCTTTCAGCTGGGCTGTTAGCTACTGGAAAATTGCACTAACCCTTGTAGCTTACATCTCTATGGACAACTGAGTCTTGAAGAATAAATAGGAATTACTTGGCTGAAGGGAGGAGATAGCATTTCAAATGATTGGAAGTAGGAGAAAATGGTATGTTTATGGAACTGCAAATAGGTCAGTGTTCCCTGACCAGGAAATGTGAGGGGAGAGTGGTGCAAGTGGGTATTGGAAAGGTGGTTAGGGATCAAGCGTGGCCAACAAAGCCCTACGCAGTCTTCCCCTCCTCCATCTCTCTGACCTCATCGCCTGCTGCATTCCTGTGCCTTACATCTGGGCCTCACACTTGGTATTTCTTCTACCCGAAACAACTCTTTTCCTGTCTATCCTTACGGTTCTCTCCTTTACCTGCTTCACATGTCACCCTCTGTGAGGCCTGGCCTGAGTATCCTGTTTGAAACAGCAACTCCCCAGACTCCCTTTCCCCCTTCATCTTTTTCCCTTGGCACTTACCACCATCTTACTTTCTTTCCCTCCAGCAGACTGTGAGCTGCATGGGGTCTGTGATTTTTGTTTTTTTTATCTGTTTTATTCACTGCTGACCCTAGTACCTGGCACATGGTAGGCACTCAAAGAATGGAGTAAGTAAGGGGTTTGGACTTTATCTTGAAGGCTCTGGTGAATAAGCAAAGGATGTTGAAAGTCAGGGACATGATCATATTGATGAATTCATCCCCAGTCTTCACTTGGACATTATTGTCTGGACAGATGTTAACCATGTCAGCACCAAGTTGTTGGACCCCATTAAACTGTTGTCTCCATTGAATGCTGCCTAACTCCATCCAACAGGATATTGGAAGCAATGATGCTTGCTATGATTTGAATGCTTGTCCCCTCTAAAACTCACGTTGAAACTTAATCCCTCATGTGGCAGTATTGATAGCTGGGGCCTTTAAGAAGTGATTGGGTCATGAGGGCTCTGCCCTCATGAATGGATTAATCCGTTCATGGATTAATGGATTATCATGGGAGTGGAACTATTAGCTTTCTAAGAAAAGGAAGAGAGACCTGAGCTAGCACACTCAGCCCCCAGGCCATATGATGCCCTGCACCCACCTTGGAACTCTCCAGGAGTCCCCACCAGCAAGGAGGCCCTCACCAAGTGCAGCTCCTTGACCTTGGACTTCTGAGCCTCCATAACTGTAAGAAATAAATTCCTTTTCTTTATAAATTACCCAGTTTCAGGTATTCTGTTGTAAGCAACAGAAAACGAACTAAGACAGGGCTCATAGCAGAATATCCACCCAGCTTTCGTTACAGACCAGGGCTGAAAGAGAGGATTTTGTACCTCTGCTTCCTCTTTGTTTCCACTCTCCCTACGATTGCAGAGAAATCTGCCCACCAGGAAGCAGAAATTCTGAGACCTGCTGTAGCAGGAAATGTCTCCTGAAGAGTAGCAGCAGGAAGTGTCTAGCCTGGCATCCAGACACCTTGCTTGGGATGGGTCTGTGTTTTAGCCAACTACTGACAATCCCTCCTAGTACTAGCAGGCCGATGGAGCCCCTGGAGAGTAGAAAAGAAGTTTCCTTTCCTCTCCATATGTTGTACAAGAATAGGATCAGAGAAAATATGTACAAGTAATAAATTGAAAACTCTGTCTAACAATTAGAATGGGGTTCTGCCACATTGTTTTCGTTAGCCAGGGTCTGTATATTTCTTTTTATATTTTATGGAGTTACAGTTCATTGGTATTGCTAACCAGAATCCCTTCAGAGTAGGTATATGGGTGTATCAGTCTTCAGAGAACCCTAACTTTAGATTCCCCATATACATGTATTAATATACGTACACCCTCTGTTGTAGTATGGCATTAGGATATTAGCATTTAATTTTCCTTTCCCCTATGAGAAAATGTTTTTTTGGTACTCTGACTGAAACAGACCAGTGAGCCCAGTATTTCAGTAGGCTACTGGTGGCATGTAGTTCAAATACATTTATTCACAAGTATCTGAAATCCTCTTCCCATACATTCATTTTTATGCCCACATTTGGTACAACAGAAAGATTTTTATTTTCGTCACTTGTACATTTTAAGGATAATGAGCAGTAGGAACTGAATAATTTGATAATCTCCTTCTCCAAATTCAGGAGAAGGCTTAACAACCCCCAGGGGAGTTGGCGTGTGCAGCCTTCCCACGTTACCGTACTGGGGCCCTGCAGGGTATGATCCCATGGTCACAGACTAACCAAGAGGAGTGGCTGGAGGCTGGAAAAGAAGTTGGGCTATGAGAAGAAGACACAGCCTACCACTCCCAACTTTGGGCAGTTTAATTTCACAATGGCACATACTCGTGTGTGATTTGGTAAGCTGTTTCTCTGGAAATTAGATTGAAAATTAGTATTTGTAATGAAATATTACTGCCAGAGGAACCTTATGTTCCCAGATCTTGAAAAGGAACTGCAGTCATTTCTTTACGTATTCATTTTCATTCCTTTATTTATTGAGTGTTTATTATGTGCCCAATGCTGTTCTAGGTACTATAGGTATAGTGTGAACAAGAAGCTGGGTCTACTGGGGGAAGACAGACAATAAACAAATCAATACAAAGACAATAAAAGAAACTAAGAAGAAAATAATGGATGGTACAACAGAGTAGATGGGGATAAAATAAGTTAGAAAATATATATAGGAGTCAGGAGGCTGAGGCTCGCTTGAGCCAAGGAGTTCAAGTCCAGCCTGAGCAGCATAGTGAGACCCTGTCTCAAAAAAAAAAAAAAGTGTCTATAGAGCCAGGACTTACATGGATGGATAGATTTTTTTTTTTTTTTTTGAGACAGAGTCTCACTGTGTCGCCCAGGCTAGAGTGCGTGGCGTCATCCTCGCTCACAGCAACCTCAAACTCCTGGCTCAAGCGATCCTCCTGCCTCAGCCTCCCGAGTAGCTGGGACTACAGGCATGCGCCACCATGCCCGGCTAATTTTTTCTATATATTTTTAGTTGTCCAATTAATTTCTTTCTGTTTTTAGTAGGGATGGGATCTCGCTCTTGCTCAGGCTGGTCTCGAACTCCTGAGCTCAAACAATCTGCCCACCTCGGCCTCCCAGAGAGCTAGGATTACAGGCGTGAGCCACCGCGCCCAGCCAAGGATGGATAGATTTTTAAAGGAAATCTGACCTATGAGGGGAAAACGTGGCAAACTAATGAATTAGGATTCTATTCACAATTTTTTACAATTTATTTTTAAGGCACATTATTTATTCTTATTAAGATGATGTATTTTTTATTAAAATGACTATGAAATGTTTCAATATCCATCAACATTTTTCTGTTTTTGCAGAAGTGAAGCACCCAAGGTACAGACTCCACTTGCATGGGCTAATCTCTATTAAGAAGGCATAGGATGTTACTTAAATGAATACTTTAAATTCTCTGTTGTACTATCTCCTCACTGACCCATGGACCCATTCCTGGTTAATCTTTATAAGGTGGTGATTTTTCCTTATTTCCTCCAGCCCTGTGCAGTCCTGGAACAACCTGGACCTGTGGTGGTCTTGGGACATATGAATGAGAGCAGAGCCAGTGGGTTCCCCTAGGAAAGGAAGGAATCCTTCCTGTTTATTTATAAAGTTCAGATCCTGGGATTTTTCCAGAATGCATGCTTTTCTAAGGTGGGTGCACATTCTCTCCTGCTGGAGAGAAGAGTGGGAAAATTTGCATAGCATAGATCTGGGTAACCTTTGGTCCTCCAAGGGAGAGAATAAATAAGATTTTACCATATTTCAGTTTGGCTCCCCACCCAGGCTGACTAGGATTTTCTTGTTCTGATACCAGGCCAGAAACTTTATGACTAGCAACATTGTTTTCACTTCTAAATGCAGCCACTTGAAAGAGTACCTCCTGATTAGAATGGCAATTAACAAATTATCAGATTAAACTGAGACTCTGGATCTCCTCTCCTCCCCCAGAAATCATCAAAAGACTACTTGAAATAGTAACAAGGAACTATTACTGGTTTTCATGTTGTTAATTTTTAGCTGGTAAGTGCTGCCCATCAAGTGGTCTTTCATGTGGGTTTGTTTAGAAGTGAAAACGCTGCTAAAAGAGAATTTCTTTTTGTTCATGCCTGTGGCATATACAGTCATACAGGATCTAAAAGTTTCTCATGCCCATTACAAAAGTTCCTGTTGTTTGGATGTTTCATAAATAACCCAGAAAGTGAGATTTTTAAAAATGTGGGCATAGTTATAATAATAAAAATGTGTACCCTGAAGCCTGAGATCTTGACAAGCTTTGTCTAATATCAGTGAGTTTTTATATCAGTCAGTAACTTTTCTGGCCTTGTTGCAACTGAGGAATAAAATGGGAAGAAAAAAATTGGAGTAGGGAGAGGGGGACACCCAAAGAAATATTTGGTGTTAACCCTGCTAAAAGGTCTGCTGATGCCTCCCTCCAGGGCATGCTGTGATTAGGTGGAGCCAGTTCTGACTCCAACTCCTGAAAGGTCTATTAATATAACCATTTGGTTTCCACAGTTGCTTTCAATTCAGCAGACATTTTCATAAGAAATAGTCCCTGCCCTTTAGGATAGTATAATCTTATTGGGAGACTCTAAATGGATAATTTCAACACCCCTGATTAGAACTGAAATTAAAGAGCACACTTGGATAGAACTAAGTCTTGGAAAGCAGGAGTTTAGGGGTTCTGTGACGTATTTACCTCCTACTTTCTTTCTTTAAGGCAGTGTATTCTTGTATGTTCTGTGGGCATCTTTGTAAATGCAAAGGCTTGTTGTAATTGTTATGGCCACGTAGATGTTAAGTTGGAAATATTTTTATTACCAGAAGAGAAACTGGTATCTGTTCCAGATAGAACTCCTGTGGTCCTTGGGCTGCATACTTTGGAGACCATTCTGAATAGTTATTTGTCTTCAAGGTGTTTACAGTCAAGACAGACTTTACTTTTTTTTGAGACAGAGTCTCACTCTGTTGCCCAGGCTAGAGTGCCGTGGCATCAGCCTAGCTCACAGCAACCTCTAACCTCAAACTCCTGGGCTCAAATGATTCTCCTGCCTCAGTCTCCTGCATAGCTGGGACTATAGGTGTGTGCCACCACGCCCGGCTAATTTTTTCTATTTTTAGTTGCCAACTAATTTCTTTCTATTGTTAGTAGAGACAGGGGTCTCACTCTTGCTGAGGCTGGTCTTGAACTCCTGCCCTCAAGCGATCCTCCTGCCTCAGCCTCTCAGAGAGCTAGGATTACAGGCATGAGCAACCACGCCTGGCCAAGACAAACTTTAAACTTAGGAATTTTGAAGTCTTTTTCTTAATTTTCCTTTTTTTTTTTTTTTTTTTGAGACAGAGTCTCACTCTCTTGCCTGGGGCGAGTGCCGTGGCGTCAGCCTTGCTCAGGCTGGTTTCGAACTCCTGAGCTCAAACAGTCCGCCCGCCTCGGCCTCCCAGAGAGCTAGGATTACAGGCGTGAGCCACCACGCCCGACCTACTATTCTGATTTCTAACACTGTAGCATAGTTCTGTTCCTCAACTTTATATAAATGGAAGTGTACGGTAACTAGTCTTTTGTGTCTGGCTTTTTTCTTTCTTTGTGTTTTTGAGATTCATCCATGTGGTTGCAACTGTCAATGGTCATTCCTTTACGTTGCTGTTAGTGTTCCATAATGTGAATACAACCATTTCTTTATAAAAAAAAAAAAAAGGTTCACTTGTTGGTGGACACTTGGATTATTTCTACTTTGAATATGTATAGCTGCTGTCCACATTCTTATATAAGTTTGAGTGGACATATGCACTCATTTCTTACTTGAGACCTACTTGTCAACTTTAAGAAATGTTCTAGGCATGGTAAGCATCCCAAAGAGCTTCTCTATTCTCTTAGTCCTGCTCCAAGTAGGGAGATCTGATGGTATAACTAAGTATTACAAAAGTTTGAGGAGGAGAGACCACTTGGCTAATAATAAAAGTTACTACTCGGCCAGGCGCTGTGGCTCACGCCTGTAATCCTAGCACTCTGGGAGGCCGAGGCGGGCGGATTGTTTGAGCTCAGGAGTTCGAAACCAGCCTGAGCAAGA
>NW_012153840.1:1287086-1289346 GCF_000956105.1 Propithecus coquereli
ACTCTCTTGCCTGGGGCGAGTGCCGTGGCGTCAGCCTAGCTCACAGCAACCTCAAACTCCTGGGCTCAAGCAATCCTACTGTCTCAGCCTCCCAAGTAGCTGGGACTATAGGCATGCGTCACCATGCCCGGCTAATTTTTTCTGTATATATTTTTAGCTGTCCAATTAATTTCTTTCTATTTTTGGTAAAGACGAGGGTCTCGCTCTTGCTCAGGCTGGTCTCGAACTCCTGAGCTCAGAACGATCCGCCTGCCTCGGCCCTGCAGAGAGCTAGGATTACAGGCGTGAGCCACCGCGCCCAGCCTTAATTTTCCTTTTGTCCTCCCCCAAACCACAAAATTATGAAACATCCTTTTTTGTTGTTCTCATTACAAGGTATTACCTTAGAGATGTAAACAGTTTAGAGTAAGCAGTTAACTCCAGTACTTTTTCTTCAAGGGGTCTGTTGCCTCCTAAGTTGTAAGTTAAGTGCCAGCTGGTCCTCTTGTGCCCTCTGGGTTTTCTGATTCTGATGCTAATGTGGTATTCTGGGAAATACCTCCCCAAATTATTCTTCCTCCTGACCTCTGAACTCTGGCTATCAAGGTCAGTCACGTCACACACTACTGTGGTGACAGCTCTACCAAGCTGAGGGCTGAATGTGAGCTTTCCAAGACCAGCTTTGGTTTTATCAGCAAAATTCATCCTTCCTATCCCCCAAACACATACCAATTTGACTCTCTTCACTACCACAAAAAGGTTACCCACACAAAAGCAACTGATGTAGTAGGGTTTTGGTTAATCTGATCTTATTTTGCCCTCAAGGCCAATTTTATCTGAGAAGGACTAGTACTGCCTGCAGAGCTGCGAGTGAATGCCTTTCATTGGACCTACCCTGAGAAAGTGAGTTTCTGTGCAGAGTTGTTAATATGAATGGGAGTATGACCTGAACCTCAGTTCGATTTCATTCTTCACTGTCCCTTTTGGCGTCTTTACTATAAAATAAAATAATTTGAAAGCATCCAGGGAAAATTTTCTGCCATTTTAAAAGCAATTTAGACTATGCCGTACCGCCTTTAAAAAGCAAATCACATGCCAGAACATTCTGGGATTCCATGAGCTCAGTGAACATTTTGCCCCCGTGCTTTTCTTTTGGATTAATTGGCATGCTAGTAAGTCTCAAGGTTAAATTTGTCATGCTCATAGTTTTCTTGTTTTGAAACTTTACCTCTTATTCTTATAAGCCCCCAATTCCTAGTCCTAGACCATTCTGTTTTCAGAGTCATGGAGAACTATTAGGAAATCACTTATTTGCTGTAAGTAAGTCTTACAATGATTTTCCTGAAAGCCAGTAGTTAGAACAATCAATTTTTTCCTTTTATTTATTTTGCAGTATAGGTTCAGGGACCTGTAGATGATGATGTCCAGGGAAATGTTTGTATATTGAAAATACTAAAGTAGTTCCTTTCAGTACCCCTTTAATCAAAGCATTTGTCAAGTGAAACCCATTTTGGATCCTTGTCCTTACTCTGCTATCAAAATGAAGAGTTCTTTGTATTTGTATATAGAGTGTATGCACAGAAAAAAGTCTGGTTAAGGTTCAGTGTTAAGAAAAATCATCTAAAACTTGGAAATAAGGCAAAAGGATGACTGCATGCCCTTTTAATGTCCTATTGGAACATCATCTTATAGGCTTACCCCAAGGATTATTAAACTCTGTAGGACATGGTTCTCAAAATCTGGTCCTCAAACCATAAGCATCACCTGGGAACTTGTTTGAAAGGCAATTTCTCAGGCTCCACCCCAGACCTACTAAATAGGGAACTCAGAGGTGGAGCCCAGCAATCTGTGTTTTAACAAGTCCTCCAGCTGCTTCTGATACAGCTAAAGTTCGAGAACTACTGCTCTAAAGCAATGTCCAGTAGCTCACACTTGTAATCCCAGTACTTTGGGAGGCCAAGATGGAAGATTGCTTGAGGCCAGAAGTTCAAGGCCAGCCTGGGTAATGTAGCAGGAGAACCCCATCTCTACAAAAAAATAAGAAAAATTAGCTGGGCTTGGTGTTGTGCACCTGTGCAGTCCTAGCTACTCGGGAGGCTAAGGCAGGGCGATCGCTTGAGCCCCAGGAGTTCCAGGCTGCAGCGAGCTGTGCTTGTACTACTGCATTCCAGCCTGGATGACAGAGTAAGACCCCGTCTCTACAAAAAATTTTAAAAATTAGGCCGGGCGCGGTGGCTCACGCCTGTAATCCTAGCACTCTGGGAGGCCGAGGTGGGTGGAT
>NW_012153840.1:1289827-1331910 GCF_000956105.1 Propithecus coquereli
AGCGTGCCTCTATTCCTCAAATTCTCCTTTGAACCAGCTCTGCTTCCTACCTGCTCCTTCATTCTACAGATGTATAAAAGATAGGTGTCTAATTTTTTAAAAACTATACTTTGACAACAGTGCAAAACCATTTTCCAGGGGATAGGAAGGACTTTCACTTTTTCTTTTAGAAGTTCTATATTGTTTGATTGTTTTATTTGAAAGTATTTTTAAGTACTTTTGTTTTCTTAAATAAAGAAATAATTTCCCTCCAAAGATATAAAATGTGCTACCTAGAAAATCTAAGACTAAAATAACAGTTTTATTTGTTGAGAATATAAGTGACATTGAGAAAGTTGTGGGATTATAAATCTGTCTCTCATCTGCTGACATTTGGCTCTTATTGCCTAGGGCCACTTGCACTCAGAGCCGGCAGTGTGGTCAGGGACCAAAGGCACTCAAAGGTACTGTGAGCCCCATAGAGCTCCTCTTGGAGGTCTTGAAATGTCTTTTTTTTTCTTTTTTCCAACGGCATCTCACTGTGTTACCCAGGCTAGAGTGCAGTGGTGTCCTCACTGCAACTTCAAACTCCTGAACTCAAGAGGATCCTCCTGCCTTAGCCTCCCAGATACCTGAGACTACAGGCATACATCACCACGCCCAGCTAATTTTTTTATGTTTCGTAGAGATGGGGTCTCACTGTTGCCCAGGCAGCTCTCGAACTCCTGGCCTCAAGCAGATCCTCCTGCCTCAGCCTCCTAAAGTGCTAGGATTACAGGTGTGAGTCACCCAAGCCCAACCATTAAACATCTTTTTTTAATGGAGATTCTTACCTAAACCTAAACTTCCAAAGAGAAGGGATTAACTTTTTTTTTTTTTTGGAAACAGTCTCGCTCTGTTGTCCTGGGTAGAGTACAGTGGCATCATTGTAGGTCACTGCAACTTCAAACTCCTGGGCTCAAGCAATCCTCCTGCCTCAGCCTCCCAGGTACCTGGGACTACAGGTGTGTGCCACAATGCCCTTCTATTTTTAGTAGAGACCATGTCTCACTCTTGCTCAGGCTAGTCTCAAGCTCCTAAGGTCAAGCAATCCCCCCACTTTGGACTTGGCCTCGGCCTCCCAAATTGGCCTCCCAGAGTGCCAAGATTACAGGCATGAGCCGTCTCACCCAGCCTAGGCTTAACTCTTTTCTTTCATTAAGGTTGAATTTCTTGATGACTCGGAACATGGAATTGGATCTTTTTTTTTCTTTTTTGGTTTTCGTGAGGCACACATAGAACAGTGCCTGGCTCATAGTAACCATTATGCATTAGCTCCTCCTACCGTTATTATTCATCTGTAAATGAGGTTAGTAGTACCTACATTGTAAGGTTGTGATGACTAAATGAGGTAATGCGTATAAAATGCTTAGCACTTAGTTAGCACATAATAGGCACACAAATGGTAAGCACTATTTATAACACCTTAATAAACTAATAATAAATGATGATAGTATGGAGATGTAAAAATACTTTTTTAATCACGCATAAAATACAGGCATCCTCAATTTTAAAAGGTGCTTGTTTTATCTTGTTACCAAATAGTCGAGCTGCTCCTCTAGTCCTGGGTTCTGTGTGACTAGAAACTACAATTGTGGGAAAGAGGCATAGAAACCAAACCAGAATTTGGAATTGCTTCACTTTTTTCCAGCTTCTTTGCAAAAGTAAACACGAATGCCTGGTAATTCTACCACTGTATTTCGCATGTGAAATTTTCTTCTGATTTCATAGGAACCTTGGGAAATATCTGAACCAATTAGCAATTTTAGGGAATGTTAGTTCTGTTGTGTAGGGTGCCTATCTGATTATCCAGTTTCCCACAGCTGCTTTTGGGCTTGTGCCTTGTTCTGAAATTTTCTCCATTGATCGTATCTGCTATGCGATTAGGCCTTTGGTGTATTTGGGGAGTGAATCCTGTGAGGATGACCATTGGCTCTGGGGGAATAGGTTCAAGTGACATGTCCTTCCACGCTTGATAAGGGCACATTTGGTTCTGTGATGCTTCATGGGAACCTCAGCGGGAGCGACATCCTTTTTTCCTTCTCCTTTGTGCAAAAACAACACTTAGACCGCATTTAGAGGCCCAATGGCCTTGTTATTTTGAAGGCAGGCCAAGAAATGTCCTAATGAGTATAAAACCTTGATTTTACAAGTTTTCATGGGGGAAGGGTATTTATTTTATCATATGTCACCATAGTGATGATGCGCCTTTTAGCTGTGAAGTGTCTGCTAGATTATACAAGATTTCTAATTAATCAGTTACTACTACGGTGGGTGGATGTGCTTTAATAAAAATTTATTAAGTTTATATTATTATCATTGTAGCTGCTGTTTGGAATGAATTACATGCACATGGGGCAGTTCTTCAGAGTTGGACCTGACACTTAATCTGTGACTAGTCCATAAAAAGTTAGTTATTTCCCTGGTCTAATAATGTATGGTCGTGTATTTTAAAAGAAAGTTTAGGCCGGGCGCGGTGGCTCACGCCTGTAATCCTAGCACTCTGGGAGGCTGAGGCAGGTGGATAGCTCAATGTCAGGAGTTCGAGACCAGCCTGAGCAAGAGTGAGACCCCGTCTCTACTAAAAATAGAAAGAAATTATCTGGACAACTAAATATATACATATATATATAGAAAAAATTAGCTGGGCATGGTGGCACATGCCTGTAGTCCCAGCTACTCGGGAGGCTGAGGCAGTAGGATCGCTTGAGCCCAGGAGTTTGAGGTTGCTATGAGCTAGGCTGAAGCCACGGCACTCTAGCCGGGGCAACAGAGTGAGACTCTGTCTCAAAAAAAAAAAAAAAAAGTTTATAAGCAGTATTTAAATGGCTGGCTTTTCCTGGAACTTTTTAAAAAATGAATAAAGATATATAATTTGAATACGGCTTTTCTTGTTTTTCTCAAAATTCTAGTAAAGACCTGTTGTTTGTTTTCTGCAATTCCACCTGACTAAAGAGAACATTTATTCTTTAAGATGCAGAAATGGCCAAAGTTCATGGAGTCCCACAGTCTCTAACCTCACCCTAAATTTAATTCATTTGATTTGTAGGCCTTGCGTTAAGACAATTGAGAGGCAATTAAGGACCATCTGTTTTAAACAAATTGAGAATATGAAATAAGTAGGTTTTTAGAAATGATAAAACTGGGAGCTCTTTACAAAGATTTTACAGTATTGATTCTTAAAATAGCAGGAATTTAAAAGTATCCAATTTGCAACAAATAAATCAAACATTATATGTATAATTGGGTCACATAAAGTTTGATACACCAGTATTCTTGACTTCTGGTTGCTCAACTAGCTGTATAAAGGTGGTGTGTTGAATTCCACCCCCTCCCCAACTTGTTCTTATGGAATTTTTTCCCACTTAACAAACTGAGGGGAGCATGATTAATTTAACCCCTGGGCGGGGAGGTGAAAAGAAAAAAAAATTAAAAAACAATTTAACCCTTGACTCTACTTAGTCGTCAAGATATTTAAGTCTTTGCGATAAGAAGTAGAGGGAGATTTTGGCTTTCTAAAAGGTCAAGATATTTGAAACATCTTTTTAGAAAGCCTTTACCTAAGATAATCCTTAAGGATCTCTTACATTAGTTTATCACTGTTACTGACCTCAGCTTACCTTTCCTTAGAGAGTCTAGAGAAGAAGTAAATGGTCCTATATTAGAGGTGGAGTGTGTCCCAGAGCCTCACAGAGAAGAAGAGGTCCTAAGAATAGCTTTCTGTTCAATTTACTTATCTCTCTGACTACTCTGGGTTTTCGGCATACCTGATTAATTAAGATTTAGAAACGAGCTTCAGCTTTGAAATACTCAGACCTTTTAAGGCATCTGACTTGTTTGGGGCAACTGCTCAGAAGTGATGTATCTGTATGCATGAAGAACAGCATAGTATAACAGTCAAAAGAATGAGCTTATTTAAAGCCAGACCAAATGGATTAGAATCCTGGTTGGTTTGTTTCTTTGTTTTTTTAAGAGATGGAATCTGGCTTTGTCGCAGGCTAGAGTACAGTGGTGCAATCATAGCTCATTACAGTCCCAAACTCCTGGGCTTAAGGAGTTTTCCCTCAAACTCTTGATCATCTTCCTTCCTTAGCCTCCTATGTAGCTAGGAGAACAGGTGCATGCCACCATACTCAGCTAATTTTTTTTTTTTTGAGTGACAGGGTCTTGCTTTGTTGTCCAGGCTGGTCTTGAACTCCTAGCCTCAAAAACTTCTCCCACCTCAGCCTCCTGAGTCACTGAGATTACACGAGTGAACCACTGCACCAAGCTCCCTGCCACTTGTTAGCTCTATGACCTTGGACAAGTTATTTAAGTGAGGTGTGCCTTGGTTTTCTCATCTGTAAAATGGGAATAAAACTAGGAGTTTTGGAAGAATTAAATTAGTTAATACATGCGGAGCACCTAGAAAGATGCATAGCAGGCCTGGGCGTGGTGGCTCACACCTACAATCCTAGCACTCTGGGAGACCTAGGCGGGGAGGATCACTTGAGCTCAGGAGTTCGAGACCAGCCTGAGCAAGAGCAAGACTCCATCTCTACTAAAAATAGAATTAGCCAGATGTCAGGGTGCATGCCTATAGTCCCAGCTACTTTGGGGAGGCTGAGGCAGGAGGATCGCTTGAGCCCAGGAATTTGAGATTGCTGTGAGCTAGGCTGACACCACGGCACTCTACTCAGGGCAACAGAGTGAGACTCTGTCTCAAAATGATGCCTAGCATATAGTAAATGCTCAATAAATACTAGTTGTTAGTAGTAGTGGCAGTAGTAAGAGAGTTATAGCAGCAGTAATTGTAATTTCCCTTAGTCAAGTCATCCATCCCTACCACCTTCCTGATACTCCCCAAACATAGGCACACTGTTTATACAGTTAAAATCCTTTTTCTAAAATAGTGCTATCCAGTAGAACTTTCTGTGACGATGAAAATGTTCTGTCTGTGCTCTTCAGTTTGGTAGCCACTGGCAACGTGTGGCTAATGGTGACTGTTGGACAGTGCACATCTAAAGTGTAGTCTTTCTTCTGGTTTCATTGTATATTTTATTATGTTTTACCAACATTTTTTGAAATTTTATGAATATTTTACACCTAAGAGGTATGTATTCTTATATTTGTAATCTCTTTAAACCCAGAACTGATAAGTATTGGTTTGTCTTTCCTCATGAAGTATTGATAATTTATTTCAAAAGATGTTACAGGGGCCAGGCACGGTGGCTCATGCCTGTAATCCTAGCACTCTGGGAGTGCTAAGAGGAAGGATCACTTCAGGTTGAGTTCGAGACCAGCCTGAATAGCAACAAGACCCTGTCTCTACAAAAAATAGAAAATTAATTGAGTATTAGTCAGTGTCAGTTGGGTTTATATTTCTTTTTTTATTTGCCCAGCTATCTCATTAGATTAATCTCCAGAAATGGAATCACTGACTTGAAGCATATACAATTTAAAATTTTGATACTAATTGCCCAATTTACATTAAAAATTGTATTTTTTGGCCAGATGAGGTGGCTCACGCCTATAATTCTAGCGCTTTGGGAGGACAAGGTGGCAGGGCTGCTTGAGGTCAGGAATTGAAGACTAGCCTGAGCCTAGAGCAAGACCTTCCTGTCTACAAAATAATCTAAAAATTAGCGGGGCATAGTGGCTGGCTTGGAGGTTGCAATGAGCTATGATGATGCCACTGCACGCTCTACCCTGGGCCACGGAACAAGATCCTGTCTCAAAAAAACAAATTTTGTTATTTTTGTTTATTTCCACATACGGCTGTTTTGAGGGGCCCTTGGTCTGCTGCTTCCCTTTATACATTTGATTTTAAAAACCAGGGTTTGGGCCGGGTGCAGTGGCTCACGCCTGTAATCCTAGCACTCTGGGAGGCCAAGGCGGGCGGATTGTTTGAGCTCAGGAGTTCGAGACCAGCCTGAGCAAGAGCGAGACCCCATCTCTACTAATAATAGAAAGAAATTAATCGGAGAACTAAAAATATATAGAAAAAATCATCTGGGCATGGTGGCGTATGCCTGTAGTCCCAGCTACTCGGGAGGCTGAGGCAGAAGAATTGCTTGAGCCCAGGAGTTTGAGGTTGCTGTGAGCTAGGATGATGCCACGGCACTCTAGGCCGGGCAACAGAGACTCTGTCTCAAAAAAAAAAAAACCAGGGTTTGCAGTATCTCAAACCCACATTCTAGTCTAGAATTTACGTTACTACTATGCTGAAGCCTGTTATAGATTTTATTTTACTTGCTTTTTTGTTTTTGTTTTTTTTCTTTTTTTAGAGAGGATCTCACTCTGTCACCCAGGCTAGAGTGCAGTGTCATCATCATAGCTCACTGTAGCCTCCAAGTCCTGGGCTAAAGTAATCCTCCTGCCTCAGCCTCCCGAGTAGCTGTAACTACAGGCATACATCGCCACACCTGGCTAATTTTTTTATCTTTATTTTTTGTAGAGATAGGATTTCACTATTGCCCAGGCTGGTCTTGAACTCCTGGGCTCAAGCAATCCTCCTGCCTCAGCCTTCCAAAGTGCTGAAATTACAGCCGTGGGCCACCACGGCTGGCCCATTTTGTTCTTTCTGTTTGACAGTACTTAAGATTTCTAAGTTAGGGGCAAGAACTTGAAGCTTTGTTTGGTATTTCACAAATTAAATCATTTTAGAGTAGTGTTTTGCTTTGTTTTTTTTTTTTGAGACAGAGTCTCTCTCTGTTGCCTGGGCTAGAGTGCCGTGGCGTCATCCTAGCTCACAGCAACCTCAAACTCCTGGGCTCAAGCAATCCTACTGCCTCAGCCTCCTGAGTAGCTAGGACTACAGACATGCGCCACCATGCCTGGCTAATTTTTTATATATATATTTTTAGTTTTCCAGCTAATTTTTTTTTTTTTTTTTTTTTTCAGTAGAGACGAGGTCTCGCTCTGCTCAGGCTGGTCTTGAACTCCTGAGCTCAAACGATCTACCCGCCTTAGCCTCCCAGAGTGCTAGGATTACAGGATTACAGGCATGGGCCACCATCCCTGGCCTGACAGTAGTGTTTTAACTAGACTATTATGTTAGTTAGGTTTTCTAGTTGAACTAGGAAGCAGGATGTTCTTGGGGAGGCAAAAGTTTGTTTTCTGTTTTTGTTTTTGTTTTTTTTTTTTTGAGACAGAGTCTCACGGTGTTGCCCACTCCTGGGCTCAAGTGATCCTTCTGCCTCAGCCTCCTGAGTAGCTGGGACTACAGGCATGTGCCACCATGCCTGGCTAATTTTTTCTATATATTTTTAGTTGTCCGATTAATTTCTTTCTATTTTTATTTCTTTCTTTCTTTCTTTTTTTTTTTTTTTTTTTGAGGCAGAGTCTCACTTGTTGCCCGGGCTAGAGTGCCGTGGCTTCAGCCTAGCTCACAGCAACCTCAAACTCCTAGGCTCAAGTGATCCTCCTGCCTCAGCCTCCTGAGTAGCTGGGACTACAGGCATGCGTCACCATGCCCGGCTAATTTTTCCTATACATACATATTTTTAGTTGTCCAGATCATTTCTTTCTATTTTTTAGTAGAGACGGGGTCTCACTCTTGCTCAGGCTGGTCTTGAACTCCTGAGCTCAAACAATCCGCCCACCTCGGCCTCCCAGAGTGCTAGGATTATAGGAGTGAGCCACCGCGCCCAGCCTGTTTTTGTTTTTTTTTAATAATTTTTATTTCAAAATATTAGGAGGTACAAGTGTTCTTGTTACATGGGTGAATTGTGTAATGCTGAAGTCGGGGCTTTTAGCATGCCTGTCACCAGAATAGTGTACATTGCACCTTATAGGAGGCAGAAGTTTTTAACCAGAAACCATAAGACCATACAAAGGACAGTAGATCACGAGTAGCCCCCTTAGTCGTGATTTCTGTGGATATGAGAACTAACTCAAGGAATACCTCAGCCAGTGTCACAGCACTGCTGATTGACACAAGAACTTCATAGAGAAGACTCATTTCCGTGGTCAAATCCCGTGTTCTGAATTGGTGTCTGTTCTATTAGGAAAGTATTCGGAATAGCTGATGCACAGATACTCACCCCATACTTTGAGGACTGGCACCTCAAAATACGAAGTTACACTTACATTAGAGCACAAGGAAAACCTTCCTCTGCCTCACCTTCTCAACCTTGAGACTTTGTAACTGATACCATTAAAACAGTCTGAACAGGGCTTTTCAAACCATGTTCCCATAACGCTTTGCTGAAGAGGGAAACTAAGCCATCCACCTAAATTGGAGCACCTCCTCTGCTATTAGGTTAATGTAGCGTGAGATTCTTTCTACTTAAGACATCCTTTGAGAAATGAATTCTGCAGCTTTAACAAAAAAATTTTTAATATTCCAGTATTTAGTGACCCCTGGATATTGGGACAAATTACTTTGGTCTTGAACAAACCAAAGGTGACATGTGGAGTAAGGGATTGAGGGAAATAGCAATTGTTATTTCAAAGACAAAAGATTTTGGAAAGTTATGCTCCTATGAAATATTTGTTATTCCTAAAGTTTTCTAGCATAAGCCACATCTGTGTTTTTTCCCAAAATTTGGTCATTGCCGCTAAGAGGTCCAGCCTGGATGGCCTTTTTTTTTTTTTTTTTTTCTTTTTTGAGACAGAGTCTCGCTCTGTTGCCCAGGCTAGAGTGCCGTGGCATCATCATAGCTCACTGCAACCTCAAACTCTTGGGCTCAAGTGATACTCCTGCCTCAGCCTCCTGAGTAGCTAGGACTCAGGTGAACGCCACTGTGCCCGACTAATTTTTCTGTTTTTAGTAGAGACGCAGTCTCATTCTTGGTCAGGCTGGTCTCGAACTCCTGACCTCAAGCAATCCTCCTGCCTCAGCCTCCCAAAGTGCTAGGATTACAGGCGTGAGCCGCTGCTCCCGGCCCTGGATGGCATTAGTAACCACTCTTGGTATAAGGCTCATAGTTTCATTGAAATCTGGTAACATTAAGCCTTGAAAGTCTGCCCCATTTGTGCAATCTGAGGCTGTCTGGCTATGTGAGGTCCATAGCTAGGGGCCTAGAGGTCACAGTGTGAACATTTGACTCAGAAGAAATAAGAACTGCATTCTGCCTCTTGTTTTTTTTACCTAAATTTGGTGGTGGCAGTTATTTTTAAGTTGCATCCAGGTATCTAGCCTCTGTACACTCATCCCTGGATCCCCTTACATTCTTTCCCTTCTGTCCTCTGTTAAGCTGGTTAAAGGGATGGAAAGGAAAGTCAACATTTATTGAGTATCTGCTATGCGTCAAGCGTTGTGTTAGGTGCTTTGAATGTATTTTTTAAAATTTTTTCTTGTCAAGGCTGATCTATGAATGTGTTACTTAATACTCAAAACAGCCTTATGAGATAGTTATTCTTATTCTTAATTTCAAGTGAGCATATTAAACCTGAGAGAGGTTAAGTAACTTTTCTCTAACTCAGGTTTCTCTGTGCTAATTATAAAAGATATATCAATTGGTGACGATTTTCTCAGACCTGCAAACCCAGTTTTGTCTCTCCCTTTCCCCTGTGCTTTCTAGTATTGGTCCCCATTTCGTCACTCTTCCAGTGAAAGGTGATCTGTAGGTAGCTTACCTATGGATTGCTGTGAGATCCCAGATCCTAACTACGGTGTTATTGACTTCTCCTAGGGTCCTATCCTTCCCCCAAGGCCGGAGCAACTCTGGTTGTGTACAAGGACCTGCTAGTGCTGTTTGGTGGCTGGACGCGGCCAAGCCCTTATCCCCTACACCAACCAGAGAGATTCTTTGATGAAATACACACTTATTCACCCTCTAAAAATTGGTAAGTCATGAAGATATGCTGCCTTAAATCTGGAAGAAAAAATTTTAAATGAATGGATTCTTTATCTTTTTTGTCTCAAGAATCCCTTTGGGTATTTGATGAAAAACTATGGACTCTTCCCAGGAGTAGAAAAAAACGTACATATGCACAGATTTTGCCTACAGTTTCAGAGGGTCTACAGAATCTTCTTAGGACCCTAAACTTAGAATCCTTATTTTAGAACCCAAAGAGAAAAAGCAGAAGAGATTTATTCCTCTTCCAGGAAAAATGAATGAACCACTTGAAGAACAAGGAGCTCTTCAGCTTTGGCTGCTAATTCCGCAGGAGTGTTATAAATCCGGATGATTCCTTACTCCCTGCTGTGTCTCCAAGACTGACTCCCAATTGTAATTTACATGTATTTTTTAGATGACAGAGACCCCTGTTCCCTGTAATGGAATACTTAGTACATGGCTCTTGGCAGCTGCTAGTGTTCAGGGCCGTAGAGAGAAGTGGCAGGTGGTGCCCCTTCAGCAAACCAGGCTGAAGCAGCCAAGAAGCTTGATCTTGTCCTTTGTCATTGTCTCCTTATCTCTCTACCTCCAAACCATCCACACTGAGAACTTGAAAGTGAATATAACTTTAAGGGAGTGTGTATGAAAGGCACAAATACCTTATGCCCTCCTTTAGTTACTATCCTAATGGTATCTGCACTGAAGGTGACAGGATTGTCGTTTTAATGGATGCCTACTTACTATCTTTCACCTTAAACACGTAGATCAAAAACAGGCGGTAGGCCGGGCGCGGTGGCTCACGCCTGTAATCCTAGCACTCTGGGAGGCCGAGGCGGGCGGATTGTTTGAGCTCAGGAGTTCGAAACCAGCCTGAGCAAGAGCGAGACCCCCGTCTACTAAAAAAAAAAAAAAATAGAAATTATCTGGACAACTAAAAATATATAGAAAAAATTAGCCGGGCATGACGGTGCATGCCTGTAGTCCCAGCTACTCGGGAGGTTGAGGAGGAGGATCTCTCAAGCCCAGGAGTTTGAGGTTGCTGTGAGCTAGGCTGATGCCACGGCACTCACTCTAGCCAGGGCAACAGAGTGAGACTCTTTCTCAAAAAAAAAAACAAAAAACAAAAAACAAAACAGTGCTGATTTCTTGGTTTCTTCCTATCGTTTTACATTAGGTGGAACTGCATTGTGACAACCCATGGGCCACCTCCCATGGCTGGCCACTCCTCCTGTGTGATAGATGATAAAATGATTGTTTTTGGTGGCTCCTTAGGATCCCGGCAAATGTAAGTATATTTGATTTGCTCCATATTAGCCTGAAGGTAAACACTCCTGGGAATAACCAGTCAGAAAAGTGAACTAGCCAGGGTCCGTATTCCTGAGCATGGTTCTAATTAATCCAATTAGTTATCTCACCCTAACATTGTGTTCTTTGATCCCCTAGTAACAGACCAGTAAGTTGAAAACTTGCTCCATAAAATCCAGGTTATGTAGAATCTCTTTGTTTGACATGTGGTTCTGTTTAATAGGATCAAATTCTGATGGAACCTCCTCTTGGTCTGCTGTACTGTGCCTACAGAAGACCCAAAGGCCGGCTTCCAAGAAATAGGGTGCTTGTACTTGCTCTGCTTTTTTACCCGGCTCTTGCCCTTTGGGCTTTAAGAGGAGGCAAGAGCGAGACTGACAGGACAGGTGGAAATCAGAGGCTCTCCAACCGGGATGGACTGGGGAGTGGATAGGAGCAAGAAACCTGTGTTAGGTGTGACACAGGTGGGGCTGTGGGGCTGTCCTCCCCACCTCAGGCCATAATTGGCCAGCTCAGGCCAGAGTCAAGAGCCAGAGCATTCCATCTGTATCACCATGTATCTGGTTAGATGGTAGCAACAGTCATGATCATTCTCCCTGTGTTCTGACCACTCCAGACCGGATTCTGTCCTCTCTTTGATTATTTTCCATCTTCACATTTTAAAACAGTTGTGGAGCTAGACTATAGGAGCTAACTTCTAGATGAGAGGGTTTAGGATTTAAGGTATTGGCGCTATTATTCCTGTATTCCTGTGTGTAAATAAGTGACCTTAGAGAGATCACCATAAAAGAGAGACTTCCATGCAGGAGTCTGTCCTTGCCTTGAGGGTTGGAGACGCCAATTTGTCCTTGATGAAACTGCAGGTTTCCTTAGCCATTGTGAAATTACTTTTTGTAGCTAGAATCGATACAGCTTTTAACTCCTGGACAATGATGAAGCTGCCTTTCAAATCATTTTTTCTCTTCCTTGTGGTTTTTGCTTTTGAAAGACTATCGCTTGACCAATGGCTCTTTCCTGCTGTTGTCAATTAACTTTCACCTCAGGTACTAGAGTGTGGCTACAGCCATGGCTCTGATGAGGCCTTATGGGTCAGGGAAAGAGCAGAAGTTTGAAGGTCTCAAGATGACTGCTAAAGAAAGTGGGGAAGAGCAATACAGCTAAGTGCCAGCTAGGAGTGTGGTACTTTGCCAGGCATCTTTATGAAGGTGTCTTCATTTATATCAACTCTTTAAAGTAATAGCAGTATTTTCACTTTGTAGATAAGGAATCCAGAGTTAGAGAAAATTAAGGGACTGATTCAGGCTACAGAGCTGGGATTCAACAATGTGATCTTTCTGGTTCTGAAGCCCCTGAACTTGGAGTAGGCCATCTCTGAAACCTCCTTCAGCCCAGACAGTCTGTGTGAAAGTGAAAATGGTGCAAGTTTACCAGCTGGGCACAGGCATGTGGAACTCCCCAGCCACCATTATGGTCCCTGGTAGCTCCCAATTCCCTTCATCCTTCTGTCCTTATCTCACAGGAGCAATGATGTCTGGGTCCTTGACCTCGAACAGTGGGCATGGTCCAAGCCGAACATCTCGGGCCCCAGTCCTCATCCTCGGGGTGGCCAATCTCAGGTACTCAGGAATTAAAATAACTGTTCAGCAAACACCGTAGCATCTTTCAGTCAGGACGGGAGAGGGAGGATGGAGTCAGGTAAGATGCCAGTGTGCACTAAGCCAAGGAAAATTTATCATTCTTTTTTGCTGGCATTTAATTTTTCAGCTTCTAATGGGTCATATTATTTATAGTGGCTTTATATTATTCCTCTTCCCAACGCATTTACTTTGCTAATTCATTTCTCAAGAGAACCCTGCATTTTATGTAGTTGACACTCATGTTAATATTTGATCAACAAAGAATGAATTATCAATAATATGTTCACGGGGATCAGAATTGACATGGTTTGGGGAGAATGGAGAGCTTATAGTAACTAGAACACTCTCATTTGGGAGCTATGTGGGCTGTTTTCATATATCACTGAAGCATAGGAAGTCAGATACCTGTGTCTTTGTAGATTTATTTTTAATTTCTTCCATTCCCCAGATTGTCATAGACGATGCAACTATCTTAATCCTCGGAGGGTGTGGCGGTCCCAATGCTGTGAGTATTGCTTGTGTGGCATTGCCTTGTATGTGCTGCTAAGTGTTCAAAACTTACTTCCCCTATCTTACTTTGCAGGACTATTTCCATGGCATTTTCATTTAGGGAATGCCTTTTCCACCTTGGGTACATAGCCTTCGTATTTTCTGGCCCTTTTTTCCATGCTTTTTTAGGGTGGGGGATGCTTTTAATCAGAGACATATGTCTCTTGAATATTCATATTTATGTTCTTCCTATTCCTACTTCCTCTTTAGGCTGTAAGGTTTGCCACTGTCATTCTTTCGAAGGGGGAGGGGGCAGTAGCATAGAAAAGCAAGTTGATAACTGCCAGAGTCCACGTGGAATTTAAGAATGCAGATTCATAAAGTTATGGATACGTATTATTTACCCTCTCCCTCAACCCCCTAATACACACACACGTAAGACCATGGGCAAAATTCAAAACCCCCTACAGTTGATTTTTGGGTTACAAGCATAATTCCATGTGCCAGGCAAGTGGTAATATATGAATGAATGAAAGCATAAATGAAGGCATGCACAACTGAATGATTAACTTAGGATTTTGCTGTTCTTTCTGAAGAGCGCACATGCTTTTGGAACCAGACAGCATGGCTTTAAGACTGCAGCTCTGTGTGTGTGTTTTGAAACACGTGTCACACCCGAGTCCTCTTGTTGGTTCTTCTCTTACAGCTGTTCAAGGATGCTTGGTTGTTGCACATGCACTCAGGTCCCTGGGCCTGGCAGCCACTCAAGGTAGAAAATGAAGAGCATGGGGCCCCAGAACTGTGGTGCCATCCAGCTTGCCGGGTAAGCAGGGAGCTGACAGGCCAGCGGGAAGAGAGGTCCTAAACTGGGAAACCACATTCATTGTCAGATCTCAAAGGAAATTTATACAAAAATAGAAAACACCTTGGTGTCACAAAAGAGATGGATATTAACCATCGCTCCTTTGTCATTTTTCACATATATGAGCCACTAGATGGGGAGACTTATGTGGGCCCCACTCATCTGTAAGTCCCAACTTTAAACATCTCTTTTTCTGTGAAACTTTCCCTGGAGTCCCTCAAACAAAAATTGATTCTTCCGTTTACTTCACCCCTGTTCCATAGACATAGTTCTAATGATAGCACATGTCACATACACTAAAGTAACAATTGTTTCCATGTCTGTTTCTCCTTCTAGCCTAGAGAGCAGACTATATCATTTTCATCTGTATGTCTCAGGCACCTACAAAATGCCTGGCACATTTTGGATTGCTCATGATAAAATGTTTGATAGAAATGAATAATCCGAATTGTAGAAGAGTCTGTGAGTACAGGTCCTTTGTCTTCCAGGTGGGCCAGTGTGTGGTGGTCTTCAGCCAGGCGCCTAGTGGGAGAGCCCCACTCAGCCCCAGTTTGAACTCTCGTCCGTCACCTATCAGTGCCACTCCTCCAGCTCTGGTTCCCGAAACCCGAGAGTACCGCTCTCAGTCTCCAGTAAGAAGTATGGATGAAGCTCCTTGTGTTAACGGCCGCTGGGGAACACTGAGGCCCAGGGCTCAAAGGCAGACTCCCTCAGGTTCTCGGGAAGGGAGCCTTTCCCCAGCCAGAGGAGATGGCTCTCCTATCCTCAATGGTGGGACTTTATCTCCAGGAACGGCAGCTGTCGGTGGGTCCTCCTTGGACAGCCCTGTACAGGCCATATCTCCAAGTACTCCGTCTGCTGCTGAAGGATATGACCTAAAAATGGGACTTTCTTTGGCTCCTCGACGAGGGTCACTGCCAGATCAGAAAGATCTGAGATTAGGATCCATAGATCTGAATTGGGATCTGAAACCTGCTTCCGGTAGCAATCACGTGGATGGCATGGACAACAGGACAGTTGGGGGAAGTACGAGACACCCCCCTGAACAGACGAATGGTGTGCACACCCCACCACACGTGGCCAGTGCCCTTGCAGGGGCCGTCTCCCCAGGTGCCCTGCGTCGGAGTCTGGAAGCTGTCAAAGCGATGTCATCCAAAGGCCCCTCGGGCTCTGCAGCACTAAGTCCTCCTCTTGGGTCTTCTCCGGGCTCCCCTGGGAGCCAGAGCCTGAGCAGTGGAGAAACAGTGCCCATCCCCCGCCCAGGGCCTGCCCAAGGAGATGGACATTCCTTACCTCCCATTGCCCGCCGCCTGGGCCACCACCCTCCACAGTCCCTAAATGTTGGCAAACCCCTGTACCAGAGTATGAACTGCAAGCCAATGCAGATGTACGTGCTGGACATTAAAGACACCAAGGAGAAGGGGCGGGTCAAATGGAAAGTATTTAATAGTAGTTCGGTGGTCGGACCTCCTGAAACCAGCCTGCACACAGTGGTACAAGGCAGGGGTGAACTCATCATATTTGGAGGACTTATGGATAAGAAACAGAATGTGAAGTACTATCCAAAAACAAACGCCTTGTACTTTGTGCGAGCAAAGAGATAATGTGTTCTAAATCCCTTTCCCTTTCTGTGGCTTTTAATTTGGAATTTTCCAGTGTGCAAGCATTTGGACTGAGAATTGGGAAAACAACAAAATTATTCCCATAAACCAAAACTCTAATTCCCAACCTAACTCACTCCAGGCTGGGATCAAATCTCCATTAAGAAAAAAATTATATATAAATATATATATATATATTATATAGCCAACTCTGTTTACAAAAAGGGAGAGATCTCCATCCTGGTTCAGATAAAATTGTTGCTGTGTTTTAGCAGAGGCTGTGCTGCCTTTTTCTACTTTGCTGGTAACTAGACCAAGAAGTTAGGGAACAGACTAATATCAGTAACTTTCCAAAAGAAACTGAAGAGCCCCCTATAAATTTTATGTGGCCTTCTCGGAGTTAAAAAATGAAAGGGCATATCTAAGGGGCAAAGGTGGAGGTTTCCAGTCTCATGCTTCAGGTGCTGGCAGGGTAAAAGTAACTCATAGAAAACTGTCTTTCCCTTCTCAAAACCAAGAGAACCTGTGACAACTCTGAAGAAATGCCCTATGCCTGGCCTCCTTTTGCCCTTTATGGCTGAGGAAAGTTACCCAACAAGGGATTTTGTTCCACGTTTGTGTGCCAGGTCATCGTGAAATAACGTGTATGCAGCCATCATCTGTCCACCTAATGTCCATCGGTCTTTTGAGTGCTCCCTGCGTGTCTCAGAAAACATTTTGGTGTCTGATTGTGGAATTTTCTGACAATCGTATTTGGTTGCAAGTTGCCAAAAACCTTATTTGTTCTCCTTTTTCTTCTCATAGAACTTGGTCCTTGGAAGCTGCCTTTTCCATTTATAGGCTACTTTTTTCTTTTTCTTTCTTTTTCTTTTTTTTTGCATACGTGCATTTTTTTTAAAGGCCCTAAAACTTTTCTCACTTTCTGTTTCTTTTACAAAGCTCGTGTGCCTAGAGAAATTGGATGATTCTTAGAAATATTTCCGGAACCCTTTCCCTGATATCACTCGGGGGCCATTAGGGAATTCTAAGATGCTACTATCATGAGAAATCTGTGAAGCATCAAAAGATACTGTTTTTTCCCTGTGGGCTTCTTTATATTTCCAAAGCACACTGGGCACACCCTTCCCATATTTATGTTATGTGGAAGTTGATCTTGGAAGGGAATCCCAGTAATAGTTCTTTCCAGAAATGTGTTTTCCCTTTGTGACATATATTCTCCCTGGCTATTTGACAGGTAATGAGGTCAAATATCATGTACTTGATCTTCATGATGCATGGCTGACCTTGGGAACAGCTCCATCCTTTGTGCTTGTCTTGTTCATGTGTCACCCAAACAGGGACTGAGTTTTTACTTTCACTTTATTTCTGAGATTCGGGTGCAACCAAGTAGAGCATTTCTTTGGTCAATACAGAAAATTACCAGCTACTAGTCTCCAGACCATGGCCTGGACATAGAAGATGTCAAAATAAGTTTATTTCAAATGGCATCATTTAAGTGTGGGTTTTTTGGTGATTTCTCATCAGTGGAAAAGAGGATTTTTGTTTTGCCCTCAGGATTTAAATTTTAAAATATCACGTTTCCCACTCCCATACTCCCCTTTTCCTTGTTAGCGTTTCCCAGGCACAAGCCTGCTGCAGCTGGCCCTGGGTCCTGGCTTTCAGCCAGCACTTAGCAGTCTGTCCCATGAGCGTGTTTTCTCCTGTTACATCATGCTGAGTCCCTTCCCTAGTCATTAGCTTTTACAGTGTGGTCTTGGTAGGAAAGCAGCCCTGGTGCCAAGCCCAGGAAAGGGCCAGCTCACAGGGAGAGGTATGTGTTCCAGAAGGTGCTCTCCATGCTCCCTTGGATGAGGAAACGACCATGTGCCTACTTACTATGGTGTCCAACTGCTTGAAGCTCCACACTTTGCTTTCCAGACTTGGGGGCCCTGGCACTGTTGCCAGCCCTTGCTTGGCAAAGACTGTTCAATCAAGTGGGGTCCTTAATTACAAGGGAAAACTAGTCCCGAAGATTAGCAATTTAGGCATTATTGCTGTTGCTGAACCTTTTTTATGACATTGCATTTGTGCATGGACAGTGCCTCCAAACTCAATTCCTGTTGAAATATAAAGTATTTGGAAGCCTGAGAGTTCAGAGTCTCAATTTCAGTCTTTCTCTTTGTCCTGTGGCCTTCCTAAGCCAGCTATTACCCTGTTGATTCCTTCTACTTCCCCCAAGGGGGCAGGCAATGGAGATGTTGATTCTCTAAGAAAGTAATCTGGCTCCTCTGAACTCCATGCCATCCTAGTGTGACCCATGCTGCTTGGAACCAGACTGTCTGCTTACAGCTCTTTAAGAAAAATCTGCCTTGTCCGTACTCATTGGTGTTGGTCTTGGTGGCTCCTGGGCACTGTGGGTGTGTACCTTGAGAAAGCAACTCAACACTGTCACGGTGATTTTCTCCTCAGGCCTTACGAAGCCACCTGTACAATGGAACTTCAGGTGTCTCAATTGAGGCGAACATTTCCACAGCACGTGGATGCCTCAGTTAGATCAGATTTAACCACAACTCCATTTTTGACATGATACAATTTTGTCTTAAAATTAACTGAGAAAATGAGACAAAAAAAATTTTTAAACCCTCAGGAGCACCTAAAGCAAATATTTGTCAGAATTTAAGTATTTAAAATACATTTTGTTTCTACTTGAAGCTTTAACCCCTTCCATTCCTGCAAGTGTGCCTTGGAGAGCTCCCATGTTCTAGTGACTTCACCGGCCACCTCCTTGTTGACCTCATGTAAGAATTTTAGTCTCTTCCTACTCCTCTCCTGGACAGAGCTTCCTGTTTTATCATTTTACAGGTTATGCAGCAGAAAGGGTTCTGTTTTTTCATTCACATTTCCACTCTTCTTCCGCACTTGGGTGGTTGGGCTCCACAACCTCACCCTACCTATTTTGGGAGCACAAATTAGGTATCAAAACAAGCTTAAATTTCATTTTAAGGCAATACTGGGCTTACTCTCCTCCCGGCCCTATGTGAATTTATTTGATTTTAATGTTTGAGTTTTATAACAAGAGCTGAAACCATGAACTATTCTAGGAACTATGTTGCAATTCTTTAAAGAAAAGAGGAGGAAGAGGAAGAAAGAACAACTTAAGAAGTCTTGACTGTGGAGGACAGAAGGCTACCAGCCAGTGGAGAACAAAGGGATGTTTCCCTTTCCCTTCACCTTGTGTTTCTGGGTTTCCTTCTGCTTTGCTTTTTTCCTTCCCCTTAAAAATGACATTCCTGGTTGGTTCGTCTGTCTGTCCTTGTCCTTGTGGTGATCCTGGCATTTTGAAGTGCTCTGCTTTGCATTATCTGTGGTCTCTTACCAGCACGCAAGTCAGTGGGGAGGATCTGAACACACCCAGGGGCAAGGAAGCTGAACTTCGAGGCCCGTGTCCCACGCAGCTCCCCGTGAACCGCAGAAGGCATGTTCTGCATGGTCACCAGTATGTGGCTCCCTCTCACCATGTTCATTGTCTAATGAGAGCAAACCTTAGGCGTTGGCTCCATTGTACTCTACTCGCTCTGCTCCCCTCCCACCAACCAGGGTCCATGTCAGTGCACGCCCATGGTGCCCTGGCCAAGCTGGTGCTGTGAGTGATGTTTCCCATACAACTCAGGGATGCCAGGTGGCTTACCCTGAGACAGTCATTTCAGGCACATAACAGTGTAGGAATGGAAATGGACTTCATCGATATTTAAATCTGTCAATTTCATTTTTTGTTAATGTTTTCCCCCTGATGACTTTTTAGCGGTTTAACAAATAAAACAAAATGGACGATTGTCTTAACTGTTTTATTAGTAAGAAAAGAAAAATTGCAGTGATAAGTTTTGAGGTTGGAGATTGAAGTTAGAAGCTAAGTAGTTGGAAAGATACTCCTCCTCTAGAAAGGTTGCGTTTTTGGGAAGAAAGTTGCCCTTGCCTGGGGACACCACTGTTTAATAATAAGGCAGCTCTCACCCTCGTGCTTGACGGGTTGATGTTTCAGAGCCTCAGTTCCATCTGCGATGGAGACCCAAGAGAGGCGTGAGCTTGCAGCAGAGGCCAGGGGCCATGGTGACATCTGCACTGTCACTGGCCCCCTACGCAAAGATGAGGACACAGAGCCCCAGCGTTCGTGAAGTAGCGTAGCAAATGATGGTTGGAGCACAAACCTGAAGCCCCAGAGGCCTGTGGTAAATCCTGCCTTCCCCTTCTCACCACTTAACCTTGGTTGCAAGTTTCCTCATACTATAAATGTAGTTGCTTCTACCTTAAAGGACCATGAGGATTCGTTGAAGTATATGAAAAGTGCTAGCCCAGTGCCTGGCACGTAGTAAGTTGGCAGCCACCGCCCTGCATTGCAGTCCCAGCACAGCGCTCCCCAGCCAGATTTGTTTCTCTGAATAATAAAGGGCCACAGCCTATGCACATTTGAGTGTAGATTACAGGACGTAGCCAGGGACGAGGAGGCAGTGCAGGAATCCCTGACCCATGTCACTATCCTGAGTGAGCTCCTCAGCCCACAGCTGTGACCCACATCACCCCTTCTCTGGGGAGCTTGAGAAAGGTCGCTGGAAGTGGCAGGCTTTGAGCACCCTCAGGTCCAGGCAGGACAGGAGACGTCCACCAAAATCCAGCGGGCTGGCCTGTGCATAGTAGTGCCACACAAGTGAGGCTTATCCTTGCTTCTCTGTGTCTTTTCTCCTCCCCCCAGGCACAGAGTGTGTCCCCAGCTAAGGTCTGCCTTCTGCCCTCAGTGGCCATTACCACCCCCTCTTCTGCAGTCCTGCCAGCATTCTGGTGGCTGCTGTGTGAGGTGGTGATTTCACCCATGCTGAAGTGTTCAAGCAGGGACCGCTTACTTGCATGGGAGATGTCAGAGCTGATCAGAACTTGAATGGGACCAAAGAACTCCTACATGCCCTTTCAATTGTTGAGACATGGTTCTGGGGACTTGGAAGGGACTTAGGAGAGGCAGCAGGACAGGGACATAGGCACAGGCTTTGGACCAGGACAGACCTAGGTTCAAAAGCTGGCTCTGTCACTTTGAACTGGGGCAAGTCATTCTACCTCTTTGAGCCTCAGTTTGATAAGTAAAATGGCAATTATGATGCCAGCCTCACAGGTTAGCAATTTAGCTGGAACCAGCCAAGAATTGTTAATCTGTGTAATGCTGCAGTCCCCTACCCCCGGGCTGCAGACTGGTACCAGTCTGTGGCCTGTTAGGAACCAGGCCACGCAGCAGGAGGTGAGTGGTGGGGGTAGGGGTGGGGAGCCAGCAAAGCTTCATCTGTATTTACCGCCACTCCCCATTGCTCACATCACTGCCTGAGCTCCGCCTCCTGTCAGATCAGCGGCAGCATGAGATTCTCATAGGAGCATGAACCCTGCCATAAACTGCAGGAGCAAGGGTGCTCGCTGCTTATGAGAACCTAGTGCCTGATGATCTGAGGTGGAGCTGAGGCGGTGGTGCTAGTGCTGGGGAGAGGCTGCAAATACAGATTATCATTAGCAGAGACGTTTGACTGCACAATAAATGTAATGTGCTTGAACCATCCCGAAACTGTCCCCACTTCCCCCCACCCCAACCCACCCCCGTCCATGGAAAAATTGTCTTCCATGAAACTGGGTCCTGGTGCCAAAAAGGTTGGAGACTGCTGGTGGATGTGTCTAGTGGATGTGATTCCCCAGAAGGCCATCTGGGGGCACCCTGGGAAAGGCTTCAAGTCCCCCTGGGCGATCTCTCAGAGGCAGTCTTGAGAAGGACGGGCAGGAGGAGGAAAATGCTTGCCCATCTCTGCCCTCCCTGTGTCAGCAGATCCTGGGTAGCATCACCCTCTGGCCTCTGTCCAGCACCATCCCCAGGCTGACCCACCCGCCTTCTCTGCCCCAGCTCCCATCTGCGGGAAAGTCAACGTCTTCCCCATGGAGCCAGGCTCTGGGCCCAGGCCTTGTCAGCATGCACAAAGCCAAGCTAACATCTTAAATGCCTGAAAGTCCTTGCAGAGTGTGTTGTACCCCCACCAGGGAGCCTGTCTGCTCACCCACTGCAGGGAAGAGAAGGAGGGATGCCTTTCCAGCAACAGCCTGGGAGGAGGCAGTCAGCTCCTGCCCTGGGACATGGGCCGTGACCCATTGGCAAGGCCAAGAAAGCCTGGAACTGACCTGGGGACCATTCTCAGCAAACATTCCCTGAGCATCTACTGACCCTGCAACCCTGGGACACACAGATGACTCCAAAGAAGCCCGTCCCTGGAGGAGCTCACAATCTAATCACAAACCAGGGAGGTGTCACATTGGCCAAACAAAGATGACAAATCCTGAGCTTCTACGGTCAAAAGGCAATTCAGGTATCATACTAAAAAGATACGAAAGGTTGAAGTAGAACCGTCTGCAGCCAACAGCCAGCCAGGGGCAGAACAGTTGTTCGGAAGCCAGAGAGCTAGGAAGTTAGTCCTCTCCTTGCTTTGGTGTCTTAGTCCATTTGTGCTGCTATATGCCACAGACTGGGTTATTTATTTATTTATTTATTTTTTTTTTTAGCCCAGTCCCCTGCCCTCATCCTCGTGGACAGCCCTGCGGTCTCCCTCAGCTCTCAAGAGGCCAACCCTCCCTCCAGACTAGGTAATTTATAACCAACAGAAATTTATTTCGCACAGTTCTGGAGGTTGGGAAGTCCAAGGGCAAGGTACCAGCAGGTCTGGTGTTTCGTAAGGGCTCGGTCTCCACTTCAAGGTGGTGTCTTGTTGCTGCTCCATCATGAACTCTGTGTCCTCACGTGGCAGAAGGGGCAAACGTGCCCCCTCGAGCCTTTCTGTAAGGATGCTAATCCCATTCATGAGGGCTCTGCCCTCGTGACTTACCTCCTGAAGGCCCCACCTCTTAATAAGATCACATTGGTGATTAAATTTCAACACATGGCTGGGCACAGTGACATGTGCCTGCAGTCCCAGCAACTTGGGAGGCTAAGGTGGGAAGTTCCCTTTAGCCCAGCGAGTTCAAGTCCAGCCTGGGCAACATAACAAAACCCCATCTCTAAAAAACAAAAAGAAAATTTCAACACATGAATTTTGGGGGACATTCAGACGATAGCCCCTGGCCTCACCCTGCTAAACTATAGTGGAGGCAGATGAGAGAGCCTTTCTGGGGGTCCCCGATGGGTGGGATCCAGGCCTGGCCTCTGGCAGTCACTAATGCAGGGTGTTGATAAGTCTACGGGTCTCAGCAGCCAGTGGCAGGCTGAGGACAATGTACAGTGACCTGTGTGGACCCGATGAGGTCATCCTCTTGGCTGTAGCCGGGAAAGAAGCTCCTGACTAGAATACACGGTAGAGGAGAGAACACTCACAGAGACGACACGGATGGGGCCATGGCGGACGGAGTTCCAGAGCAGAGGCCTCTCTGGAGCAGAAGGCTCCAGGAAAGACAGAGTCCGAGGCGTGGGTGCCCTCTCCCCAGCTATGCTTCCCTGGCATTTGGGTAAGCCTCCCCCAACACTGAACAGGAGCCCCAGGGCTGGAGGAGGGGGTTTCAGGTTCCTCTGCCCCTCCTAGGCCCAAGCTAGTGGCTGTCATTGCCCAGGTGGCATCCCAGCCTCTGCTGTGTGTCCCCCTACATCTGGGGTCTCATCTATCCCCTTCCACTGCCCGCTGCTGATAGTGTTCAATTCTGCTCAGGCCGCTCACCTGTGCTTTACTTTTTTTTTTTTTTTAACTTTATGTTTTTCTTTTCACGATACTTTGTTTTAATTACATTCACCTGTGTTTTCACACCAACATCTGCTGTGTGTCCTCTCCAGGCAGCTCCCACGCAGCCCTCACTCCCCCAGCTCCTCCTCTGACCTTCCGACCTGCTCTTCCTCCTGCTTTTCCTGCCACTTAGCTACACTTCCATCTGTCCCGTCACCTGGGAGCCATCCCCGTGTCAGGTGACCTCAGGACTGCGAGTTGGCCACTGAGCTTGGCAACAAGGCCAATGCCCTTGAGCTGACTTGACTAATTGGCTGTGGCTCCAGCTTGCAGAATGGCTGGAAGGGGGTGAGCCTGGTAGAGGGACCAGCTGGGAGGCAGAGGTGCATTCCAGGCTGGAGTAGATGAGGACATGCATTTGGCAGATATTCATGAGCACTCCCCATGCCAGGCCATGGTGGGGGAAGAGGGGGACTATATTCTAGATGCAGTGAGAAGCCACGAGAGGGTTTTAAGCCTGGTGTCCTATCCCCGCCTCTCCCACTAGGATCCTCAGGCAGAGCTCTCATCCAGCTCAGGCTTGTGTGTGTGTGTGTGTGTGTGTGTGTGTGTGTGTGTGTGCACATGCACACACCCTCCTGGGCCTCCCATCCACTCCTTCAGGTTGTTGACTATGTCCCTGCCTTGAGGAGTCCTCCTCCCAAGTCCTTGTGGGGACCTTGGCCAAGAAGTGCTCAATAAATATTTGTGGGGAGACCAAACCAAGAAGAAATGAGTGGATTAATCGGAGGGCTCTACACTAGAAGGGCCCATAGGGAGACAGTCTCCATGCTTTGCTTGAGGCCCTACAAGGAGAAGCGAATTGCTTAGGGGGACACATTTTAGTAGTCAGAGGGGCATAGGACAGTAGAACTCACTAGACAAAGATGGTCCACAGCATCCTTCTGAAACACAGTTCTGACCATGTCATTCCCAGGCCCCTATAATTGGCTGGCTTCCTGTCCCCAGCAGCAGTGTTTCTCTAAGTGAGGTCTATGGACCAATTGTGCGTCCCCCGCATCCATACGTTGAAGCCCGAACCCCAAGGTGACTATGTTTGGAGATAGGTCCTTTTAGGAACTAATTAAGGTTAAATGAGGTTATAAGGGTGGGTCCCTAATTCAATAGGACTGGTGTCCATATAAGAAGAGAAAGTGACACCAAGAGCGTGCAAGCACAGAAAGAGGCCATGTGAGGACACACTGAGAAGGTGGCCATCCGCGAGCCATGAGGAGAGGCCTCACCAGAAACCAACTCTGTTGGCACCTTGATCTTGGACTTCCAACGTCTAGAACTGTGAAAAAATAAATTTCTGTTGTTTAGAGTGCCCACTCTACGGTAGTCCATTATGGCAGCCTGGGCGGACTCATACAGACCCCAGCTGCAGTGCTCTTGCTGAATGTGCAGGCTCACAGACCCCACCCCGCCCCTGCGGAATCTGGGAGTTGGAGGCTGATACTGTCAGGTGTCCTCTCCTCAGCTTACTGAGGGCAGTAAAGACTGAATCCCCTAACCCTCTGGCCACCAACTCCTCTGACCACCTCCCTCTCTGTGCTCAAGAGGACTCCACATCTTATCCGGCTTCCAGGTTGACTGGCAAGCTCATTCTCCCAAGTTGCTCCATTTTCTCACACCCTCACTGAGCCTTCCATACGCCAACCCAGGGCAGGGCTGGATGTGAAGTCTGGAAACCCAGAGATAATTCAGACCCAAGCCCTGCCACTGAGGCACTCCTGGTCTTGTGGAGAGAGCTGTGCACAGCTGCGAATAACCCTGACTGTGGGCAGGTGTGGTAAGAGCTGCAGGAAAGGGAACCATATGACCTGGGGGTATGGGCAAGGGATTGGAGCTGCACAGTCCTGTAGGAATGGTTTTTCATCTTGCATTTCTGCCTAGCGGCAGTGTAAGCAATTGAGGGAAGGACCCTGTCTTACACATTCTTGTCCCCTCCCTAGCCCCTTAAACATAATGGGCCTCAAAAATCTGTGGGTTTGTGGCCCTCTGGCTGCTTTCGGCTTCACGGAGGAACAGCCCTCTTAGTGGCTGGGGGCAAAGTTTTAAAAACACAAAACCCAATGTACTTTAGAGTCAGGTAACCCTGGGTTCTGAGTCTAATGATCCCACTGACAAGCGGTGTGGTGTGACCTCAGGCAAGTCATGTCATGTCTCTGAGTGTTTTCATCTAAAAGAAAAGAGGAATAATACTGTTTACACAGGTTTGTTTATAGAATTAAGCGAGGTAACCTCTATTAAGCCCCCGCTGTCTGGCACTGAGGTGGCCTTCAATAAAGGTTAACTCATAGATTATTCCTTACAAATTCGTGATTTGCCTTACGTGAAGGCTATGCAAGAAGATAATGGTAAAAATTAAATGTAATAGACGAGCTCTCAGTAATGACCCACTAACTGGCATTTACCGAGCACCCAGTCTTCTGGGCAACAGCCCCAGCGCCCAGTGCTGCAACAGAGCGGGGAGCCCACAGTCTCAGCGCTGGGGAGCCAGCTCCCAGAGGGCAGGGACTTGTCGTTCACGGTGGTAGTCCAGCACCCAGACAGGCTTGGCACATGGTAGGTGCTCAGTAATTACTTGTTGAATGAACAAACGAATGCATGAATGAATGAATGGAAGGTACAATCCAGAGAGCCTCCAACTCATTTTTAAGACCTTAAACAAGTCCCTTGGCCTCTCTGAGCTGTTGTTTCCCCACCCGTGAGGCCAGAGGTGTTAAAGTCGCCTGGAGGTCCTGCCAAGCAGGATTAATAAAGCAATAATATTAGTAATAGCAACAAGGATCAGGAAACTTACTGAGCACTGCCGCGGACCAAGCAGTGTTGTAAAGAACCCTAGGAGGGAGAGCATTTCACGTCCACTTTATAAAAGAGGAAACTGAGACCCAGAGGCGTGGAAGCCTCCAGGAGAGGGGGGAATCTGCTCAAGTTTTGGAGGAAGGACTGGGGCTGGGACGCGCTGGTGAAGAGGGCGCGCGGCCCATCCGGGAAGGCCCTTTGCCCGCGCCACCGCACAGCGCCAGCAGCAGGCGCCGCAGGAGGGTCGAACACCGCTCGAAGCCCGCAGCCCAACCCCGCCCCCGGCGTGTCCATGGCAACAGCCCCTGCACATGCGCCTCCGCGCGCGCGCCGAAGCCGGACGCAGGCCGGGCGGAAGCAGCCGGCGGGCTGGGCGGCGGGGCGCGGGGCGGACTTTTAAAGAGACTTTCTCCACCCGGCTGGCTCGCCGCGGGGCTGCTGGCGGTGACGGCGGGGTGGCCTCGGGAGTCGGGATCGAGGAGGCAGAGGAGGAACAGGGCTGTGTGAGCCCCCGGAGGTGACCGGGGGGAGAGGGGCTGTGGAAATACCCTCGCAGGGCAATAGCGGGACGACTGTCCCGAGGAGCTACACGGGAGAGGGGGCATTACCTTCTGCGTGGGGGAGCCGGGGCTCCACGGGACAGTCGGGGGGTTAAGAGGGATCACAGGCCCGGCTTGGGACAGTTACCCTTCTTTCCACTCCCCGCTGTCAGCATTCTGCCACCTCCCTACCGGGGTGCTCAGCCATGGCCAGACCTCCTGCGCCCGGTTCAGTGATTGTCCCAGACTGGCATGAGAGTGCCGAGGGCAAGGAGTACCTGGCCTGCATCCTGCGCAAGAACCGCCGGCGGGTGTTTGGTAAGTGCCCCTCCCCCAGACCGTCACTTGTCTGGCTCCCTGGGGAGAACAGTGTCGCCTCTTGC
Source organism: Propithecus coquereli (assembly GCF_000956105.1). Taxonomy (NCBI): domain Eukaryota; kingdom Metazoa; phylum Chordata; class Mammalia; order Primates; family Indriidae; genus Propithecus; species Propithecus coquereli. Next base: position 1,316,973 of record NW_012153840.1, read on the forward strand.
TGCCTGGGGGAGCAGAGGAGCTGGGCGGCAAGGGCCAGCTCCACTGCACTCTTCAGCCTTGGGGACTCCTGGAAGCCCTATCCCTGGGGCCCCCACCCCCAAATCTCCTTAGAGCTAATTCCATCATCAGAGCCAGGAACATGGAAACAGCCGAAACCCTGCCAGCAGCCACTGTCACCAGAGATGCTGTTCATTGAGCCCTCACCTGGTGCCAGGCCCTCTGCTGGGCACTTTACACAATGGACTCACATTTAACCTCTCAACAGCATGTTTTACATTCTTAGCCAAGATCACAGGCTAGTAAACAGAGGTGAGCCTCTTCCGTGTCCTGCTGTCTCTGGATAAGACTCTGGCGTTCTCCAGAAGGAAGCCAACTCACCCAGGCAGGGCCCGGCTGACAGCAGAGGGCTGGCATCAGCCGTGAGACCAGCTTGGGCCAGGAGAAGCAAAATGCCAGAAGGCTTAAGGCCAGAGAACGAGACAGCTAAAGGACCAACGTTTGTGAATAATTAGATTCTTTTTTTTTTTTTTAGAAATTAGAAAAGATTCAAAATATGACCCCCTAATATGGCCATTATCCCTCTACATCCCATGGTGGCTGGGAACACTGGATTTGCAGTCACACATAGCCAGGCTTGACCCAGGCTCCAGCACAGCTGCATGGCCATGAATGAGTGGAGTCTCGCCTCAGCTTCCACCTCTGTACAATGGGTATAATCATAGTATTTACCCCATAGAGTTGCTGGGGATATTAATGTAACACACTGAGCAGTGCCTGGCATGCAGTGGGTGCTAACTCAGGTTGGCTGTTACTATATTTATTATGTTTTAGTTGTGTTGAGTGAGAGAGTGGCGTGAAGGTAGAGTGATTTTCTGGGCATCACATAGAGCCCACTGACCATGTTATTTACGCCACAGCCAGTATCAAGTACCAAGCAGCCATAACTTAGAGGAATGGTAGTGGTGGTGTTGAATTTTTGTAGTGTTTTACTTACCAGCAGATATTCAGGGGGTTTTGTTAACAGCTGGGCATGCCCACCTCAGTGTATCTTCCAATGGGTGTCACCCAGGCCCCCCAATCAAGGTTGAGAACAGCTGATAAATAAATGTCAGCAGACTCACTGTCAGAACTTAGGCCAGTCTCTGTGTCTCAGGCCTCTGAAATGAGGATGAGTATTGAGAACCAGGGGTGGTTAGTTAGCCCTGAAGAAGCCCTTATAAATGAGGTTGTCCAGCCTAGGATGTGATGGGGCAAGTATGGGATTGATCACCTGTTGTAATCCGTTTTATGCTGCTTTAACAGAATACCACAGACTGGGCAATTTGTAATGCACAGAAATGTATTTAGCTTGTGGTTCTGGAGGCTGGGAAATCCAAGAGCATGGCACCAGCATCTGGTGAGGGCCTTCCTGCCGCATCATCCCATGGCAGAGGGTGGAAGAGTGAAAGAGAGTGAGAGTAAGAAAGCAAGAGGGGGCTGAACTTGCTTCTATAATAAACTCACTCTCGAGATAACTCACTCCCAAGATAATGACATTAATCCATTTGTGAGGGCAGAATCCCCATGACCTAATCACTTTCCAGTATTGTTGCACTGGTGATTGAGTTTCCAACACATTAACTTTGAGGGACACTTTCAAGCCACAGCATCCCTTGACCCCACCTGGCTCCCTCTTTGCCCCAGGGCTGCTTGAGCGGCCAGTGCTGCCCCCGCCTGTTGCCATTGACACTGCCAGCTACAAGATCTTTGTGTCTGGGAAGAGTGGTGTGGGCAAGACGGCAATGGTGGCCAAGCTGGCTGGCCTGGAGGTGCCCGTGGTGCATCACGAGACCACAGGTGAGTGAGGCCCCAACCCTTTGCCCATCCTGTGAGGCCTGCCCTGGGGTGGAGGTAAGAGCCTGGCCCTGGACCATACAAGCAAGGTTGACACCCAGGTCCACCGCTTACTCTGCAACCAAGTCACTTCACCTTTCTGAGCCTACGTGGGCTCCTCTGTCCCGAGAGGATAATAGTACCAACCCCACGAAGCTGTTGTGGGGTTGGTACTAGCGATAGTGGTGTTCACCTGCCCACTATCGAGCTGGCACAAGGTAGGTGCTCAGGAAGTGCTAATCTTCCTTTCTTGTTTCTTTCCACCGGATGCTCATAGATCCATCCTGTTGCACCATCCCCCAGCGTCCCAGGACCTTTGTCTCCCTGTGCATACAGCAACTGCTTGGTCATTGGTCATGGGCAGGGCTCTGTCCTCCTGCTATTCCAAGGCTCCTCCAGGCCAAGTCCCTGTTTCCCCCATCAGACTGCGAATTCCCAGGTCGGGGACTGTGCCTTCCCCATCAGACTGGGAACCCAGCAGCGCAGGGATGTACCCCTCCTTCCTCTTCCTTCCTGGCCCCCACCCTTCTCCACATCCCCCTCTCCCATGCTGAGCGGCTGCCCTGGCTCTCCATAGGCATCCAGACGACCGTGGTATTTTGGCCGGCCAAGCTGCAGGCCAGCAACTGTGTCATCATGTTCCGCTTTGAGTTCTGGGACTGTGGGGAGTCTGCACTCAAAAAGTTCGATCACATGCTCCCGGTGAGCAGGCGGGCCGGGGTGGGCTCCAGGAGGGACTGCTTGGCTGAGGTCAGCATCTGAGCACAGATGTCTGAGTTGGGCCCGCCTTGTGTGCAGGGGTCGAGTTGGGTGTTAGTGAGCCGAGGGTACTGCCTTGGGTGGTGGAGCTCTGAGCTGGCACTAGAGACTGAGTCCCAACCCATACTCTGCCCTAGGACCCACCACTCCCTGCTCTGGGCCTCAGTTTCCCAATCTGTGAAAGGTGGGATTGTTACTGACTCTTCCCAGGATTCTGGGCCTGTGGTTACATGGTTACGTGCCCCTGCATCCCAGGCCTGCAAGGAGAACACAGATGCCTTCCTCTTCCTCTTCTCCTTCACGGACCGCGCCTCCTTCGAAGACCTCCCTGGGCAGCTGACCCGAGTCGCAGGCGAGGCCCCGGGCGTTGTCAAGATGGTCATCGGCTCCAAGTATCCTTTGGGTGGCCTCTGAGACTGTCAGAAGCCACCCTTGGCAAGGCACAGGACAAGGAGGTCAAGGGTCCTTGACCCAGCCTCTGCCTAGCCGTGGAGTACAGCCCACGGGCTTTTGCATAAAGGGCACAGCATGGCTGTCCCAGACCCTGGGTGTGGGGCTGCGGGGCAGGGGAAGGCTGGGTCTGGTGTGACGGTGAGCAGAGGCGCCCAGCCAGGCTCCTTGACCCTCCTCTAGATTTGACCAGTACATGCACACGGATGTGCCGGAGCGTGACCTCACAGCCTTCCGGCAGGCCTGGGAGCTGCCCCTGCTGCGGGTGAAGAGTGTGCCGGGGCGGCGGCTGGCCGATGGGCGCACGCTGGATGGGCGGGCTGGGCTGGTCGACATTGCCCATGTGCTCAACGGCCTCGCCGAGCAGCTGTGGCACCAGGACCAAGTGGCAGCTGGCCTGCTTCCCAACCCCCCAGAGAACACCCCTAGGTAAAGGGTGGTGGCGCCATGAGTGGGCACCTGTGGTCCCACTGCCAACCCTCAAGTGACCCAGGATGGAGGACAGGACCCCAGGCCTAAGGCTGGGGCACAGATACTGACCCCATCCCGAGGACTGGCCGGAGGAAGATGTGGTCTAAGGCCCCAGCCCCAGCAGGGCTTTCCCTGCAGAATTCTTGGCAGTGAGGCAGGGGCACAGGCCTGGGGCAGGGGTCTCCTCAGCCTCCGCCGCCCTTCTGCCTTCGGCAGCATCCTGGAGGGCAACTGGGGAGGGAGCTGCCTCAGCAGGGCCCTGGACCTCAAGCGACTTGAATCAAAGCACCGGATTAGTTGAGGTGACACCACCTGCTGCAACAGATAAACCCTGAGATCCATAGGAGTGTTTTTTCTTGCTCAGGTCTCACCTCAGGAGGAGGAGGGGGGGGCGGGGCGGGGGAAGTGCCCGGAGACCCAGGTCCCCCAGGGCATCAGCATCCAGTCAGCAGACCAGACAGGGATAAGTGCAAGTGGAAGGTCACCCAGGAGGTCCCTGTGACCAGGCCTGGGGGTGCGCCTCCTTTCCGTGCACTTTCCGATGGCCGGCACCCAGCCCCGGCCACGTGGTCATGCGGAGCTGTGGGGGCTGGGAAACAGAGCCTGCCTATGTGTCCAGGAGGCAAGCCATCAGTCTGCTGTGCCTTGCCAGACCGCGGAGCTGCCAGGCCTGGCTTAGGACAGGGGCCCTGCCAGCCAGCCCAGGGCATCAGAAAGCAGGACTGGGCAGGGCCAGGGACCACACTGTGTGGGGGCGCGGGTGTGAGCTGGCCTGACAGGCAGCTCTGCACTGGGGGAACCCAGCTAGGACAGGAGCGGGGAGGTCAGTGAGCAGACCCGGCCTGTGCCAGCCCTGACCCTGGGGACACTCTCAGCCGGAGACACTGGTGGAAGTGGGCCAAAGTGCGGGTGACGGGAAGGTGCCGGGGAAGGACGCCTTTACACTCTCACCCCATACTCTGCCCTGCCCCATAGATGGACCCCTAGGCTGAGGCTTGGCCTGAGTCTGACCCCAAGCAGAGTGACTCCAAAGCCGGTTGACCCTTGGAGTGCCCTGTTGAGAAGGCGGACTGGGCAGCTCTGCACAGCCCACGCCCCCACGTGATCACGAGCTCACTCGCACCAGCGCCGGGACTGCAGCGCTTCCCCACCCCCACCTCCTGGCGTGCAGGGTGCTCACACTCTTCTTTCCGTGGTGCCTGTCACCTGTCCTGACACCCACACACCGAGCACACTGCTGGTGTGCACAGGCACACTGCCAGCCTGTTCACCCTGGGCACTGCCCCCAGGTTTGTCAACCCTTCCAGGGTCTGGCCAGAGGAAGATGGATTTCAGCTCCTCCCACTCCCAACTCAGGCTCAGAGCTCAACCCCAAGCTTATCCTATATCCCAAGAAGGAGGGTCCCTGGGCAGGACCCTGAGCCTCAGAGCCTGCAGGCTGCTCCTGTTCCGGCACTGCAGGCCTTCCTCCTGCAGCCACACCTGTCCAGCTGTTCCCTAACTCCAGTGGACCTCACCTTACCTGGGCAGCCACAGAGTGTGGGGGTAGGGCCCGGTGACGGCAGCCCCAGGCCTGGCTGTGAACCTCCAGCTACAGGCACTTGTGTTTGAGCACCAGCTACTTCACATCAGTTATGTCTGGCGCAAAACTCCGCTGGGAAGGAGGCTTCCCTTCCTTCTTGGGCACCAGCTCAGGCAAGAGCCAGAAAGCTGCTCTGGAGGATAATCCGGATCTTCCCACTGCAAGGCAGGCCGGCTAGCACTGCTCGGGTCACCCACCTTCACCCCAAACCAAGAGGCGAACCATTCCCTCCGTGACTCCCTGGTGAGAACAAAGTAGAAAGGCACAGGCCACTGGCCATCCAGGGCTCTGCCCAGCCCAGCTCCTCCCAGCCCACCCCAGTGCCACTTCAGTATTTAGCAGGCCACCCCCCTACACAGGGGCTTCCACCACGGAGCAGAACTGAGCAGAGCCAGAATTCTTCTAATAGCCCGTGGCTGTGCCCCCTGGGCAGCCTCTGGGCAGGCCCAGTGGAGAGTAGGTGAGAAGAGAGTGTGTGCACACATGCCTGTATTCATGCGACTTAACTGGTCTGTGACCAGTGCCATCAAACAGGCCCCTGCACGCAGAGGGGCCCCACGCCTGGTTTAACGCTCTGCTGTCGCCATCTTGAAATTCTTAATACTTTTTGAACAAGGGCCTCTCATTTTCATTTTGCACTGAACCCCACAAATTATGTAGCAAGACCTGCGCACGTTGTCCAGGGAGGAAGTCTGGGCTCCAGATAAAGCTCTTTTTCTCAGGGCCTTGGAGACAGAGGCTGCCTCTGTAAAGTGTCAAAAGGCCATCAGGAAGTCATCTTCTTCCCATTTTGGTGCCAGACATGCCACCATTAGGTTAAGCCACACAACAGCTTCTCAAAAGCAAATAAATACCCCTTGACTCAACTCACTCCTCTAGAGGTGGTGATGCCCCCAGGCTGGTTCAGTGGGTGGACCCTGACTTAGAGGGAAGATTGGAAAAGGGCAATTAGCTCCTCAGGGCTGGGAGCCCTGGACTTTGGGGCTCTGGAGGGAGCCGGTGGGAGGACAGGGCCTACCTTTCCTGGGGTAGGAGTGAGAGTGTGTGCACCGCCAGGCCCAGCACTGGTGTTTGTCCCAGAGTCAGGACTTCCCAACCAGGGAGCCCCAAGCCCCTTCCCTACAGATGGGGAGGCTGAGGCCCAGAGAGGGACAGGAACTTGCCCAAGGTTGCAGAGCAGGGAAACATCCCTGATGCTCCTAGCCCCCTGGACCCCATCCCTGGACCATCCTCCCCTCATCCGCTAATGCTGTGTTCTGGGTCTAGCCCCACACTGGCTCCCCCCTGGTCCTTCCTGCTTTTCCCACTGGAAGCCTGGGGCTACCTGTAGGATGGGAAATATGGAGCTGGCACCTCTATCCCTCTTCCCTGCCTCCTCCCTCCCCTGCCCTTTTTCTCCTCCTCTCACCCTTCCCAGGCCACAGAGCTGGTAGTGAAGCTCCTGCCTGCAGCCAGCAGAGCCTGGCCTTGGGCACAACAGGGAGGACCCCAGGTGAGGTCTGGCCCTGGATGAGGAAGGGGAAGTGGCAGCCAGACCTGCAGAGGCTGCTGGGCAGGCCATGGGGACCTTGGGTGAGTCCCTGATGGGGATGGAGCTTCCTGGTCATGCCCTAGATCTCCTCACTCCCTGGCAGCCTGGTACCAGCCATGACCCCTATGTGCCAGGCCCAGACTGGGGGAGGGGAATGTGTGCCCAGATGGGAGCAGGGGGCTCAGGGCCCAGGACAGTTTGGAGGTGTGTGGGGCAAATCCCCAGGGGGCCAGACCTGAGCGGGCAGTGGGGAGGTAGGGGGAGTTGGTGTTCAGCTTTATTCTAGAAAGAGGGGTGGATCCTGGAAGCAGAGGGGAGGAGGCTCACTGAGGTTCACTTAGGGGGTGGTCCCCAAGGAGGGTGAAGGAGAGCCGAGTGACCTTGGACTGCTCTAATTCCCCTGCGCTCAGGCATTTCACAGACACATCCGTGAAGTGGAGATAACGGTAGCACCCACTTTTAGTTGTGAGAAATAAATGGGAGTAAAATATTTCACACGTGGCAGACACCAAGTTAAGGGCCCAAATAAATGCGGGCTGTTACCGTTCCCCTTGTTATTAGGGTCCTGGTGGCAGTTCTAGGGCTGAGAGCAGGTGGAAAGGAGGAACAGGGTCGCAGATCGCGTGGACAGCGCTTGCACTGTTACACTATGTTTAGTCAGGGGTGGGCAGGCAGGTGGGCGGAAGGAGGGGAGCCCCGGTTGGGCCGATTGAGAAGCTTCTGGCACCTGCAACTGCACCCCATCCCCTCACCCCCACCTCCAAGCCTGTTGCCCCCAGGATGTCGCTGGGGACAGGGACCCAGACGACTGTATCTCCGCGTCCTGCGGCAGCATTTATGTCCCGGACTCCAGGGGCAACTTTCTTCTGCGATGGGAAAACCAAAATCGGTGAGACTGGGGCCAGACAGGACACCTGTTCCATCGCACCCAGACGCACGGCGGGCGGAGCCAAGCTGTGGTCCTCCCTCCCCAGGAATCCCGTGGCCTCTCTTGTCCCTTTCTTGCAATGGGCCCTTCCTCCTTCCAACTAACCCTAATCCCTCTTGCTACGGCGCAATTTGCCTTTAATTTTGGCCTTAGTGGGACTGTTAAACCCAGCCCCCGCTCCCTACCCAGGATGGAAGTGGGACGGGGTGGGGCGGACCATTCCTAGCTGTCCCCGGACCCTGCGATGGGACAGACTTCATGCTCCTGTGGGAGGAGAAGCTGCGACCCCCGCGGCGGGCGGAGAGGCGGCGACCGCTCCTGGAGGAGGCGAGCGCGGCGGGCTGAGCGGGCTCGGGTCCCCGAGGCCCAATGCAGACTCCCCCGATGAGCTCTGTGACCTGCGCAGGCGACTTCAGCACCTCATCTGCAAGATGGGTTTGACCGCGATGATGTCAGCGCCTTAGAGGGCTGTGATGATTAAATGGGCGAAGTGTGTAAAGCGCTCGGCCCAGGGCCTGGCACATTGGAAGCGCCCAATAAAGGGGAAGGAGCAGTCACTGCATGACACAGGCCCACTGAGCGTCTGTCTGCACGGTTGTAAAATGAGACTGTTAGTTCCCTCCTCGTTTGAATTTCAAGCGAGGAACCGTGTATCAAGGCGCTTGGAAGGGCGGAAGGGACCCACGCGAGGAATGGGATCAGTCACCTCGCGGCCGAGCTCGTGAGGGGAGTGTTGGGGTCTGGCCCACCCGAGGCTCCGGCGCGCAGGCAGAAAGCGCGGTGCTCTGCGCCGAGGAACTGGGCCTGCGCGCGCCGCGGGGGGCGGGAGGAGCGGGGCGGGGTCAGCCCGGGGGCGGAGTCTCCCCAGGCCCACCTCAACCCGGTGCTGCTCCTTCTCTTGAGCCTGAGCCAGGTCTGCACCTCGCTGGCTGAGCAGCTCAGCAGATGGGGTGAGTGAAGACCACAGGTTTCAGGGCTGTCTTGGTGTCATCTGGGAACTAGGAGCCCCGAGGCAGGGCTACCTGCTCCTCAGAGCCTGCAGCTCCAGCCTCAAGTGAGGGTGGCCAGGGGCACATGGCTGGCATTAGGAAACAATGGGTTGGGGACAGGAGCATAGGGGTTGACCCAATGGGCTTTGCCTGCTACCTTGCACCCAACAGAACTCTGGCCAGCTGTGCCCTTTGCCCAGAGATGCACAGAACCCAGACTCTCCATGAAGACGCCATCACTTTCAAAGTCTCCATTTTCCAGTTTGTCAGTTTCTACTGCTGCTCTTCCTTCTATGTGGCATTCTTCAAAGGGAGGTGAGGACCACTTCCCACCCCCCTGGCCTCAAGGCTGTTGCAGGGCAGCAGCACCCTTTGGGCTCCAGATTTGTTTGTACCCAGGTCCTACTGTTGACCTTTAAACTGGTTCTTGATTTCCGTGCGCTGGAGTTTTCTGAACTGTAACATACATTACTGGGTAGTGTGAAAATCTAACACCTGCATTCAGGCCTTCGGTCAGCCCTCACTGGGTGGCCCCAGGCCTGACAAAGCCAACTCCCAGTGCTGCAGTTTGAGCTCATCTTTTTGGGGGGCTTTCCTGCTGCACACCTGGGCTGGATGCTGGGGACACAGAAAAGAATCAGAACTAGTCCTTCTCCCCCAGGAGCTTCTAGTCTTTGATGAGGACTAGTTAGGAATCAGGAAGGGCTGGACTCCCAGGAGGTGGTATTATTATGTGATGCCATTGTCATTTGGCAGGATGGGAGGAGGTTCACCAATAGAGCCCACCCCCCAGCACCATGACTCCATCTTTCTGAGTCACAGATGCCCCATTGGCCAGTCATGGGCTGAGCAGGAGATACAGGCCATGGTCCCAGCAGCCCCACGGAAACATGTCTTTTGGGGTGGTGAGCAATGCTTCCCATCAGCCTGTCAGCAGGGTTAGCTCTCAGTGCAGGGGGAGGCCAGAGGATCAGGAGCAGAGGGGGAGAGGGGAGCAGCCTGAGCATGGAGTTTACCTGCAGCCTGGCTCCAGAGAGGGAGCGCGCATTGCCAACAGAAGCAGTGGGCCTTCAGATCTGTGGGATACTCTGTTCAGTACAGCACATTCCTTGGCATGTGGAATGAGGACCTGAGTACCCCTGGGTAGCTGGCTCTAGGGGCAGGGTGGGGGTCATCACATCCTCAGGTCTTGTAGGGGCAGGGTCTGCCTCTGGGGCCTCCAAGGTGGGCAGGAGGAGCAGGTGGCCAGCCCCATGCACTGGTGGGGAGGTGGGGTCACCCCTATGCAGCCCCTAAGCCCCAAGTAAGGTGCCCTTACTGTGTCTGCCAACAGCAGGGTGGCCCTGCGGCTGCCTCATCGAGCTCACTCAGCAGCTCCTGGTCATCATGGTGGGCAAACAGCTGGTCAGCAACATGGAGGAGTTTGCTGTGCTGTGAGTGTAGGGGTAGGAAGTGGGGACAGGGCTGGGCCTAGTCAGGCCATGAGAAGGGCTTTTATGAGAGCAAAGCTGACAAAAAGCCCAGAGACAGGGCACAACTAGCCCTGGCTGCTTCTGAGCTATGTGGCTTTGTGTCTCTCTGAGCCTCAATTTCCTCCTCTCTAAAATGGGGACAATAATACTCTCCAAGAGAGTTGAAAGGATTATGAGATGCTGAACAGGAAAGAGCTTTGTAAATGGAGGGCTTTCTGTTACTATTTTGGGGAGGGGACAGGATTCCAGAGACCAAGAATGATCATGTGAAAAGCTCAGAGTTAAGAGTTCAACAGACTGGATTTGAATCCTGGCTTCGAACTCCCCAAATTTGAACCAATTTAGGGAGTTTTGGGCAAGGTCTGTAGGTCTCTGCTCATCTGTGAAGTGGGAATAATCGTGGTGCCTACCTCTAAGGGATGTTCCTCTAAGGGGGAACAGAAATGGCAGTTCCTGGCACAAGGCTACTATTATGACCATTATCTGCTTCCCCTGCCTCCTGCTCCAGGAAGCTGACGCCCTGTCAGCAGAAGAGGCAGCTGGCAGGGCTGCAGGGCATCCAGGTCGACAGCAGCTAGCGTTGGGAGGAGGACTATGAGCTTATCGAGTGCCAGGGCCTGTTTGATGAATACCTGGAGATGGGTGAGCAGTGGCCCAGCGGTGTGGGTGTGTGCCCTGGGCAGGAGAGGGGCCTGGCACAGCGGGGCAGGTGGCCCCAGGCCTGACACTTCCCGTCCCCCACTGCTGAAGTTTGGGTTCATCACCATCTTCGCGGCGGTCTTCCCGCTGGCGCCCCTGTTCCCTCTGCTAAACAGCCAGGTGGAGATCCGGCTGGACACCTACAAGTTCGTGTGCGAGTACCGGCGACCAGTGGCTCAGCGGGCACAGGGCTGCTCCTCCTTGAGGCTGTAGCCCCGCTTCCCCTTACTGTGAATGTGAGCGCCTGATAGGGGAGGGAGTACGGGTGGGGAGATGGAGGTCAGAGGCTGGGAAAGGGGGCTCGGGACTAGGAAAATGGGAACTGGGGCCGAAGTCAGGTTCAGGGGTTGGGAAACCGGGAGCAGACGGCTAGGACTCTGGCCGCAGGCTCGTGCTGCCGCAGGTGTGGGTTGGATCCGAGTGGCGGGTGAGTCAGGGGATTGGGCCCTGAAGGCCCTCCAGCCCCGCAGGCTCTCCCCGTCGCCTTCTCCTCGGACTTTCTGCCGCGTCTTCTGTCCCAGAACGAAAACCACAGCCAGCTGCGCGGCTGTGTCAACTTCACGCTAGCGCCCCGCCCCCCGCCTACCTGGCCCTGGGCAACCACACACCCTGCAGGTGCGAGGCCCTTCAGGCCGGGGCGGAGGGGAGCGGCCGGATGGGCGGGGCGCCGAGCCCCTGTGGGCGGGGTCTGTCGGGAGGGGCGGAGCGCTGAGCCTGAGTTGGCTGGGACTGCCGGCGAGGGGCGGGGCGCTAAGCCCTGGTGGGCGGGGCCATCAAGAGGGTGTGGCGCTGAGTCCGGGTGGGCGGAGCCCAGCTGGAAGGGCAGCAGCTGAGTCTGCGGGGCCGACAGCGCGCGGAGCCGGCTGGGGTGAGTGCTGAAGCGCGTAGGGCCGGCTCTAGGGGCTCGGAGGGGCGGGAGTGCGGGGCTCGGAGCCGAGATCCGAGAGCCCCTCCGGACCTGGAAAGCCAGGTACAAGGGCCTTTCGCGACGCGCACGGGAACCTCACCCTCTTATGGAAGCTGTTGGCTGTGCGTCTGGGCTTCATCATCGCCTGCGAGGTAGGCTCGGCCACCTGTCCTGGACAGACCCGGTTTCCAGTCCAGGCTCTGACATCGACTGGCCAGGAACAGGGATATATCATATATATATTATTACATAAAATAGGGTCTGCTTCATAGGGTCGTTATGCCTGGCACATGGTAGGTGCTCAGAGAATTCGTATCGCTGATGTTAATATTATTATTATCTCTTGGCAAGAGGCCTGGAGAAAGGAGAGGAACCACTCACTCTCCCTTCAGCTTTTCACTAGCCCTGCCTCTAACGGGGTTCCTCGTGTTAGGGGTTCGAATCATACCTCTGCGACTTTGGGCAAATGACCACCCCTTTATGATTCGGTTTCTTCACATGTAAATTGGGTAGAAATTATACCCCCCTCATACAGTTCTTGCGAGAATTAAATGAATTACTGTCCGGAAAACCCCCAGCGCAGTGCTCCGTAAATTAAGACTGCTAAGGCAATCGTTCTCTCCTTGGCCTCCCTTCTCCCCAGCACGTAGTGTTCTTCCTGCGCCTCGTCGCCTGGCTCGTGCCCGATGTGCCAGCCGCCCCGACTACCGAGTAAAGCGCGAGCCTTACCCGGCCGAGCTAGCGCTGGCGGAGAACCCGGAGGCACAGTCTTCGGTCAGCCAGACCCGCGGGCCCTGGCCCCACCCCCAACCGGATGACCCCGCCCCCGAGCTGCTCCCCAGGCCCTAGCTCAGCCCCCTGTAGCCCCGCCCTCTTGTTTGGCCGGACTCTTGTAGTTTCCGCCTGGTCCCGCCCTCCATCAAGCCCCGCCCCTACCAGCGCCACGCCCCCTTCGTTTCCATTCTCCCTACGCGGCGGTGGGGGCTCTGCTCTGGAGGCCCAGCCTGCTCCGGCCGGACCAAGCCTTGCTCTGTCCGCTGCAGAAGGGGCTGTCCTGCAGGACGCAAGAGCTAGTGATGTAGGAGTAACTTTCCAGAACCCTAGGTCCCCCAGGACGCTCCTTCTATTGGGGTCCTCTGGCTTCTTGCTAAAGGTCTGGGCAGTGCTCCAAAGCCGGCCTGGGGGCTGGGATGAGAAGGTTGGAGTTCTCTGGTAGCCTCTGGTCCTGTATTACTTCCCTCTCCATGTTCTCTGTCTCCTCTCCTCTGTGCAATGCTGACAATAAACCTGTCTCTGGGCCCGTGTGCCACTTTGCCACAGCCACCTGGTCTCCACTCACCCTGTGCAGTGTCTCCTCACTATGTGATGATGATCTGGGGAGCCGAAGTGTATACGAAGGAGCAGGGAGACCCTAATCACTCTGAACTCGATGGTCATCAGTTGGCAGCTAAGGGAACTACTCTGGAGTCTGGGCTGTGGATGCTCATGAAGCCTGCAGTATATGAGTGACAATGAAAGGGGTGAATTAGGGCAGGTCAGACACCTCCCAGCAGACTTGCACACACGTCACCCCACCCTCCCAAAAGCTTCTTGAGGCAATACTAGGCAGTGGTTAAGGACACAGGTTGGTGGTGGGGTCAGATAGACTTCAGTTTCAATACTATTAATAGTTCTGCCCCTTATCAGCTATGTGATTTTGCACAAGTTATTTAATCCCTTGAACCTCAATGTCATCATCTGTAAAAGAGGCTTCACAGAACTGATGAGAGATTTAAAGATAATGCTCATGACTTAAGTTGTACAAGCGTCTTACACAGTTGGCCTGACACATCTGGGGTTCCACATCCTCAAATTCAACCAACCTCAAGTAGAAAATATTTTTAAAAAGAGACCAGGTGCAGTGGCTCATGTCTGTAATTCCCGAATTTTGGGAGGTCGGGGTGTGAGGATCACTTGAGGCAAGGAGTTCGAGACCAGCCTGGGCAACATAGTGAGATCCCTGCCCTCCCCCCACCGTCTCTACAAAAAAAGAAAGAAAGGAGTGGTGGCCCATGCCTATAATCCCAGCTACTCAGGAGGCTGAGGCAGGAGAATGGCTTGAGCCCAGGAGTTCAAAGTTACAGTAAGCTTTGATGATGCACTTCACTCCAGCCTGTGTAATAGAGTGAGACCCTGTCTCTAAAAAAAAAAGAAAGAAAAAATATTTAAAAAGGAACAATAGGCTGGGTGTGGTGGATCATGCCTGAAATCCTAGCATTCTGGGAGGCCCAGGCGGGAGGATTGCTCAAGGTCAAGAGTTCAAGACCAGCCTGAGCAAGAGTGAGACCCGGTCTCTACTAAAATAGAAAGAAATTGGCTGGACAACTAAAAATATATATAAAAAATTAACTGGGCATGGTGGCGCATGCCTGTAGTCCCAGCTACTCAAGAGAGTGAGGCAGGAGGATCGCTTGAGCCCAGGAGTTTGAGGTTGCTGTGAGCTAGACTGACGCCACGGCACTCTAGCCCAGGCAACAGAACAAGACTCTGTCTCAAAAAAATAAATAAATAAATATAAATAAATAAAAAGAAACAATAGAAAATAACAACACAACAATAAAACATAGTACAAATAAAAAGACGATAGACTATAACTATTTACATAACATTTACATTGTATTAAGTATCCTAAGTAACCTAGAGATGATTTAAAGTATGCAGGAGGATATAAGCAGACTATATGCAAATATGACACCATTTTATATCAGGGACTTGAGTATCCAAGGATTTTGATATGGGGGGTCCTGGAACCAATCCCCCATGGATTCAGAGGGACGACTGTACTCATCTGGTAAGTGGGAGCAGTAACAGTGTCTACCACATAGGGTCGTGGCGGAGATTGAATGGACAAATACATGTGAAGTGCTCAGAACAGTGCCTGGCACATGGCAAGTGTACAAGAGTTACTAGCCACATAAGTACTAGCATTCGTATGCATATTCATATGCATTTGTATGCATATCATATTAAGTGCCTGGCAATTGCCAGCTGCTCAATAAATGGCAGGTAGTATTAGGGGAAAAGCAGCTCCCCCTTTCACAGGCTTGGGAAGATTGCATGGCACGGAGTGGGGGGGGGTTGGGGACGGAGAGGTGGAAGGGCAACATAACCTAAACATTTGTACTCCCATAATATGCAGAAATAAAAAAAAAAAAGATTGCATGGCACAGACAGAGCAGGCCTTCCTTATGGGGGCCTGGTTCAATTTTGGCTATTTGCATTGGTTTACTGAGGGCTC
>NW_012153840.1:1332668-1362049 GCF_000956105.1 Propithecus coquereli
TTTGCACAAGTTATTTAATCCCTTGAACCTCAATGTCATCATCTGTAAAAGAGGCTTCACAGAACTGATGAGAGATTTAAAGATAATGCTCATGATTTAACTTGTACAAGCATCTTACACAGTTGGCCTGACACATCTGGGGTTCCACATCCTCAAATTCAACCAACCTCAAGTAGAAAATATTTTTAAAAAGAGACCAGTGCAGTGGCTCATGTCTGTAATTCCCGAATTTTGGGAGGTCGGGGTGTGAGGATCACTTGAGGCAAGGAGTTCGAGACCAGCCTGGGCAACATAGTGAGATCCCTGCCCTCCCCCCACCGTCTCTACAAAAAAAGAAAGAAAGGAGTGGTGGCCCATGCCTATAATCCCAGCTACTCAGGAGGCTGAGGCAGGAGAATGGCTTGAGCCCAGGAGTTCAAAGTTACAGTAAGCTGTGATGATGCCACTTCACTCCAGCCTGGGTAATAGAGTGAGACCCTGTCTCTAAAAAAAAAAGAAAGAAAAAATATTTAAAAAGGAACAATAGGCTGGGTGTGGTGGATCATGCCTGAAATCCTAGCATTCTGGGAGGCCCAGGCAGGAGGATCGCTCAAGGTCAAGAGTTCAAGACCAGCCTGAGCAAGAGTGAGACCCGGTCTCTACTAAAATAGAAAGAAATTGGCTGGACAACTAAAAATATATATAAAAAATTAGCTGGGCATGGTGGCGCATGCCTGTAGTCCCAGCTACTCAAGAGAGTGAGGCAGGAGGATCGCTTGAGCCCAGGAGTTTGAGGTTGCTGTGAGCTAGACTGACGCCACGGCACTCTAGCCCAGGCAACAGAACAAGACTCTGTCTCAAAAAAATAAATAAATAAATATAAATAAATAAAAAGAAACAATAGAAAATAACAACACAACAATAAAACATAGTACAAATAAAAAGACGATAGACTATAACTATTTACATAACATTTACATTGTATTAAGTATCCTAAGTAACCTAGAGATGATTTAAAGTATGCAGGAGGATATAAGCAGACTATATGCAAATATGACACCATTTTATATCAGGGACTTGAGTATCCAAGGATTTTGATATGGGGGGTCCTGGAACCAATCCCCCATGGATTCAGAGGGACGACTGTACTCATCTGGTAAGTGGGAGCAGTAACAGTGTCTACCACATAGGGTCGTGGCGGAGATTGAATGGACAAATACATGTGAAGTGCTCAGAACAGTGCCTGGCACATGGCAAGTGTACAAGAGTTACTAGCCACATAAGTACTAGCATTCGTATGCATATTCATATGCATTTGTATGCATATCATATTAAGTGCCTGGCAATTGCCAGCTGCTCAATAAATGGCAGGTAGTATTAGGGGAAAAGCAGCTCCCCCTTTCACAGGCTTGGGAAGATTGCATGGCACGGAGTGGGGGGGGGTTGGGGACGGAGAGGTGGAAGGGCAACATAACCTAAACATTTGTACTCCCATAATATGCAGAAATAAAAAAAAAAAAGATTGCATGGCACAGACAGAGCAGGCCTTCCTTATGGGGGCCTGGTTCAATTTTGGCTATTTGCATTGGTTTACTGAGGGCTCAGTGGGTGGGGACTAGAGTGTGGGAAGGCTTTGTGGTGGAGGAGGCCAGGCCGCTGGAGGTGGTGAGAAGAGTCACTCCAGGCAGCGGGAAAGGATTGGTCATTTGTGAGGAGTGGCCGTGCTGGAGGGGCCATCAGGATGATGTCAGATGTGTCATGTCACCAACTTTCAGATTTGATTCCCATCTCCCAACCATAGAGATGTGTGGTCCCATTTTACAGATGCAGTATCAGGCTCAGAGAGGGTCAGCAGAGTTCTCAGGGTCCCTGAGGTGTCCAGGGCTTGGGAGGTTCTCTGTGAAGCTCCCAGAATGCTCTCCAGTCCCAAGAAGTCTCCTGAGCATGCCTCACATTTAGGAGGGGTGACCTGTCTCCTAGGAGCAGAGCCAGTGCCTCCCCCATCTTCAGGACTTAGTTCTAGGGTCCTTCAGAGCCTCACCTGGGCATAGGACTCCCATTGTTCCAGCCCCCCTCTTGTACCCCAGACTGGCCAAACCGGTTCTGGGGAAGGGGGGCGGGGAGCAGGCACGTTGAGACAACCGCCTGCCTCCCTCCGAGGTTCCCTCCACCTTGGCCACCCCTCTCCCTGCCCCACACAATACCAGGAGCTTGCATTGCCCTGCTCAGGGGCCATGCTGACATTGCCCCCTGAGGACTTGGCTGCAACCCCAGAGCCCTCAGGGTGTCCTGGAGCCCTGGACCGTGCTGGCAGCTGGACGGAGTTCCCTGGCTGAGGTAGGGCCCCAACCCGGGTGCCAGTAGCCCCATTCTCCTCCCGCCAGTTTTCCCAGAGTGAGTCCTTTGTGCTGCCTGCCTGGCCTCTGATCCTGGCCCTGACCCACTTATGGCCTCCTGGTGCTCTGCAGACTGCTTGGCCTGGATCTCCTCCCCAGTCATGACCTCCTACTTGGCTTTGTCTCTTAAGGGGCAGAGGGGCCCTGGCAGGGTCCCTGCTCCTCTGGGCAGCAGGGAAAGGGGCACCAGGGAGGGGGCAGGGAAAAGCTGGGTACAGAGGGCCAGAGGTGCTTTTCCTGGACTGTGGGAGTGTTCAGGGGCCCTTTCTGGCAGCCTGGTCAAGTGGGCTTATTGTCCCCTGTAATTAGCAGTGCCCACTGGGTGGTCTTCTCCTTGGCCCCTGCCCATCCTTCTCAGCCTACAGAGACACTTAGGATGACAGGTTTCTTAGAGAGAGCATCTGGGGGTGGGGGAGTCCCTTAGGAGCCACTTTACAGATGGGGATACTGAGGCCAGCCAAGGGATAGGCTATGACTCGCCTGGGGCCATGCAGCTGGTCAGTGTCAACACCAGGCCTTGAACTTTGGGCAGAGGTTTTTCATTTGGGTTCCAGGATGTCCTAGTGGACACTAGAGTCTCCATCCTGTGATCATGTCTTGGGCAGATAATGTCCCCGTACCTGGGGCCAGTTCTCTTCCTGAGGTTTGTTTTGTTTTCTTTTGTTTTCATTTGTTTCTAACGGAGATGAGCTACACACAATATGAACACAGCTTTGCCCCACCTAGATTTGCAACACCGAGGCTGGGTGGGCCACATCCTGGAAAGCCACAGGGCTGGCATCCCAGCTAGATGGGTCATTCTCATTGCCCCTTGGCCTGGGCATAGGTGGAGGCCGATGCACTCCTGATTTCCCCCTAGGGACCTGCTTCCAGCTTTGTCTCCCCAGAAAGCCTTCCTCCTCCCCTCTCCCCACACTCACCCAGCCTTCTCCTCTGAGGCCTTAATGGGGATGCCCCTGCCCCAAGGGCTCAATGTTTTGCTTATTTATCCCTGCAAATGATGGGGGAGGTCCCTCCTTGCCCTCCGGGGGCTTCCAGAATTCAAGTAGAGAGACTCTCCCAGAATACAGGGAGCAGGGGCATGTGTACATGCTTGCACATGTGTGCCCACAGAGCAAGTGGGACTTCTGTGTTAGGACTTCTGATTCCTGGGGAGAGAAAGACCTGTCCCGTGGGCAGCGGCCTCCTGCGCCTCCTTCCACCTGCTCCTACAGTGTGGTGTGTGTCGTACCCTTGCTGCTTCAACTTCCCCACCCGTGTGAAGGCCCAAGCCACGGCCCCCACCCCCGAGACGGGACTGCGGATAGGAAGAACACTCCAAAGGGTGCCTATGAATGACAAGCTCCCACTGCGCACCAGGCGCTTTACATGCATTATCGGTAATTCTCACATGAGCATTGGGAAGCTGCTTGACTATCCTATTTTCCAGATGAGGAAACTGAGGCTTAGGGAGGTTTGTTCAGATGGGCATTCTCCAGGCTTGAGGGACAGAAGCTAAAGGTACAAACTTAGCTAGAGCTGCCACCATAGGGAGGGACACTTCAGAGCAGCCAGCCCCTTCTCTGTACCCTCCCAGCAGTTGAGGGGCTGTGCAGAGAGAGTGGGGCCCCCACAGACCCAGCTGTCCCTCACTGGGTACTCTCCTCCATCCCTCTCTGCAAGGGTCTCTGACGCTGTCACAGTTTAGGCCAAGGCTCACTCTCTCTATGTGTACTGGGTCCCTCAGTATTCCAGCCATGCAGCAATTAGCTGTTACCTCCTCCAGGAAGCCTTCCTGGAGTACCCAGCTTGAGCTGAGCCCAGCACCCTACTCTGATGGTTCCTCTGGCTTGGCTCTTGCCAACCTGGATTATAACTTTTCATTTTTGGCTCCCCCACTAGACTGGCAACTCCACGGACATGCAATGTTTGTCCATCTGTCTCCCTGGGTTTTTCTGGGCTTCACATCCGTGTCTGAATATCTGGTCTGGCTGAAATGTTCAGTGTCTCTGGTCTCTGTCTCCATCTCTGGGTTCCCAAATGTCTCAGCATCTGTGGTTTTTCTGTTTTTGAGTGTTTTGGGGTCTTGGTTGCTGAGTTGCTGTCTAAATGGTCTCTGTTTCTCTAGGTCTGTCTCAGCCTCTGTCTCCTGGGTCTCCTGGCCCTGCCAGGCTGGGCACTGCCCCCATGGCCTGAGGGGGCCTCTGGGGGGTCCTTGCTGCCCTGCCTGCCCACAGGGAGGCCCAGCTAGGGTAGGCCGCCGCCCAGCCCGCTGCCTGCTCCCTCCTCCCTCCCTGCTGCTTGCCTCACCACAGGGTTTGATGAATCAAACTCTTTGTCTGGGTGGGATCTCCCCCAGCCAGCTGGGCAGAGAGAGGGCTTCCCCTGCCGGAGCCGCAACCAGCATCAGCAGCGGGCCTTGGCTGGAGAGGTGAGGGGCTGCCAGAGGGCGCCCAGCGGAGGCCGCGGGGCAAAGGCTGTGGGGTTGGACTTGGACCTGGACCGCTCCGGGATCATCAGGCCTGTCCCGATCCCTGCTCCCACTCCCGGGGTATGACTTGCTGCCCAGAAAGGACCTGCTCGGGGCTGGGAGCCAGGGTGGGGAAAAGTCCCTCTTTCCCCCCAAGCTGGGGGGCTGGGGCACCTCCTTGACCTTCTCTGGGAGGACCCAGCCTGATCTGGGTGGTGGCCTGCCTGCCAGTCTGTTACCCTCCCAGCCAGCCTGGCATGGGTGTGGGCACCACTCAGCGCTGAAGGCCACAATTCTGGGCATGGGGGTGGGGTGGACATCACCAAAGCAAGGACTCGCGGGCCTGTGTGTTTGTGTCTGTGTCCTGGTGTGCATGTGAATGGAACAAGAGTGTGAGAAAGCTTGGGGTGTGTGTGTAAATATCGGATGGGTCAGTGTGTGTGTGAGAAAGTGTCTGCGTGAATGTATTTAGTTGTGTAAAAAAGTGTGTTTGTGAAGGTGTCAGCCTGAGTATGAAAGTGTGCATGTCCATATGTGTAGTCGGAGAAAATGTGTGGTTGTGTATGTTGGAACATGGATTTGTGTGAAATGTATGGATCTGTATGTCCGATTGTATATCAGCATGTGTTAGAGAAAGTACAAGGTTGTTAAAAGCACGGACTTGAAAGCTGGAGTGGCTGGCTTAGAATCCTGGCTTCGCTATTTACTAAATAACAACTTCTCTGCCTCATTTTCCTCGCCTATAAAATAGGGTTAATAACGGTGTCAACTCATAGGGTTGTTGTGAAGATTAAATGAGATAATATGTGTAAAGTACTTGCCTGTCATTCAGGAAGTGCCAGGTAAGCGTGAACTATTACTACATAAACAGATGTATGAGTGTGTTTGTACGGCGTGTGCACACATTTGTACACAAGGGTTTGTCCAGGCCTCCAGGACGCAGTGGCTTACCGGCCAGGCCTGCTGTCCTCTATCTAGGTCTGATCCTTTCTCTCCTGCAGGCCCAGGTGGGTAGCAGAGCAAAGGAGGAATGGACTGTGGGCCACCTGCTACCCTCCAGCCCCACCTGGCTGGGCCACCTGGCACTGCCCGCCACCCAGTAGCTGTGTGCCAGCAGGAGAGTCTGTCCTTTGTGGAGCTGCCCACCCTGCAGCCTCCAAGCCCTGTATGTTTGGACCTTTTCCCTGTTGCCCCCGAGGAGCTGCGGGCTCCTGGAAGCCGCTGGTCCCTGGGGACCCCTGCCCCTCTCCAAGGGCTGCTATGGCCAACATCCCCAGGAGGCCCAGATACAGAGATCTCCACCAGTGGAGGAATGCGGCCCAGCAGGGCTGGCAGCTGGCCACACTGTCCTGCTGCCCAGCCCCCAGCTCTGGAGGGACCCTGGAGTCCCCAGCATCCACAGCCGCAGCGCCGGGCCAGCCACGGCTCTGAGAAGAAGTCAGCCTGTGAGTCACCTGGGGAGGGGGGGAGGTGGCCCTGTGGGGTGGACAGGGGAGGTGCTGGATGGCTCTTTTAGAACCCTTTAAGCCCTAAGTTCCCCCCAAAGTCAGGATAACTGGTAGGTTTTAGTGATAAGGAAACTAGGGCTCAGGGAAGGCAAGTGACCTTTCCAAGGTTGCACAGCAAGAGAGTCACCATCCTGGGTACCCTGGCCCCTTACCCACCCTTCGCCCACTGTAGTCATGACTGTTCTCTCTTCACCCCCCTTTTGACCCCATTGCTCTGGGGACCAGCTGCCAGCAGAAACCCTGCCTCTTCCTCAGGCCTGGCCTCTGAACCCCAGATGCTCAGGGTCACAAGGCAGCAGCAGAGAGGTTGGAGAGGCCCCACTGGATGCCAGTCTGGGCTTTCACACCCCCACCCCCCAGGGCGCAAGATGCGGGTGTACCAGCGTGAAGAGCCCACTGGCAGCCTCGAGGCCAACGCTGTCTTCCTGGAGTCTGGCCAGGCGGTGCAGGAGCAGGCCCTGGGCACAGAGGAGCCTAGACCGCGGGAGCTGCCTGGGTGCACCCGAGCAAGCCTCGAAGGGCCTGAGCGAAGGCGCTTCTCAGCGTCCGAGCTGGTGACCCGTCTGCACTCTTCTCTGCGCCTGGGACGGAACTCAGCACCCAGGACACCAATCCTGATCCCGGGGTCAGGCACCGGAGCAGCCCGGGAAGGTACCAGCTCCTCCCCTGAGCCCTGAGACCGCCAGGGTGCTTGTTAGCTGGGGTATGGTTCCCAGGGCCACTCTCTGGACCACCCACCTCCAGCCCTCGCTCTCTCCAGGGAAAGCATTTGGAAGGGAGTCGCGAGGTGTAGAGATGCGGGTGGACAGTGTGTCGCTGCCAGCCCCTGTTGACTCAAGCGAGGGCCATGGCGGTTGGCTCGAGCCAAGGTACCACCTCCCTCTCTGGGCTGGGGTCCCAGGTGGGTGCAGGTGAGGAAGGGCCCTGACACACTCTTTCCTAGGCTAGACGCGCAAGACGCGCAAGAAAAGCCGCCGTTGGGTACCAGGAGCGCCAGTGAGCGGCGCCAGTCACGATTCCTCCTTAACTGTACGTGGGAGGGGTTCACGGAGGAAGGGGCTGGGGACGTGGAAACGGGGAAACTGGGGTTTGGAGAGTTGGGAGGTAGGGATCGTGTGAGAAGTAGAGAATTGAACTCTCAGTATCTAGCACAGGGACTGGCATGCAGTTGGTGCTCAACTACTGTTTACGGGATGAATGACTGAGTGAACGCATGCATTCACTGCGTCCGCATACCCCAGCCTCCGCAAAGGCTTAAGTGAGGCGGGCCCTTGGGGGCGCCGGGGAGGAGCGGGGCCGCACCGACGGGCGCCCCACGGCCCTTCCCCGCCCTCTCCCCGCCCAGCCGTGCTCTACCAGGAGTACAGCGACGTGGCCAGCGCCCGCGAACTGCGGCGGCAGCAGCGCGAGGAGGAGGGCCCTGGGGACGAGGCCGAGGGCGCCGAGGAGGGGCCCGGGCCGCCGCGCGCCAACCTCTCCCCGAGCAGCTCCTTCCGCGCGCAGCGCTCGGCGCGCGGCTCCACCTTCTCGCTGTGGCAGGACATCCCCGACGTGCGCGGCAGCGGCGTGCTGGCCACGCTGAGCCTGCGCGACTGCAAGCTGCAGGAGGTGCGCGCGGGGACCGGGCGGGGAGGAGCCGCCGGGCGGGGGCAGGGGGCAGTCCTGGGGCCCGGAGCGGGTAGAGCGACAGAAGGGGCGAGCCAGGAGCCAGTATGGGATCGCGGACTTATGGGGACCCGGGCCATGGGGGGACGGGGCCACAAAAAGGGGGCGCCGGCGACTGTCAACGCGCAGGGTGGGTACTAGGACCTTAGTAGGTGGGGCTGGCTGGAAGCGAGCACAGAGGAGCAGGGGAGCCAAAAGCGAGTGAAGCCAGACGAGGGGGCGGTGACGGCTGTGAGGGGCGGAGCCTAAGGGGCGGAGCCTAGGATAGGGCAGGGCCAGGGGAGAGGCGGAGCCATTGGGAGGGCAAACGCGTGGTGGGCGCAGGAGCAGGGGCGGGGCTAGTGGGAGAGCGCACCGCAGACGGGGCAGGCCCCGGAATGACTGGGGCGGGGCCCTGGGCGGGGCTAGAGTAAGGGGCGGGGTCGAGGGCTCCGGTTGGATTTGTACAATTGCCGGCGGGAAGTTACAGGTCCCCAGACTCGCCCAGCGCCAGATTAGGGGTGGGGCTAGAGGAGGGGTGGGAACGCGGGGGGTGGCTGGGTCTGGGGAGGTGACATCCTGGGGCTGGGGGATGCGAAGCCAGGGCGTCCAGGGTGGGCTGGCTCAGCCATTTCAACCTGGCTCTCCCGTCCGCCTTAGGCCAAGTTTGAGCTGATCACGTCGGAGGCCTCCTACATCCACAGCCTGTCAGTGGCCGTGGGCCACTTCTTAGGCTCTGCTGAGCTGAGTGAGTGTCTAGGGGCGCAGGACAAGCAGTGGCTGTTTTCCAAACTGCCCGAGGTCAAGAGCACCAGCGAGAGGTGAGGAAGTGGTGTGGCCTGGCCCAGGGCCGGGACCAAGCCTGTTGTTGACCGGCACCCAGATCTGGGATCTCTGTCCTGGCCCTGACTCCTCCCTGACCCCTCAGGTTCCTGCAGGACCTGGAGCAGCGGCTGGAGGCAGATGTGCTGCGCTTCAGCGTGTGTGACGTGGTATTGGACCACTGCCCGGCCTTCCGCCGAGTCTACCTGCCCTACGTCACCAACCAAGCCTACCAGGAGCGCACCTACCAACGCCTGCTGTAGGGCTGGGGGATCTGAAAGGAGGGGAGGAGGGAGGGAGACTCAGGCAGGCGTAGGCACAGAAGACTGGGTGAGGAAGGGTGACTCTGGGAGGGGAGGTGTCCCTGAAAGGGTCTCTGTGACCAGGGTAAGGTGAGACCAACCCCAAGGAGCAAAAAGGATGTGCTGACAAGGTACATGAAGAACCAGTGGGGTGGCTGGGGTCGTGGATCCCAGGAGTTCAGGCCACCTGTGACTCTGGAACCCTCCCCATCTTCCAGCCTGGAGAACCCCAGGTTCCCCAGCATCCTGGCTCGCCTGGAGGAGTCTCCTGTGTGCCAGCGTCTGCCCCTCACCTCCTTCCTCATCCTGCCCTTTCAGAGGATCACCCGCCTCAAGATGCTGGTGGAGGTACCTAGAGGGCACCAGGCTGCAGTGAGGGCTGGGCGAGCTGTGGGCCGTGACCTCCACAGCCCCTCTAGGCATGCGCGCGTGAGCTAGGTCACAGGGGGAGGACGACGCCAGCCTCACTGCGCTGATCCCACCTTCCAGAACATCCTGAAGCGGACAGCACAGGGCTCTGAAGATGAAGACATGGCCACCAAGGCCTTCAACGCACTCAAGGAGGTGAGCCCGGCAGGGCAGGGGCTGTTTGGCTTGGAAGGGCCTCCCTGGACCCCCGTCTAAGAGAGCCTCCACCCGTCAGAGTCTCTGGTCCCCAGGCGGGAGCCTGAGGCTGGGCTCTGGGAGCCCGGGTTAGGGGGCTGCAGGTGACCCACCCACGGCCTCCCCAGCTGGTGCAAGAGTGCAACGCCAGTGTGCAGTCCATGAAGAGGACAGAGGAGCTCATCCACCTGAGCAAGAAGATCCACTTTGAGGGCAAGGTGCACGCAGGATGGGGCGTGTGAAGGGGCAGCTCTTGTTTCCTCCTTGCCCTGGGGGCTTCAGGCCAGTTCATTACTGCCCACACCCTCCCATCCCCCACCCCGTGCTCTCGGCCTGGTGGCCCTGGGCCTGACCCGCCCTCTCCCCTTGCCTACTCCATCCCCCCCCAGATCTTCCCGCTGATCTCTCAGGCCCGCTGGCTGGTTCGGCATGGGGAGCTGGTGGAGCTGGCACCACTGCCTGCAGCACCCCCTGCCAAGTTGAAGCTGTCCAGCAAGGCTGTCTACCTGCACCTCTTCAATGACTGCTTGCTGCTCTCCCGGCGGAAGGAGTGAGTCGGGGCGGGGTAGGGGTAGGTAGATCAGAGCTGTGCTCCCTTCTTCCCCACCACTGGGCTCACAGTCAGGTCATCACTGGTCCTGGAGGCCCTAGATTGTGCCAGGCTGTGCTGCCAGGACACCCGGAGTCTTGGAGGCTCCTGAAGCAAAGGCAGAGATGTGTGTTAGACTATCTTCCAGATAGGAGAGTCAAGGGCTGGACTGTGTGCAGAGGACTCGAAGCTGCTCGGAGCTTAAGCCGGTTAGAGCAGAGATTGAGAGCACAACCCCGGAGCCCCAACTCTGCCCTGAGTCGCAGCAATGCTAACTGCCAGCGTTTGTTTACTCAGCGCCTGTTCTGTGCCCGGCATGCCACGCCGTGTGGATTATTCTCCTTAATCCTCCAAACACCTCCCTAGGAAGTGGCGTCCCTTGTTATTCCAGATCGTGGAGCTGGGAGGTGGGGGAGCCAGGAGGAAGTCAGGTCTGGCCATTGCTGGATGCCAAGCTCATACCCACTGTACTGTCCTGTCTTCCATCTGTAAAATAGAGACTACCACACGGGGAGGTTCAGTGTGAAAATAACACATGAAAAGTATGTAGCAGAGTGCCTGGCACGTAGTGAACATTTCCTCGGTGTCAGCTGTGATCACTGTAAGTGAGGGAGGAGGAAGGAGACTTTCTGGGTGAGACGAGTCTTAAGGCTGGATGGGATGAAGGATGGACATCTTATGCCATCAGAAGAATTCATTCCTGATTTATTTGTTGGCTGGGCATGGTGGCTCACGCCTGTAATCCCAGCACTTTGGGAGGCTGAGGCGGGAGGATTGCTTGAGGCCAGGAGTTTGAGACCTGATTTCTTTGTTCATTCAATAACCTGTCACTGGTTATTGCTGAGGACTGGTTATTACTAGGCCATCTGCTGGGTGCTGAGGACATACGTATGAATGAAAATGTTCTCTGCTCACAGGAACTGTCAGACCAGTGAAAATATATCCAGATAACCATGTCGTCAGGGTTTTGATGGGAGGGTGTGCTGCGGTAGTCCCTGGTGTGGGGTGAGAATCAGTAAAGCTTCATAGAGGAAGGGCCATCCGAGCTGGGTTTTGAAGGATAAATAGAAGTCTTACAGGTAAAGAGGTAGTTTGTGGGGGGATGGACAGCAAAGTCACGATAGTATTATATATAAGAGCAAAGTGTGTGTTTGGGGAATGACGAAGCCTAACATGGCTGTATCTGTAGAAGAGCAGGCCAGGAGAGGGAAGTTGGGATGTTGAAAGTCATGGTAAAAAGGTTGGACTTTTCTTTCTTTCTTTTTTTTTTTTCTTTCCTCTGAGTGAATCACTGAAGAGAGGTTGGACTTTTTCTGAGGGCAGCTGGGAGCATGGAGAGTTAGGCAGAAGGGTGACACTTCACTCCTGGCCAATTTGGAGTATGGGCGGGAGGGGGAGACACCAGAGGCCCTGCCATTGCCCAGGAGAGGGTAGATGCTGCAGGAGCGGTAGGCACTTCAGGATAAGTGGGTTCCAGGGACGATAAGGAGAAGGAAAGACAGACGGAGCTGCCAGCTGGGTGCTGGATGAGGGAGGGGAAGAGGTGAGCGTGACGTGTGAGTTTCCTCCTGGGCAAACTGGTGGAGTCTCCGACTGGAATGAGAGCCGCGAAGGGATCTGGTTTGGAGTGGGAGATGCCGAGCTTTGCTTAGACGTGTTGAGATAGAGGAAGCCGCGGAGCACCCTCCACCCGCCATCGCCCGTCCTTCCCACAAGTGTTCATTGAACCCAAGCTGTGGGCCAGGCACCAGCCGGCCCTGAGCTACAGCAGCAGAGAGACAAGGCTCAGCCTCGTGGAGCTTGCATACCAGTGAGGGAGCTGGCCGGTTGGCACTTTAGAACAGGAGCTTGGGGGAGAGGTTCAGAGAGAAGTCGAAAGCGCGCCTGGGGTCAGGGACTGGTCTCCATCCGTGAGCCAGCAGGACAGGAGCTCCCAATTCCTCGTGGGGACTTTGCTGGTCACTAGGGAAGCAGTACCTGTGTAGAAGGAGCGCTGGAGGAGAAGACAGGCCCTTTTCCTCCCCTCCAACCAGAACCCACCTGGTCCTCAGGGTGGGCACTGGGGGCCGGAGCCCAGGCCAGGCTGACCTCCCCTTCCCTGGTCCCCAGGCTGGGGAAGTTTGCTGTTTTCGTCCACGCCAAGATGGCCGAGCTGCAGGTGAAGGACCTGAGCTTGAAGCTGCAGGGCGTCCCCGGCCACGTGTTCCTCCTCCAGCTGCTCCACGGGCAGCGCACGAAGCACCAGTTCCTGCTGAGGGCCCGGACCGAGTGAGCAGGCCTGGGCGTGGGGAGAGGGGATCCCCCCAAGGTAGATACAAGGCCTAGGGGTGCCTGTGACATCCC
Source organism: Propithecus coquereli (assembly GCF_000956105.1). Lineage (NCBI taxonomy): Eukaryota > Metazoa > Chordata > Mammalia > Primates > Indriidae > Propithecus > Propithecus coquereli. The sequence continues at coordinate 1,345,304 of NW_012153840.1, forward strand.
TGGCCTTGTTCCCCAAGTGCCCAGTTCTTCCCTTACATGAGCAGTACGCGGGGCAGAGGGCAAGGCTGGCTGGGCAGAGCAGTGGTACGTGCCCCACGGGTCATGCCCAGGGGCTGGCCATCTCCTCCCCGGCCCTGCACGTCTCCCTTGCATGTAAAACTCTGTACCCCTCTAACTCTGGCTTCCGGACAGAGGTGTTAGGCGGGACGTGGGCCTGTTCTTATGCTCAGAGCTGAGTGGGACACAGGCTCGGAAACAGGGTTGTGGGGTGGGCCTCAGGGCGGGACAGACGTGACCTGGGTCCTGGATGTGGACATCGTACCCAGTTCTCCCAGCCTCGGTCTCGGCACCCTGCCCTGGGCGACTGCACTTTGCATGTTGTGACAACTCAGCCTCCCCCTTCCCTAGAAGTGAGAAGCAGCGTTGGATCTCAGCCTTGTGCCCCTCCAGCCCCCAGGAGGACAAGGAGGTCATCAGTGAGGGGGAAGGTAGCAGCCCGCCCCCAGCCACGTCCCTGGGCCGGGTTCCCTCGCTCTCCTTCTCTCCCATGCTGGGTGCTGTGCTGCTGGCAGGGCGGTGGGCAGGCCGGGTGGCTCTGAGGAACCGTGAAGCCCGGGCAGGATTTACAAAGGACAGGTCAGCCCCGCGTGCACAGACAGCACCCTGGGGATTACCAAGGCCTTTAAGGGGCCCATTTCATCCCCACGAACGCCCAGTTTACAAGTTAGATAACAGAGGGTCAGAGGTAAAGTGCCTTGCCCAAGTTCACCCAGCTAGTAAGTGGCAGAGCTGGGACTGGGGCCCAGGTTTGTTTCTGTCTTTGCGTCGGCTGCAAAGAGGGCAGGAACCCAAGTGGCCAGGAGTGGGGATCTGCTCAGTTGGGGTAGAGGCTTCTCCTTTGGGTGCGAAGTGAGGCTGTAGGCCTGGTGCAGCCTAATCACAGAGGGCCTTGATGTAGGGGCGATGGGTCGCTATTGAAGGTTTCTGAGTCAGGGCCGAGTTAGGTAGCAAAGGGAAGGAAGGGAACTTCCCACTGGGGCTTCGTACTTGCATTTATTTTATTTAATCCTCACAGCGACCCTACTAGGTAGACTCATTTTCTTCATTTTTCATATCTGAGAAAATGGAGGCTCAGAAATTTTAAGTAACTTGCCCACGGTCACATAGCCAATAGGTGGCTGAGCTGGGATCCAAGCCAGAACCAGCCCCCAAACCTATGGGTTTTGATGCTACCAGCCCACCTGGTCTGCTGGAAAGCACTGAGGTCTGGAATGGGCCAGACTCTCTGGCTTGAGCTAGGAGTCCCACTTGGGCTGGGGGTGAGCTCCCTGCTCCAGACAGGTGGTCAGGGAAGGCCCCTGGGAAATGACATTTGACCCTGAAGAATGAGGGGAGGCAGCCAAGAAAGATCTGGGGAAGGGCACTCCTGGCAGGAGGAACAGACAGTGCAAAGGCCCTGTGGCAGGGGGAGCTGAGTGTTTGAGGAGCAGCAGGGAGACCAGTGTGGCAGGAGCTTTGTGAGCGAGGAGAGAGGGGGAGTAGCAAGGGGAGAGGGGGAGTAGCAGGGAGGAGGTGAGGTTAGCAAGGGGCCAGCGCCAGACCACGCAGGCCTTAGGGGCCCAAGAGGATGGGAAGTCCTGTAGGGCTTCAAACAGGGGAGTGATGTGGCTTGAGTCCCAGTAGGGAAGAATGGACTGGAGGGAGCAGCAGGGGGCGTAGGAGAGACCGATACTGTTTTGGTGGGGGGCAATTGGACAGTTGGGGTCTGGAGGTCAAAAGCAAGGTATTGGATTGAGCTGGGCGGGGGAGCGCCCCCAGCACAGAGGCAGCACTGAAGCCAGGAGGGACTGGGGCCCTCCAGCCCTTACGTCTAGGGTAGGAGGGGAGAAGAGCAGCCAGGGCGGGCAGCGGGTACCTGACATCTTGCATGGGGACCTGCGGCATGGGAGGGGCAGAGGAAAAGAGCTGCGGTGGCCACCCTCCCACTACTGCCCCTCCTTGCCCCGCCCCTGCGCCTGCCCCATCCTGCCCCCAGGACTCCCTGACCCTGCCCTGGGCTGTCAGACCACCCCCAGGTTCAGTGCGTTAGGACGTACAAGGCACTGCAGCCTGATGAGCTGACCTTGGAGAAGACGGACATCCTGGCAGTGAGGACCAGGACCAGTGACGGTGAGAGAAGCCTCCTGGGAAGGCCTCCCTGATGGGGCTTGGGTGGCAGGAGGGAGCTCGATGGCTAAGACATCACAGGGAAAAGTTATGCAAGTGTTGATCAACCACAGCATGTGGGAATCAGGTTAGACAAGAGTAGGAACTTCCTGCTTGTAAAGTTGTAAGATCAAGAGTGACGGGGAGAGTGGGAAATACCCTTCTCAGGGGAATGTCAGGAAAAACAGGTCAGAAGTTCATCTAAAAGACAGCTAGAGGCAGGGTCTTTCCTGGAGCTGGGGGATGCTGAGATGATGTCACCTTGGCCCGGGGGGTGCAGACAAGGCTTGCATCAGGGCTGAGGCGTTCCCTCCCAGACCTGGCCCTGGTGCCTGCCCCTTTGATGCCGCTGATGCTGCTCTTGGCCTGTGTGTCCCTAGGCTGGTTGGAAGGGGTCCGCCTGGCAGATGGCGAGAAGGGGTGGGTGCCCCAAGCCTACGTGGAAGAGATCAGCAGCCTCAGTGCCCGCCTCCGAAACCTCCGGGAGAACAAGCGGATCACAAGTGCCACCAGCAAACTGGGGGAGCCCCCTGCGTGATGGGTGGCCGTGGCCTGGGACAGCTCTGGAGGGGGCCTGCAGTGTCTCCATGCCCCAGGCCACTGCTGCTGGCACTTCTGTTCTGAGGCCCTGGCATTGAGGGCACAGACTGGACACAGGAAGAGGGGGCGTCCAAAGGGTCTCCCCTGTCCTCATGCTCCTCAATATCCACACTTCAAGGCCGAGGGCAGTTTCTTCGTCTGGCATGGGGGCCACACAGGTGACTGCTGATATCTGGCAAGGACTGGGGCCCTCTCCCTTCGTGCCCTCGACCCTGCCTGACTCTTGGTCCCTCTGGCAGGGGCCTGGCCGGGGAGTGCTCCCGTGCCGGTGAGTGCTAGGACCTATAGATATCTGGGGTCTTCACTACCACCTGCCCTGGCCAGACCCCTGAGTGGGTGCTGGTTGCTGTGACTTGTCTGTAAATAAACTCCCATAATGCCTTTGCTTGGCGTCTGTGAGCCATCTGACGCTGCGCCGCCCCTCCCGCCAGCCCTGTTTCCCCAGCTAAAGACCGGGAGGGCCTCGACTGCCTCCCAATGGGGGTTTGCCTTTTTCTGGAGTTTTCCCCTTAACCATAGGAGGGAGACGGGGGTAGAGGGACAGTATATCAGTTAGGCTGCTTTCAGCTGCAATAACAAAATGTCAGCTTCGAATAGGCTTAAATATCGAAGAGATTTCATTAGTTCTTGTATTTGTTTCCTATGGCATCTGTAACAAATTACTACAAACTGGGTGACTTAAAACAACAGAAATTTCTTCCCTCACGTTTTTAGAGGCCAGGAGTCCAAAATCAGTATCACGGGGCCAAAATCCAGGTGTTGGCAGGGCTGTGCTGGAGTCTCTAGGGAGACTTGTTCCCAGCCTCTTCCGGCTTCTGGTGGCTGCTGACATTCTTTGGCTTGCAGCCGTGTCACTCCGGTCTCTGCCTCTGTGGTCGCTGCCTTCTCCATGCATCTGTATCAAATCTCCTTCTGCTTCCCCTGATAAACAAGTGATTGCATTTGGGGCCCACCCAGATAGTCTCCCCATCTCATGATTCTTAAATCACATTAAGATTCCCCCAACACACACAATTTTTTTTTTCTTTTTGGTCATATAAAGTAACACTCACAGGTTCCAAAGGACTAGGACATGGATATCTTTTGGGGGCCATTTTTCAGCCTGCCACAGTTCTCATAACTGAAAAGGGTAGAGGAAAGGTGGGCTTCAGGCAAGGCCTGATCCAGTGGCTCACTGATGTCACTGAGGACCCAGCTCTTTCCATTTCTCTACTCTGCTGTCCTTGGGGTTGGCTTTATTCAAGGCTTCCAGGGGCTTCTTCATTCACACCAACATGGAAGAAGAGAATTTGTCTCAGCATTCCAAAAGTCCTGGGGTTCTCTCTAATTGGACCTCAGGGCTGATCATGGCAGCCAGGGGACAGTGTGCTGATTTGCCTGGTCCGAGTCATGTGCTCTAGTCCTGCAGCCAGGCTGGGGCATTGTCTTCTCTGGAATCTCGTGGATCCCCAAGTGGAATTTGGTGGCTGCTGCACAAGGAGGGGTAGATGCTGGAGAAGCCGATGTTTATTGAAACCCAAGTCACCCGAGAGGGTGGAAGGAGCTGGAAACAGTGTGCTGGGCAATGTGCACACGTGAGGGATGGGGGTGTCCTTCAGCCCTCAGAAAGGTCACGGGGCGAGGAAAACAGATGAGTCAGGGCGGTTCTGGGGGCAGATGGGGAGAAGCTCAGATCCACAAGGAAGTCTTTGGGAATGACTTTCTAACGTGGAATGGTGAGAGATGGGACCACTTTTCCAAGGCAGGGGCGGAGAGTATGGGCTTAGGAAGTGGACACGTTTGAATTTGAATTTGGTTCTAACATTTTTACCCCATGTGATTTAAAAAAAATGAGCTTTTTATTTTGGAATACTTTTAGATGTACAGAACAGTTGCAAAGATAGTACAGAAAGTTCCGTACACCCCTCGTACGGTTTCCCCCATCATTAGCATCTTACATGACCACGGTACAGTTGTCAAAGCTAAGAAACCAACACTGGTACATTGCTATTAACTGAACTCCAGGCTTTATTCGGATTTCACCAGTTTTCCCGCTAACGTCCTTTTCCGTTCCGGGCTCCAGTCCAGGATCTCGCGTTGCATTTAGCTGTCATGTCTTAGATCTTCTCTGGTCTGTGACAATTTCTCAGTGTTTCCTTGGTTTCCATGACCTTGACAATTTGGGGCATTCTGGTCAGTATTTTGTAAACTATCCCTCAATTTGGGTTTATGCGATGTTTTTCTCATGACTAGACAGGAGTTACCGGTTTGGGGAAGGATACCACCGAGGTAAATAAAGTGCCTCTCGTCACATGACAAAAGGAAGCACGTGATGTGCATGTGACTCGTTAGCCTTGGTGACTGGGTTGAGGTTTTTCTCTTGTGAAGTTCGCTGTTTCTCCCTTTCCAGACTCTGTGCTTTGGAATCGAGGGGAGCCCGCCCTCAGGTTGGGGTCTCTGCTTCACCTCCAGGTGGGCGTATCTGCGTATATTATTCGGAATTCTTCTATATGGGAGCTTTGTTCCTTTCCCTCCCTTTATTTGGTTAGTCATTTACAGTCGAGCATAACTTAGCCGTGGGGTTAGGAGAGCTCATCGTTGCGCGAACACCGCAGAGTGCCCTTGACAAACTGGATGGCAGAGCCTGCTACGCAGCGAGGCTCTGTGGTTGGGCCTGTTGCTCCCGGGCTGCAAACTTGTACCGTGAATTACCGTACCGAGGACTGCAGGTAACCATAACACAAAGCACTAGGCTAGAGGAGCTTTTCAGCTCCATTATAATCTATGGGACCACTGTCATAGATGGTTTGTCATTGACCAAAATGTCATTATGCGACGTCTGACTGTATTTCTATCAGCATGGACCTATGCATTTGCTTATTTTATACTTTGGGTTATAATCCAATATTGTGTTATTTATTTTATTGTCATATTGCTCCAGCTTTGGCCATTGAGCCAAAGCTAATCTTTCAGATTAGCTCCTGTGTCTGTTTGACATGCTTCCATCCTTTTGGTTTTTGAGCATTTGCTTGTTTTCTGGCCCTGCAAGATGCTCCAGGCCCCTCCTGCACTTTTCCTGTCTCGTGCTAGAGTCGAGTCAGCCATTTCTCTAAGGAGCATGATTCCTTTTATTTTGGTAAGTGGTGTTTAGAAACCAAGATCCGGGAATGGGTGTGCTCGTTGATACCAAGGTGTCACTGCTTCTAGGCCCTCTCAGAGGCAGAGGTGCCATGTGATTTTGGGCAAGACACCAAGCCTCCTTAAAGTCTCTTTAAGGCTCTAAGCCTCGGTTAACTCATCTGCAAAATGGGTATGACAATAATGGTACCTACTTCATGGAGCCACTGTGAAATAAAGTATGTAAGCAGTTTACACAGTGCCTGGCCCATAAGAAGTCACAAGTGGTGGCTTTTATTGAGTCGGAGCTGCACGGAGCATGGGGATTTAAGGAACTCAGAAAGTCTGGGAATGGGATTCCTGCACTGAGTGAAGACCAAGGGGCCTCTGTGCTGCTTCCAGTGCTGAGTCTGCATGGGGAGAGCCAAGGGTGGCACCAGGTTGGCAAGGCAGAGGAAACAAGCTCTCCGGCATCCAGCCTGCCTTGGCACATCTGGATTCTGGCTGGCACCTGAGTCTGGGATAGGCTGCTGGGGGCCACAGGGGCTGGCTTTGGGGCTGTGCTGTCAGGCAAGGGGCCTGGGGCTGCACAAGGTCTCGCTGGGCCCAGTTCCCTCATTCCCCACCTGCTCCCTGCCCACCTGCCCAAGTGGTAGATCCAGGCCAGGCATCTTGGGGGAGCCCCTCTCTCAGTAGTGCCTGCCTCTGCCTACTGGGCCTTGCCCTGGTAGGGCCTTGGCCAAGGACCCAGGGCCCTGCCTGTGCTTATGGCAGGAGGAGAAGATGTGGGTTGGTATCGAGCAGGACAGTAGCTGGAGGTGGGCACGTCTGGGGCTGGGGCTCTGGCCTCTGAGCCTGTCTGCCAGCCAGTGTCCAAGCCACAGGCCGTCAGGAGCCCCCTCCCCACCCAGTGCCCACACCCTTTTCTACAGTGACTGAGGGGACCCTGCCACCCCATCACTCCCCTGGTCCCTGAACTGTGAACCTGTTGTTTAGAAGATGTTGTCCTGAAATGAACCGTTGAGGAAGAAACTTACTCGATCGTTCATTTCAGGGCACATTGAGGCTTCAGTGGGAGCCAGTGAGCCCCTCTGGGCAGCCGGCCGGGCTGTGCACTGGCTTCTCTGTCCTTCCCCGCCTCTCCCCCTCCCTCTCTTCCTCCCTCCCTCCCTCCCTCCCTCCTTCCTTCTTTCCTTCCTCTTTCCATTTTTCTGGTCCTTTTCATTCTGCTCTCTGACTCGTGTCCCTGTGGGCCAGGGGACACAGGCAGCACCCCCAGCCTTGGTGGCACTGCCCGAAGGGTGAGGCGGATAAGGAAACAGGTGAAGTGCAGGGCCCAGACAGAGCTGCCAGGCTGCGGGGCAGCGGGACTCTCCTCCCCGTCAGTGGAGGTGCAGCGCAGCTACCTTGGAAAACAGTCTGGCTGCCCCCGCTAACGCTGAGCGCGTGCCCACCCCGTGACCCAGAAACTCCACTGCCTTCTCTGGGTAGACACCCAACAGAGCCGGGAACATATGTGCCCCAGAAGACATGAATTAGCATGTTCTTAGCAGCACTACCCATTGATAGCCAAAATGCCAGAAACTACCCAAATGCTCATCAGTGGTAAAATGAAAATCCTGCAACATTCACACAGTGGAACACGGTACAGTGATGAGAATAAACCATTTACAACCACAGGGAACATCCGTGCCTACGTGGGAAGCGAAGCCAGACACAGAGGAAGACTTCTCAGGTGATTGTATTTGTGCACGGTACAAAAACAGGCGAGACTAATTGATGGGATAGAGGTCAGGGTGGGGAAGGCCCGGGGCAGGGGCAGGGGCGGGGACTGGTGAGGGAGGGACGGGTGCTGTTTACACAGGGCTGTTCGTGGGACAATGGGCTCTGCACTTAAGATCTGTGTGCCTTCGTGCGTGTACGTGAACGTCAGTGGGGACCTTACTCAGTGCCCTGGTGGGGCAAACCCTGGGGCTGTGGGGGCACAAATAAGGGAGCAGCCTGCTGTCGCCGTAGGTCAGGGCAGGCTTCCTGGAGGTGGTGCCACTGAAGCTACATCCAGAGAGCTGCAATGGAGGTGGCAGCACAGGGACACTGCAGAGGGGAGTGGCCCCTCTGGGATCCCCTGTTTACTCATTTGTTGACCTGTTTGCTGTCATCTCCCCCATTGGACCATGAGGTCCGTGAGGGCAGGGCTTTAGCTGTCTTCCCAGTGCTGTGGCCTCATGGCCATCTGCGGTCCCTGGCACCCAGGAGCAGCTCAGTGAGTGTTGCTGGATTCGAACCTGGTTCTGCAAGAATCCTGAGCCTCAGCTCTTCACCACCCCTCAGACCCTCTCTGCTCCCCAATTCCCATGCCAGCCCCCACAAAAGCCACATGGTGCGGTGTGGCAGGGGGTGGGCCTGGGTGCCCTCAGGCTGCAGGTGCGGCTGCCCCACCTGGGCTGAGGCTGCCCTGGGCACCAGGAGACCCGCTCGGCCACTCTTGCTGCCCTGACCTGGATTTGAACCTGGGCTCAGCTGTCACTCCCTGTCCCTGAGTGACCCTTCCCCATTCCAGGGTCCCTCCCTCTGGGCCTCAAGTGTCTTCCCTAGATTGTATTTCTGCTGGGAGAGAAAGAACATAAAGAAATGGACTGAAACTGCAGCAGGAGGGCCTCTGGCTGGACACGAGGGAGAGTTCACCCACTGTGGGCACCGCCCCGACACCTGGGCGAGAGGAGGAAGCAGAATTGCGGAATCTCCTCCCCTAGAGCAACGGGAAGAACTGGATGAACAGCCACCTGCCGGGGTGGGGTGCAGAGGGTGGATGGTTGACCTCTGGAAGCCATCTCAAGCCCTTGGCTCAAGAGCTGTCCTGAGGGGAGCTGGCAGGAGGGAGGAAGGGGTCGGCTGCTGGGCCTGGTATTCGGATGGTGCCTTAGTGTTACCAAAGCAGGGTGTGGGGGAGCTGAGCACCGGGGCTTGGAGTCCTGCCTTACCACCTACCAGCCATGGTGCTCCAGGCAAGTTACTTCCCCTTCCTGGGCCTCGATTTCCTCATCTGTTAAATGGACAAGATAACACGACCAAAGGAGGCAACACCCTTTATGCCACTGAAATCGCTCCGCCATCCTTGGGAAAGGACTTTGTAAGAAGCCTTACGTAAAGGCAAGGTGACAGACCGGGCAAGTGTCATTAACTAACGATAGCAGTGTTATTGTCTTCAGCTCAAACTATGTGCCAGGCTTTAGGTCATTTAATCCTTACAACGACCCTATTTTTGTCACCTCATTCTACCAGGAGGAGTCTAGGGCTCCAAGAGGTGAGATGACTTGCCGAGGTCACATAACCTCTTGGAACTTGACTCAGGACTTAAATCCCCATCTGATTTCAGTCCCGAACCCTGCACCCTGTCTGGGGCAGCCTATGATTGGCTGAGAAGGTACTTTGCGAATAGTACCTGAGAAGGTACTATTCCTCGGGAATAGCAGCAGCAGCAGCACTTGACTTTTTAGGGTATAACTGCTGCTTTTCTTTGGTGGCCCCTGGTGGGAGCAGCATCCTTCCCAGGCCAGCCACGAGGGGGCAGCAGAGCCCGGGGTCAGGATGGAGGGTCCCGGGCGCGGTGTCCTCCGCGGTCCGCACGCGCCTGCCTGCGGGTAGAGTCTCCCTGCTGCTTGGCTGTGCCCGTGGGGCAGGGGCACGCGGCTGGGGCCAGGCAGGGGCAAGCGAGGGGCAAGGGAGGGCACAGACCGCTGGATGTAGGAGCACATGCCCGGGCCTGGCCTCCGCTCTGAGGGTTCCTGAGACAGAAAGACGCTCATCCCCGGAGGCTCCGGGACCACCCTTGGCCCTGTGAGTCCTGGTCCTTTATGCCATGTTCATGGCTCAATGATGGGACAATAAAAATCACTGCCCCTGCGTACCGAGCATTGTTTACCACTTCATTGGCACTGATCACTTCTTTAGTCCCTGTAACAACCCCGTGAGCAGGTTCTATTTGTAGCGCCCAAAGTTTACAAAGGACGAAACCGAGGCCCAGCGAGGGGAAGTGACTTGCCTGAGGGCACACAGCAAGCAAGGGGCAAAGCGTCTTTGAACCCCGGGCCCATCTGACCCAGGCCTAGTCCCTGCAGCCTTTTGCTGTCACAGCACCCCCCACCCCAGCTCTGCAGCGAGCCCCAGCTCCGAGCGCATGCGCGTTCGCCAGGCCCGCACGGTTTCCCAACAGCTCGGTGAGGCAGGCAGTCAGGCGGGAGGACAGGCCGTGCCAGTGCCATGCGGGAGCCCGCTCAGAGGGGCTCTGCAGGGTAGCTCTTCCCAGCACTGCGTTTGGTGAAGTCACGCTGGTGCTGGAAATTGGCGGTAGTGGGAATATCAGGCCGCAGAAATCAGACACCAGAGCCGGTTGTTAATCCTTTACCAGCACACCACTGTGAATAGGTGCCCACTGCCACCCGGAGGGGGACGTGACAGTACCAAGATGCCCGCAGGCCCCCAGTGCATCCCCTGCAGGGCTTCAGCCCCTCTGCCTGCCTGCCTCTGCCCAGGTGTGGGGTGATGCAATTTGTGGCAGTCAAGCCCTGATCCTATTACCCCCTCTGGAGTGTGACGCTTGTGGCAGGCCCTTCTGTGCCCACTGCCCCACCTTGTGCCTGAGGACTGGGGTGCTCCTGAGCCCAGGATGCTTCTGACCCGATTCCATGGAGGCTATTGGTGCCCCTAAAGCTGTGCCCCATGGCAGAGTGGCACTGATACCCCTCAAAGAACAGTGGCACCACCTGGTGTCACATAGACCTTGCCTCAATGCTCGTCTACACCTGCCTCCTTTAGGTGGAGCAAAACAAGGCTCTGCAGAAGGCAAGTGGGGACGTGCCCCGGGAGGCTGTGCTGCTTGGCTGAGGTGGTGGCTGGTGTACTGGTCACCCAAGACCTGGACTCAGCCCCACGGCCAGCTCTGACTCCTGGACCTGGTGGTTCTGGGGTCTGGGCTTGCAGTGGGGAGGCTCTGGGGGTACCTGGAGGTAAGTACCTGCAGACTGGCTGGGGGAGGAGCTGTAGGGCAGGACAGGGTGCCCACAAGCGCTTTCCCCAGCAGGTGCCTCCCTCCCTGACACCCCCACGGCGTCTCCTGTTTTCCAGGAAAAGGCCGATGCAGTCGCTGAGTCAGCGCATCGAGGCTGGTATCACCCTGGCAGCTCCACAGGGTGAGGCTGCTGCTTCCAGGGCCCAGTGGGGCCTGCCCAGGAGCCCTGGACCTGGCGAGGCTCCCGTTACCCGCCCTGGCCTGCACCGCTGTTACTGCCTTGCACTTGGCCCTGCCCCTCACTCTCCTCCTCTCCTGCCCCACCCTCTGGCCCAAACGTCACCCTGTGCCCAACCCCAGCCTCTCTCCAATTCCACAGATGCCAACCTTGCTTGTCCCTGGGGGTGGGATGGGGTGTCAGAAGGCCTAGGTTTGAATTCCAGGACCACACTTACTGGCTGTGTGACCTTGGGCAAGTCCCCTTACCTCTCTGAGCCTGTTTCCTGTCCTGAGATGCAAGTCAGCTTCCCCACTGTGTCACACATAGAAAAGCTATAAAGTGCCCTGCTCGGGCTGGCTTTTTTTTTTTTTTTTTTGAGACACAGTCTCACTCTGTTGCCCGGGCTAGAGTGAGTGCTGTGGTGTCAGCCTAGCTCACGGCAACCTCAAACTCCTGGGCTCAAGTGATCCTTCTGCCTCAGCCTCCCGAGTAGCTGGGACTACAGGCATGCGCCACCATGCCCGGCTAATTTTTTCTATATATTTTTAGTTGTCCAGATAATTTCTTTCTATTTTTTTTTTTAGTAGAGACGGGGTCTCGCTCTTGCTCAGGCTGGTCTCGAACTCCTGAGCTCAAACGATCCACCCGCCTCGGCCTCCCAGAGTGCTAGGATTACAGGCGTGAGCCACCGCACCCGGCCCAGGAAATGGCTTTTACCGGATGCTGGCAGACCATTCCCCTGCAGGACCTGTTCTCCTAGGCCATGGGGAAGAAGGAAGCTGTGGGATCTTCTGCTTGGCTGTTGGGCATTAATCAGCCTGCAATCATCTCGCCCAACACCCAGCTCTAATTGTTCTCTGGTGAAATGGGCTGCAGCTCGGGGCTCTCACCTCAGCCAGCCCCCGGGCTCCAGCTGCGGCAGAGCTGGCTCATGCACCAGACCTGGGCTCCTGCCTGGCGTGAACGAAGCCCGAGTGTGGGAAGCGAGGCTGGGACGTGGGAGGATCCAGCCTGCCTTAGAGGGAGTGGGCGAGGCTGCCCACAGGGGGCATCCACTGGGCCATCTCTGCTGAGGGCCCCCGGCCAAGGAGTGCCTCCTAGAAGTTTTGTCCTACACCCCGGTTCTGGTCTTAGTGTGCCACCCCCATTCAAGACAGCTCTTTCTTGCTTGTTTTGGGCTTGGAGGAACTAATGAAACTTGGCAGCAAAGCGGGCACCGTCTAGGACTGGCGAAGGGGGCTGGGGAGGCGGGGGCAGAGAGCCGGGCACACAGGGATTGCTCAACAGCTGACTGGTGCAGAGGGAGGAGTGCGTGAGGAGTGGATCAGTGAGCGGACGGTGAGTGGCGAGCCAATCGATGAACATGCAGGCCAATAGCCGAACAGCAACATCAGCCAACACCTCTGTAGCACTATGTGCCCAGCAGTGTTCTAAGCGCTTCACTTGTGTGAGCTCAGTTCTGACAGACCCTATGAAGTAGGCAGGATTAGTACTCCATTTCACAGGGAAAGGCCCCGAGGCCCAGAGAGGTTAAGGTACTTGTCCGAAGTCACACAGCTGGTAGGTGACTGAGTTGGGACTTGAACCCGGGCAGGCTGGCTCCAGAGTCTCTGGGAACCAGGTCGCTTTAGGACCATGAAGAATTCATAGCTCAGGGGATAGGAAGATGGACTCCTCTTTTGCAGTCTGGGCCTTGAGACTTCAGACCTCACATTATTCCATCATTCATTCATTCATTCATTCATTCCGCGTATCTGCTGGTCACTTGCTCACTGATTCGGCCACTCACTGGTGCTGGCTCTGGGAGTAGGAAGGGGAGAGATTAGTAAGATTCTGTCCTACCCTGTTAGGGTTTGCCCTTCAGGGCTCAGTTCAGGTGCCACCTCCTCCAGGAGGGCGCCCAGGCCCTGGGCCTCTCTCACTATCATCTCCCGTGTGCCTCCTTCCCCTGCTCCCTCAGCCAGGCAGTGCTTTTGCCTCTGAATTCGGAACACTGTGGGTGCTCAATAAATGCGTGTTGAGGCATCCTGCCACAGCTGAGCCTCCTGCTGTGCTCTCCCGGCTTCCCCCCTACCCCAGCCAGGACGCTCTGGTGTCTGGGCAGAGCCCGCCCCCGCCCCCATGGCCGTCCCATCCTCCAGTGGAGTGGAAACTCCCCGGGCACTGGTTCCAGCCAGGGGCCACGGTCAGCAGGGCTGGGATTCACCCCTGCCCCGGGAGGGAGGGAACCGGCCCGGCACCAACAGTAGCCTCTTCCTTCCCTGCCTAAATGTTTGTTTTCAAATTCCTGAGGCCTGTGTCACCCCCACCCCTGTGTCCACTGGCCCCGGCTGCCTTCGCTTCCTTCCTCCGCTTGCTGGACCAGGCTGGTCTTCAGGGTGGGCAGCAGGCCAAGCCTCTCTCACACTGCCCACCAGCGAGGGCCAGGGCCTTGAGCCAGCTGATTGGGAGCCCCAGAGACTGGGGGGGACATGGCATAGGACCCTCAAGAGCCCTCCCAGCCTCTCTGGATGGAGCATGGACAGAGCCAACTCTCGCTCTCCAGGGAACAGTGCCGGCTGGCAAGGACTGACAGGCTGGTAGCCAGAACTAGGTATCTTCAAGCCTGGGCTAGCTGGGTTGGGTCTTAAACTTGACCTCTCATGCATCAGAATCACCTGGAGGCAGCAATAGTGGCTCACACCTATAATCCCAGCACTTTGGGAGGCCAAGGCAGGAGGATTGCTTGAGGCCAGGAGTTCGAGACCAGGCTGGGCAACAAAGCAAGACCCCCCCCCAATCTCTACCAAAAAAAAAATCACCAGGAGAGTCTGATAAAAACACACAGACAACAGAGCCCCATCCTCCGAGACTCTGAGCCAGGAGGTCTGAGAGGAGCGTGGGGTCTGAAGTGTGGCACACTTCCCTGGCAATTCCGAAGCGACAAGTCCAAACTGCTGAAAGGCGGTGCTCGAAAGCTTGAATAACACAAAGTTAGGCCAGGTAAACTGGGGATCTAATCCTGGCTTTACTGTCCACATATGACTGACCTTCTAGAACTGCACCATCCAGTTCAGTAGGCATCAGCCACCTGTGGCTATTTAAATTTAATTACAATGAAATAAAATTAAAGTCAGTTCCTCAGCTGTGCTAGCCACAGTTTCAAGCTCTCAACAGCCACGTGTGGCCAGAGGCCACCCTACTGTGCCAGGCACATGAGACCCTTTCCATCCATCCATCCATCATCCCGGCGCGGGAAGGTCTCCCGGACACTGCTGTTCTAGAGCGTCGGCTCCACAAAGGCAGAGATCTCAGTGTGCTCTGTTCAGTGCTGTATCTGCAGCATCCAGCACAGCGCCCGAAACTTAATGGGGGATCAATAAATCTCTGTAGTTTGTTTTTTTATTGCGGTAAAATATACACGACATGAAATTTACGATTTAAACATTTTTAAGTGTACAGCTCAGTGGCTGTTAAGTGCACCCAGATGACTGCAACCATCACCGCCGTCCACCTGCCGAGCTTTTTCATCATCCCAGACCGAAACTCAGTGCCCACAAACAACTTCCCATCAGTCAATATTTTTTGAGCAAATGAATAACCCTGGTCAAATCACTTCCACTCTCTGGGCATTGGCTTCTTTGTCTACAAAATGGGCATTAGACTGGTTCTAACCTGGCAAGTTTGTTACGAGGATTAGATGAGATAAACCATGTTCTCAGCACAAGCCCCGGCACACAGTGAGTTCTGGAAAATTATTCGCTGTTCCTAATTCCTGCATGCCTACCCCAGCAGGAAGTCTTCCTGAGTATCCTACACCTCCTTGTTTTCTGAGCTCTGCAGAGTGTGCCCCATTCAAGGCAGCAGAAACGGGGAGACCGCAGCTGGTGTGAATCACACAGGTGTGTTTTGTCTCCAGGGCGTGAACCGTGCTGATCCTTCGTGTCCCAGCTGGGCTGGTTACCCTGAGGACCAAAGGCCTCCCCTGAGATCCTGCAACAGCCCCCAGGATAGGGAGAGGAGTTGGGACCCTTACACAGGTGCCGTTGTACAGATGGGAAGGCTGAGGCCCGAGCTAACCAGGAAGCCAGTGGCAGAGCCAGAACTCAAAGCAGGAATCCTGATTCCAATATCTGCCTGAGACACCACCTGGCACAGGGGAGCCGCCAAACTGAAGGAATGCATGGATGAACGAATGAACACAGTCAAGTCGACAAGCCTCGTTTGCAGCTGAAGAAACGGGCTCCGGAGGTCAAGTGAGGCGCCTGGTAAATATTTATGGAGTGGATCATGCTCTGGCAGAGGGCAGGGCATGCTGGCCAGGGCTCTGAACCTGTGCTACCTTTAGTTCCTGCCCCACAGGGACAGCCAAGACACTTTCTTGCCTGGACAGGAAGTTGTCGTGGTGGAGTAGAGAGAGAAGCGAACTCTTGCTCTGGCTTGGGAGTCAAAGAGATCTGTCACAGGTCCTGAGATGGGGGGAGTTTTGCTAGGCTCTCAGACTTTCTAACCTGGGGACCCTTCTAAGACACTATAAAGGCTGTCGCCTCCAGCCAGTGGTGAGCTGGTGAATGTTTAACAACCTGCTCTCCGAAAGGAAAAAAGAAAAAAAAAAGCAAAGCCCTGGTTCAGATCATTTGCTGATTGCTGTGGCGTAAATATTCGCACCGCAGTGATTTCAAGATACCAAGGAAACCTGGCTTGCAAAAGTCATGAAAAGTTAACAATCTAATAATAAAACGTGGCATATGTATACCATGGAGTTCTACTCAGCCACAAATAACAATGGTGAACTAGCACCTCTTGTATGATCCTGGATACAGCTGGAACCCATTCTACTAAGTGAAGTATCACAAGAATAGAAAAACAAGCACCACATGTACTCACCATCGAATTGGTATTAACTGATCCACACTTAAGTGCACATATAGTAGTAACGTGTCCGAGCCAAGAAGAGCCAGCTCGGTGCACAGCTGGGTCCCTGCGAACCCAGGCAAGCCTTCCCCTCCTGCGCCTCATCTTCCTATCTGCGAAGTGGGGCTACTGGTTCCTGCCTTCAGGGCTGTTACGAGGATGAACCCGGAGGTGAGGGGACTGGTGAGGACTGTGGAAGGTCACATCGTCCAGCCCCTGATGGAGGCACGTGTCCCAGAGGTCAGAAATAAGCATCGGCCATGGGGGGCCAGCATCTCATCCCTTTGCGCCCTGCGCTCCTGGGCAGCTTGTCCTCCTCTCCTGACCGGTGGAGGTGACCATGAAGCCCCCACCCTTTTTGTTTATTTATTTTTTTATTTCAGCATATACAGGCGTACAAATGTTTAGGTTATGTATGTTGCCTTTGCCCCACCCAGGTGAGAGCTCCAAGCGTGGCCATCCCCCAGACGGTATATTAGGTGTGAATATACCCATCCCCCCATCCTCCCCCTCACCTGCCCGACACCTGATGAACGTTACTACTACATGTGCACTTAAGTGTGGATCAGTTAATACCAATTCGATGGTGAGTACATGTGGTGCTTGTTTTTCCATTCTTGTGATACTTCACTTAGTAGAATGGGTTCCAGCTGTATCCAGGATAATACAAGAGGTGCTAGTTCACCATTGTTATTCGTGGCTGAGTAGAATTCCATGGTATACA
>NW_012153840.1:1374544-1376187 GCF_000956105.1 Propithecus coquereli
ACAGGACCCCCCCCATTCCACCAGGCCTGGCTGTGTGAGCCTGGACTAACCCCTCCCACTCTGGGCCTCAGTTTCCCATCTCTGCTGGGGCCAGCTGAGGTCTCTCCAGGCCCTGAGCAGGCGGGTGAGAGTGACAGCCCCATGGCTTCCTCCTCAGTGCTGTTGCCCTTGATCATGGCTGGCCTCACCTACCTCCCCCACCCCCAGGGCCAGACGTCCATCTCCCAGCACTGCCTCCACCCTCAGATTCCCTTTGTCATTAAGGGCCATACCCCTGGCCTGCCACCCTCACCCCACCCCATCCTCTGCTGCCATCAGGAGGGCAAAGGGGCAACCCTCGGAGAAACAAGAGTGGGGTGGAGCGCTGGGGCCAGGAGGGGCTGGGGCTGCAGGGGCCTGGGGTGCTGGCATCCTGGTGCCAGCTCTGCTCCCCTCTGTGTCTTCCCAGGAGCAGAACTGGCAGGTTGTGGACACTGGATGCCAGGGTGGAGCGGGGTGGGGCGCAGGAGTTTCAATGGCTGGTTTTGGTGGTTTTTTGATAAGAGAAGCAAGGTGTGGTCAGAGTCCATGGGCAACAGGGCTGGGCTGGGTGGGGTGGGAGAGGGGACAGCGGTCTGATTCTCGTCCAGCCAAGCACTTTTGCCCCACTGCCCAGGCTGAGGACCTGCGGCCCCCCTCCCCCAGCTGCCCTCCCAGGCCTGGTTGGGGGAGACTCAAATAGATGACACTGGTCTGGGGAGTCAGGGCTAAAAGAGGCTGTGTCTGTTGTACTGACACTCCTTCCTCCCAGAATCAAGCCCTAGAGCTGATGGCAGAGGCCAGGCCCCAGTCTGAAAGGGAAGGCCGACCTCTGCCATCAGCTGTGCTGCAGGAGAGCTCCTGCCCTGGGGGAGCTCCCAGTCTGATGCGGGGACACATACTCCATTCCTGGAACAGCCCCCTAGTCTGCTGGAGGAATCATCGCCTCTTCCCCTTGGGGCGTCCCCTTGGGGCATCTGTAGTCCAAGGACATAAGCCGGTGACACAACTGCTGATGAGCAGGACTGGCTCAGCGTCCAGGCCCATCTGGAGGTGAGGAAAGCAGGCCAGGCCCAGGGACACCCGCTCCCCCGCCCCCATGCTAGGGATCAGACTAGGGTCAGGCCTGGGTGAGGGAGGGGTCTTTGTCAGATGGGCCCCAAGGCACATTTTCAGGCTGTGACATGAGGCGGATCTGCTGGGCAAAACAGTTATTACCGCTCGCTCCTGCAGGTCGGCGAGACAGGGAGGGTCTATTACAGGGTTGGAGCTGCAGGCAGCCTTCCCTCCTTACCCCACCCTACCCACTGTGCGAACACACACCCATCCACACACACGCACACACACATACTCAAGCCTCTGTACACATGCCCGCAGATGGGCAGGCACGTTAGTTGTATTATTTTGAGCAAATCCTTCACCTCCTTATGCCTCAGTTTCTTCATCTGTAAAATAAGGATGATAATAGTATGCCCACCTGGACATACAACATCTGCACATGCCACAGTGCCTCCCTCCCCGTGCCAGCCCATTGCGCTGGGATGCTCAGACACTCAGACATGGACCCTCGCCTGGGCACTCACGTCCTTGCTGCCTGCCTTCACCCAAGTGCACTCCACACCTGT
>NW_012153840.1:1376237-1379078 GCF_000956105.1 Propithecus coquereli
TTTAGTTGTCCAATTAATTTCTTTCTATTTTTGGTAGAGACGGGGTCTCGCTCTTGCTCAGGCTGGTCTCGAACTCCTGAGCTCAAACGATCCGTCCGCCTCGGCCTCCCAGAGTGCTAGGATTATAGGAGTGAGCCACCGCGCCCGGCCCACACACATGTATTTTGCACTCAGACCCAAGATTAGTTCTGGCCTAAGCCACACGAACCCAGGCCAGAACGAAGCTGGTCTAACAGCAGCTACCACAGGCAGAACACATCCTGGACCCCAGGCCCGGCCGAGCGCTGGATACAGCATCTCATTCAACCCTCCCGCTCCACGAGGCTGGAGCCATTACTATGCCCGCTTCACAGATAGTGAAACTGAGGCTCCAAGGGGTTCAAACACTCGTCCAGGTCTCACGATGAGTAAGATATGGGATCAGAACCCAGGTTTGCTGGCCCACGACAGCTCCACACCCTAGGGTAGTGGGGAGCTTCTGGGTGTGGGGCCATCCCTGTCACCCTAGGCCCATGGAGGGAGCAAAACACACCCCTCAGGCCCAGGCTTCAGTCCTGTGCAGTCCCTTCCGGAGCTGAGAGAGGCAGGTCTGAGGACAGCTGATCCCCCGGGTTTTGTTCTTGGCACAAAGGCTCCCGGATCCAGGCTTAGCAGTGAATGGCAAGGGGGCCCACAGCCCCCTCCCTCGGGCAGGCCTGGCAGGCTCTGCCCCTCCCCCTGCAGGCCTAGAACTGGGCTCAGCCACCCACAAGGGTCTCAAAGGCAGGTAGATCCTCAGGGATTAAAGGAGGCTGAGAGGAGGTGAGTGGGGCTGGGCACACCCAGGGGAATCCCACTTTCCAAGGACCTACTATATGCTGGGCACATCACAATCTTGTGTGCAGGGTAGGTGAGAAGGGGAAATGGAAGACCCAGAGAGGGGAAGCTACTTGCCCAAGGTCACACAGCAAGTCAGAGACAGAATCAGGATGCAACTCCAGATGGCCCAGCTCCCAGGCGAGGCCCCTTTTCATAAAACAAGTTTCCTCTGTGCTTAAGACACCCCTTTCCTGTGGCCTCCTCCTACGATGAAGAGGCAGAGAGAAAAAGAAAAAATGCAGATGGAGAGGAGGGGAGACCCCAGCTGGCCGGGCAGACACAGAAGGAGGGAGAGGGTTTCCTGTGGGAAGCTCCTCCCCTGCCTGCCTGAGGGAGGCGCTGGGGGCTAGGCCTGGCTGATGCCGAGTCTGGTCGAATGGCAGAGGAAGCGCAGGGTCCCCACTTGGATGGAGCTCCAGGCAGGGGGACATGGAAGCCCAGAGGTTCCCCACCCAGAACCTCCCGGAGCCAGGTCTGGCCCTGGCCAGTGGGTGGGAAGAGTGGGGCCTGGGGAGTTCCCACGGACCTGGGATGCAGATTGGCCAGTGGGGAAGGGAGTGTGGGTCTGGTTAGGGAGGCTCCAGGTGGGCACGGAGGACAGGGGAGCAGCTGTGTGGCTTCAGAGAGGTGCAAGTCTCTCTCTGGGCTTCAGTCTTCCTTGAGGGCCCCAGAGCCAGAAGACCCCCTCATTCTGCAGGGGGTGTGGGTCCCTGTTGCTCAATGCCTACGGCGAGGCGCTTGTGCTCAGCCCTGGACCTGACCTGCGCTTTCACCCGTCCTCACTGCTACTGTTACTTCCTCTCCGATTTACAGGTGAGGAAACTGAGGCTCAGAGCAGCCTTGTCCAAGGTCACAGAGCTTCACACCCTCACTCTGGCCTCCTCCCCTCAGGATGCTGGGCCCTGGCTCTGAGCTGGGACCCCGGCAGGCTGGCCCCAGGCCCAGGGCAGTTGGGCAGCCCTGGGCCCTGGCGCGAGCCTCCCTTCTACCCCGGTGCCTAGCTGCTCCCCGACCCCAGTCACAGGCACAGTGCCACGGCACCCCCCAGGAATGTGGCTGCATTCCTGTGGCAGGGGTGTGGCTGCCCGGGGCTCTGTTTGCCTGAGGCCTGCCCTGTTGCTAAGCAAGCCCTGGTTCCCAGCGCTGAGTCAGCAGGCTGGGTAGCCCTGTCACTCCCAGCAAAGCCATCACCAGGAGGGTGGTGGCAGGAGAGGAGGAGGAAATGGCACTTCCCATGGAGGAGGGAAGGGTGCCTCAGGGTTCACACCTGGGGACGAAGGCTGGGAGCAGTGGGGGAGGTAAGATCCCTCGAAGAAGTCAGGGAGCAGATTATTTCCTATCTTGGCGCCACGGTGAGGACTTCAGACCAGGAGGCGGCTGTGTTTTATGTTTTCTGTGTGCCGGGCTCCCTGCCTGCGGCTACGTTGCCCGGTTCTCTTATCTCATATAATAAAACTGACTCGCTCTCCTTATCCTCTCTTTTTCGTATAGGGACACCGAGATGCCGCCAGCTCCTCAGCGAGTGAAGGGCACAGACAGGCCTGTGGGTCTCAGGTGCTCTGTGTGCCGGGGGTGGGAGCAGTGCGGACAGGACCCCCCCCATTCCACCAGGCCTGGCTGTGTGAGCCTGGACTAACCCCTCCCACTCTGGGCCTCAGTTTCCCATCTCTGCTGGGGCCAGCTGAGGTCTCTCCAGGCCCTGAGCAGGCGGGTGAGAGTGACAGCCCCATGGCTTCCTCCTCAGTGCTGTTGCCCTTGATCATGGCTGGCCTCACCTACCTCCCCCACCCCCAGGGCCAGACGTCCATCTCCCAGCACTGCCTCCACCCTCAGATTCCCTTTGTCATTAAGGGCCATACCCCTGGCCTGCCACCCTCACCCCACCCCATCCTCTGCTGCCATCAGGAGGGCAAAGGGGCAACCCTCGGAGAAACAAGAGTGGGGTGGAGCGCTGGGGCCAGGAGGGGCTGGGGCTGCAGGGGC
>NW_012153840.1:1379128-1381460 GCF_000956105.1 Propithecus coquereli
TATCTCCCTGCATCCACGCCAACATTTATTGTTTTGGGACTTTTTGATAAAGGCCAGTCTCACTGGAGATAAGTGATATCTCATTGTGGTTTTGATTTGCCTTTCCCTGATGATTAGAGATGTTGAGCACTTTTTCATATGTTTTTTGGCCATTAGTCTATCTTCTTTTGAAACCCCACCCTTCTTTTTTGGTGACTTTCAGAAGCCAAGCAGAGACAGGGCAGAGCGGACAGAGGAGCAGCCAGGCTCTGCTGGCAGGCTTTGCCTAACCCTGAAAAGACAGGCTTACCTGCCCTGGTCTTGCTAAGCCCACTGGTTCACCTTTACCGGGGGAGAGGGGAGAAATTCCCCTCCTCCACGCAGGCAGCCCCTCCGCTCCCTACCTGAGCCCTGGCACGAACCTGGGTTCCCAAGGGGATACACCTTTGACACTGGGTGCCGGATCATGGTGGCACCTCTCCTCTCGTCCTCTCAGTTGTGGCATCGAGGGCCCTTGCACGCAGGAGACAGGGTGCCTGAAAATTAAGAGGGGTTGGTCATATTGAAGAGGCTCTTTCTCACTTTGGGAGAGGAGACAGCTTTCCTGGCTAGATGTTCCAGAATTTCCTTCCGTGAAAGGAGATGAGAACACAATAAAATATTAGAGCGGAAAGGTGCTCACGGCTGTGGCAAGCCTTCTGTTACAAAGATGGGGAAACGAGGCCAGCCAGGGAAAGGTCGTGTTCACAGTCACGCAAAGGACTCAGAGGCTGAGCTGGGACCTGAACCCAGTTCCTGGGAGGCCAGTCTGTCTTCTGTCTTCTCTACTGCCTGGCAGAAGGGGCTGAAATGTGGGGGCCCAACCACAGGGCTGTCCTGGTGGGAAGGGTGACCAGCCGGGGCCTTACATTTCCCAGGGGGACCCTCATCCTGGGTGACCACCTTCGAGGAGTGGGCATCACGTCCCAGGAAGCAGACCAACCTTTTGGAAAACCCAGGGACCTAAGAAGTGCAGTGACTGTGAGTTTGGGGGTAGGACACTCCCCTTCCTGAGTGGGACCCTGCCTGGGAACAGGGCCCAGGGTCTGCCCAGCTTTGCTCTTGATTCTCTGTGTGGCCTTGGGCAGGTCATGAACCCCCTTGGCACCAGTCTCTGGCTGCAGAATGGGTGGTTTGGACCAGATCCTAATTTTAAGACTTGTTTAAAGTTGCAAACTTATTTTCTAGATGCCTAACATAGAAAACAGAGCCAAGAGGGCCAGATCCAGGGGGGCCTGGGGCTTGGGGGCAGGAGGAATCCAGTCCTGGGGCCTCTGCTGCTCAGACCCCCCCTTACCCTAGTTGGGGGAGCCCCTGTATGGGCCTAGGGCCCGACTGGGGGTTCTATGCCAGGGGCCCGGGCCACACACCAAGGCAGGCGTCTGATACCTCTCCCGACTCCCCAAAACTGGGAAAAAGCACGGAGGGAACCTGTTTCCTTCGTGACCTCATGTGCGAGGGAATGGAGAGAGAGACAGAGAGAGAGATAGAAAGATGGAGAGAGAATGAGAGAGAGAGAGGGACAGAGAAAGGGAGGTACACAAAAGAGAAATATTCGAGGGTGAGCCAGGGAGAGAAAGATGGGTGTCGGGGGAGGGAGAAGAAAGAAACACATGTTTCCACTCAAAGTTCTTTTTTGTTTAAAATAAAACTGACCCAACAATCTCTGTTGCTGACGGTTGGCTGGAGCCCAGGCCTCAGGCAGAGTGACCACGGGCCTCCTGGCCCCCTGCCTGGAACCTAAGTCTTCGCTGCCTGGGCCCTGCTCTCTGACAGGGCACCTTGTCCCCAGAGGCTGGCTCAGGTCTGAGGGTCACAGGAGAGACCCCCGTACTGGCAGGGCACCTGAGGGGGCTGCCCGCATGGGAGCCTTTTGGCCATTCTGGGCTGGGAGCAACCAGCCACCATGAGGCCCGGGGCTGAGGGCTGGGTAGGGTCTGCGACAGGAGGAGGGGTGAGAAGGGACAGGCTCTGGCTCTCCTCAGCTTTTGCTTGGGGCCTAATCAGCAGGCAGTGGCACCCCCAGCTGCCAAGCCTTCCATTCTTCCTCCCTAGGGGCCCCCTGGTCAGTACCCCCAGCCCCTGGCCCAGGGCACTTGGCTGGGACTAAGATGCCGCTGTGCTGCAGGGACCCCGGAGGGTGGGACGGGGCGGGAGTGGGCATGGGGTCTGGGGGGCTTTTCTCCCCATACACCCGGGCAGGCCTGCCGAGAGCCCCCAACTCTCTGTCACGCACACGTGCACACACACATGTATTTTTTTTTTTTTAATTTTTTTTTTGAGACAGAGTCTTGCTCTGTTGCCTGGGCTAGAG
>NW_012153840.1:1391166-1444758 GCF_000956105.1 Propithecus coquereli
CCCTTGCCCTCTCTTCTGGGAAAGTGCCAGTTTGGCAAGGGGAGAATGAGCATGTGAGGGCCATGTCAATCTGGCTTCAAATGCCAACTCTGCTCTTGAGTCTCCATTTCCTTATCTATAAAATGGGGATTTGAATAGTCATTGGGAGGTCATGGGCAGGAGGTGCAGATAGGGGTGAATTCTGTAAGATGATCTATATCAAGCGTGATATGTATAAAGTGCCCAGGACATAGTAGGTGCTCAATAAATGCTGGTCGGGTTGACATGGGAAGGCAGGACCTAGCTGGACTGTGGAAGCAAACAGATAATTACCAGATGCATTCAACAAACCTGTTATGTTCCAGGCCCTGAGCTGGGCACTGGGGCCTCAAATTAAAAATAAAGCAAAAACCAAACCAAACGCCATCCCCTCCCTTCCCTGAAGATGCTTGCCCAATACTGGAGACGCATCAACAGCCAGTTTCAAGTCAGTGTGAAGGGCGCTGGGAGACACAGAGAGAGGAAGTAGGGTGGAAAGGAAGGAACAGGGTTGCTAGTTACCAAAGGATAATTTTAGTCAAACGACTTTCCCTCTTTAAGATTCAGCTTCCCCATCCATAAAATGGGTGTAAAATAACCACCTTACTGGACTGCCGTCCACATTCAGGAGGTGTTAGACACGTACGTAGCCAAGCTCACCAAGCAGAAAGGACGATGATTCTGGTGCTGCCGCCCAGGAGGTGGTCCCTGGGCCCCTTTCTCCCCTTCTGAGCCTGCATTGGGAAGGGTCTGAGGATATGTGGGGTGACACTGCCTACTTTCAGGGCGGAGCCTGAGGTTTCCTCACTAAGAACCCGGTCCTGTGGACCGCTCAGATCTCAGGGTCAGGGTTTGGAGCTGGGACAGATCCTCTGGGATGCACTTGTCTATCTCCAGCCTGGGTTTGGGCATTCCTAGTGAGCACAGACCTGGGGAAGTAGCAGGGATGTACTGACCCTTAGCAGAGCCCATTCTGATGGGACAGGCATAGCCCCCTGCCCCAAGAGCTCCCATTCAGGGGGGGAAGGCCACATAGCAAGTCACCCTCTCAGCCTTTTCAGAATGTCAGAGCTGAAGACCTGTTAGAGATGTCTCTTGAGTCACCAGGAGCTTGGCCTGGAGGGACCCACTCAGAATCAGAAGGGTGAAATTGGTTGGCATCGGGGTAAACTGGAGCCCGCACACCGGCTGCAGGCCTTGCCAGTCAGAGTGTGACAGTGGGCTCAAGTCAGACAAGTCCCTGTCCCATCTCCACACTTCGGTGGGTCAGTTGCAAGCTCCTGGTGCAACCTTCCCTTTTCACAGATGGGGGAACTGAGACCAGAGCAAGGAAGTAGTTTTCTAGCTGTGAGACCTGGTGCAGACCCACTGCAGCCTTAGCTTTCACGTTTGTAAACAGGGACGAGTCGCCCTTCGGTACAGGGTTGGTATGAGGACAAAAGGTGATGAATGCGAAGGAATCAGCCCAGTGCCTGGCACAGAGACAAGCCTCCGCCAATGCTAGCTGTGATGACGAAGACGACGAGGATTAATCATTACTGATACAGCGAGGCCGCCCGGCGACTGAAGACTTTCTGGAGGAGGTGAGTGTTAACCGCTGGGACAATGGGTTTGGGGGATGGTGGAGAGAGGGGCGGGGCCCGGGCTGGCCCGGCCCAAGGGAAGGAACATGCAAATATATGCAAAGCGCGCAGGGGCTTTCGGGTCTGCAGTCGCGCCCCAAGGCCTCCACTGTTTCCATGGCGACGGAGGCCGCGGCCCCCAGGGCCTGGGACCCTTTTACGAGGCGCGGAGGCGGTTCCTGGCCGCGGGGAAGGGGCTTGGGCCCCGCCGTAAACCTCACGCGGCGACCCTCAAAGGCGGCACCTGCGGAGCCGGAAGCCGGGGGGACCCGGGTGCGAGACTTGGGGGGTTGGGGCTGACACTGGGGGAGGGGCCGCCCCGCCTCCCTTCCTGTTGTCGCCTGCTCGCGCCTCAACAAAGCGCTTCCCGCCCGGGACCCTGGGTTCACCCTGGCCGGCTCCCAGGGCAGGTGGGGCGCTCCGATCCCTGCCCCCCACCTCTCCCCCGGCCGGGCGCCCTCCCCGAGTGTCCTCCTGTCCCGCTGCTCTATTGTCCTGTGCGGCCCATCGCGCTGCGCTGCCTCCTCCCATCTCTCTCCTCCACGTGGCCTGGGCCCCTTCCTGGGCGCTTTTCTGGGCTGCGAGCATTTTCCGTCTCTCTGTGTCCCTGTCTCTCCGTGTCTGTCTGTCTCTGCCTGTCTCTTGTCTCTCAGCAGCAGGAAGAGGAGAGGGAGTGCTGATGGGCCCTTCGGGAGAGGGGGGATGGATGGCTCTAAGCAGGGATTTCCAGGGCTTGGGGTGCCTGGGCCCCCAACAGTGCTGGGCATCAGGCTGCTCTGAAGGAATCAGGAGATAAGAGTGGAAGCTGATATTTCTCAAATTATGTATTTATTTTCCAGTGAGCCATCTATGCATATGGTGACAAGTGCAAACAGTACTTAGGAAGAATACACAGTGAAGCAGCCACCCCTCCTCCTGCCCCCGTGAAGGTTCCCAGTCTACACACACACACACACACACACACACACACACACACACACACGCACGCACTTACGCAGTCACACACACGTTCACACGCAAGAGCTCCTCAAGGCAGGGCTGTGTCCAGGTCTCTGGTCCTGTGCTCAGCACAGGATCCGGCACAGCACATGCTGACGGTCATGGGTATCTACAGACATGACCACACACACACACCCTTACCCGGTGCTGGCTGAGGAACACTGGGGTGGGGGGGGCAACTAGGGAATGTGTGAATGGTAGCAAGAAAGGACAAGTGGCCTGTGGCATGATGGATGGGCTGGCGGACGGATGGATGGATGGGCTGGTGGACGGAGCTGCCAGGAGGTGGCTACCTGCCTGGGCAGGGCTGTCTGGGAAGTGACGGATGGGACACAGTGCTGAGAGGGGATGAGCGGGGGTGGGGGGGGAGGAAGAGTGGATGGATGGACAGACAGACTGACAGATGAAGGAGACAGCTGAGGGGGTGGAGGATGGATGGATGGGGGCCTGGATGAGTGATGAGAGACCCTGCTGAGAAAGGGGACAGGGTCTCGGTGGGGTGGCGTGGCAGAGCTGATGGACAGGACTGGGTGAGGATGGATTGCTCACTGCTGGGCTGGCGATAGGCAGATGACAGACAGATGGACTCGTGCACGGATGGGTGGGTGGGTGGACGGAAGGGGAGCTGGGAAGGACTGAGCAGGGCCCTGGTGGGACTGGTTGATTGAGATGGATGGACAGAGGGAAATAGGACAGGAAAGGGGAGTGGGGAGGGAGCCCCCATCCTTTCCCAAGGTGGCCCCTACAGAGGCCCCCCCGCCCCAGGAGACCTGGCTGTAAGGAAAGCAGATGTTTCAGGATTGTTGCTCGTGGGCACTCATGTGAGTGTGCATGGGCAGGGGTGTGTGTGTCTACACAGACGTGTGGGTGCTCTGGCACAACTGTGTTCCCAGCACTAGGCCTGGTGATGGGCGTGGGGCTAGGAGCCTGGAGTGCAGAGTCCCTCCCCTTCTCTCAGGGGCTGGATGGGGTCCTGGTGGGTTTATCCAGGGAGCATGGCTGCGAGGGCCAAGGGCAGATTTCCCGGTGAATGGGGCCTGTGTGTTGGTGCTGCAGGAGGGGAGGCGGGTAGGGTCAGATCAGGAGGTTCTCAGAGGCAGAAAACAAACAGAGCAGCTTCCCTTACCCCTTCCTTCCTTCTTCCTTCTGAGCCTCCACCCAGGCCAGCAGCCAAACTGTCAGGACACAGGAAGGGGCTGGCACATGGCAGGTACCATGCCAGCCTGGGGCCCCCGAATATAGTGTCAATGATAAAAATAATCCCAGCTGACATTTATGGAGAACTCGCTTTGTGCCAGGTTGTTCCCGCTTTCATGTCTCCCCCGCCAGATGGGTATTTTATTATTTTTATCCCCACTTGACTGAGAAGAAAAGCTCGGAGCAGGGAAATTCCTTATCCACGTCTCGCAGTAAGTGGTGGCCATGGGAACTTAGAAATGCACCTTCAGCCTCTGGCCAGCTACGGCTGGGTTTTCCTCTCCACATCTGCCCAGAGGACCCTGGTTGTCAGGCTAGACACTTTGGGCACGGTGCAGGAGGAGGCCAGGGCAGAGGAAAGACAGCAGGGAGCTCTGGAACCCCGCAGTGAGCACCAGGGCCATGCCCAACAGGCCTGGATTCAGGTCCTAGCTTTGGCACTTCCTGGTGAGACTTTGAGCAGGTCACTTCACCTATGTAACCTCAGCCTCAGTTTTGTTGTCTGTGAAATGGGGAAGAAGCCTCTGACAGGGGCAATGGTGAGGAAGAAATAAGAGAATGTAGGGAAAGCACCTGGAAGGTTGGAAGGCCCAGGGCCGCAGAGCAGGATTCTGGAACTCAGATAAGGCCTTTCCTGGGGTCCCCTGGACACCCGTCACCCCATCTGCTGCAGCAGTGGGAATCCCCCATTAGTCATCATCTCCGGAGTTTGTCCTGGACCTCTGGGCATGATGCCATGCTCTGTGCTTGGCATATGGTAACTTGTGCCATTGTCACACCCTTCTAAGAGGATGAGCTACTGTCATCTACCAACATACTGATGAGGAAAGCGAGGGAAAGAGCAAGTAGCCAGTCTGATCATGCGGTGTGAGTTCTCATCACCAGTCTGCCGGGAAGCCACCACATTGGCTCATTCAATTAACAAGTGTGCATGCCAGACTGGGGAGGGGCACCATGAACAAAGGAGGTAGCAACCCTGGCCCTCCTGGAGGTGGGGGGGTGGGGGTGGGGGACAGATGATAAACAACAAGGAAGGGAGGCAAGGAGTCCAGGGGTGGGGCGTGAAAATTTGGGAGGTAGGGCCAAAGCGATCCAGGCAGAGGGAACAGTAAGTGCAAGAGCCCTGAGGCAGGACTGCTCTATTTCTGTACTGCAAATTCGCTTATTCCAAAGGTCCTGATGAAACACCTTCCATGCTGATGACGGCCTTTGGGGGTTGCCATGGGAGGGCCAACAGGCACAAGAGAAGTGATTAACTGAGAAGGTGAGAGCACTAAGCCAAGAGTCAGGAGGCCAGGGTGCTAGTCCTCACACTCTGTGACCCCCACAAATCCCTTCCCCTCTCTGGGCCTCAGTGTCCTCCTAAGAAAAATCCAGGGAGTGGACTTCATCTCCTAAGGTTCCCCACCGGTCCCGTGGGGTGTGGGCATGAGGGATGGGTTTCAGAGCAAGGGCTTCGGAGACACTTCTGCCCCTTCCGTTTCCTGACCTTCAGCAAGCCACTCCAAGTTCTCCGAACCCGAAAGTTCCCTGCGGTGAAAGGGGGATGGAATCCGCACTTCTCAGAGGCTTGTGTGCCTGAGATGAGGCCATGCTGCAGCGCTGGGCACAGAGCCTGGCACGCAGTCAGGGCTCGACAGGTGGGCACTGCTTTTACTGAGATTTTTGCAAACACCTGGCTGAAGACTGGCACTCGGGACAGGGACAGGCCTGAGGTCCGGGCGGGTCGGGGAAGGGCGTGGGGGTCTAAGCTGAGTTGGGAGAGAGGAGGATGTGGCCGGATGGGGCAGGACAGTCGGAGCAGAAAGATGGGCGCCCCAGGGAGCCGGGGGCTGGAGGAAGGCTGCTGCTGGGCCGGGCGGGAGGGGTGCGGAAGCCGCCGCAGCGACCCGGTGGCGGTAGCCCCGCTGCGGGCCCAGGCGGAGGCCCCGCCCCGCCCGGAGGCTCCGCCCCTATCCAGGCCCCGCGGGCAGGATTTGCGCAGAACCCACTTCAAAGGCTCCCAGGAAGCGCGAGCGAGCCCCAAAGGAAGCGGCGCAGCCTCTAATCCGGCTTTGGGGGTGGGGGAAGCCCGGCAATTATTGGGGGCCTTCCTCCCGCGTTACCTCCCCTTAAAATCCGGGAGCTCACATGTAAGTCCCCCGTTCCCACCTCAAATCGCCCTATTTGAGGCGGGGGAATGAGGGCGGCGGGGGTGGGGAGGTGAGTCCGTAGCAAAACTGTTCAGGCAGGCTCACCCCAGAAACCTCACCTGAGAAGCTAAAAAGTCTCACTTTGCGGCTGCAGTTGGGGAATATGTTCTTCGGAAAAGATGGGCCCCAGTAACCACATGTGTGTGTATCCCACAAACATTTACTGAGCACCTACTGTATGCCCAACGCCATTGGGAATGGCAAGCTGGAATAAAACTGGGCCTCTGACCGGCAAGGCGCTCCCTGCCTAATGGGAGGGAATTAAAACACCCTGTGAGGGCTCTGGTTTGTTCCAGGGGGAAACTATTTATTTGGCCCCGAGGAGCCCAGACGGCTTTTCAGCAGTGACTTTTGATTATAAAGGTGGCAATAGCTAAGATTTAACGCACATTCACTGTGTGCCAGACACTGTGCAAAGGGCTTTAGATGCATGATCTCGTTTAATCCCAGCAGCAGCCCTGGAGGGTAGAAACCACTATTATGCTCATTTTACAGACCAAGTAGCTGAGGTCACACAGCTCCACTAAGGCCTCACAACTGGTTACATGGCAGAATCCAGGTCTGCTGGACCCATCATTCATTCATTCATTCATTCATTCATTCACCAAATCTGTTGTGGGCACACGCTATAGACCAGGCACTCTCCTACCCTTTGGGCCTCCGTTGTCCTGCGCTACACCAAGGTAGGTCTTGAAGAATGAGTAGGAGTTGCCCAGACGGAAGGGGCACCGAGGCAGGGTGCAGCTTGGACCTGAAAGCATGTGGTGTGTTCAAAAAGGAGCAGCAGACGGGGCTCTGGGGGAGACACACTTAACTGTTTAGTTCCGCCTCCGCCATGTACTAGTTGTGTAACTTTAGTCAAATTGGTTCTTTCTGACCCCCTCTTTCTTCCTCTGCAGAAATGGAGGCAATGTTAGTTTTTCTGTACAGGGCTAGTAGGGGGATTAAATGAGTCCACATAGGTGAGGTGGCCCTGCATATGGCAGGCTTGCAAGAAACGTGGAGGGGACTGATTTAGAATGTAACCATCACATGTGGCATCTACTGACCGGCTCCTGTGTACGGGGCACTGTTCCGGCTGGTGCCGGCAATGCAAAGGGGTGTCAGATTCGTCCCCTACCCTGGGGAGCTTTACAGTCTAGTTGGGAAGACAATTCACAGGCTCTGAAAGACAAGAATGAGTTCAGGCCGGGCGCGGTGGCTCACGCCTGTAATCCTAGCACACTGGAAGGCTGAGGCAAGAGGATTGCTTGAGCTCAGGAGTTCGAGACCAGCCTGAGCAAGAGCGAGACCCCATCTCTACTATAAATAGAAAGAAATTAGCCAAACATCTAAAAATAGAAAAAATTAGCCGGACATGGTGGCGCATGCCTGTAGTCCCAGCTACCTGGGAGGCTGAGGCAGGAGGATCTCTTGAGCCCAGGAGTTTGAGGTTGCTGTGAACTAGGCTGACGCCACGGCACTCTAGCCCAGGCAACAGAGTGAGACTCTGTCTCAAAAAAAAAAAAAAAGAATAAGTTCGGTTGGCTAAGACCAGGGTCCTGGTGGGCACGTAGCGTAGGGACTCCAGCGGCTCCAGGGAGGGCCTGATCCCTGGGGGCTTCCCTGAAGAGGTAGTATTTAGACATGAAGACCCCGGCTGCAGAGAGTGGGCACATCGTTCCAGCTTAGGGGAGCGTTCTCTGGGTTCTGTGGGATTCAGAGGCGGTGGATGAGAAAGGTACCCATGAGGGTGCGTGCCGGATCCAGACTGCCTGGGCTAGACTCCCAGCTCCAACTTTTACGAGCAAGTTCACTCCTCAGTGCCCACCTCAGGGCGCTGTCATGAGACTAAGGGGTCAGCATAGGCAAAGTCCTTAGAACCGGGCCCGGCACATAGTAAGCACTTTATAAGTGGTGGCTATAATTATTTTTTCTGATGCTCTTGGCTAAAGGCAGGTAGGGCGGGTGAAGCTACGGCTTCAACATTCATCTTTGGCGTCTGCTCGCCCCCAGCCCCGGCAGTGTCCTAGCAAAGTTGGGCACCTGGGCAGGCTGGTGGGCTGGAGGTGGGGATTAGCAGGTGAGGCAGCCACACGCAAACACACACTCAGGTTCCACCCAACCGTACTGGATGTCTTGCCTACCGCAGTGGCACTCAGGCCCTGAGGGCTCCTTGGGACCTTTATGGGGTAATTCCATCTCCATTAGGGCTGATTATGTCACTATAAATACCATGTTTCAGTGCCGCTTTGTAAAACTCACTGAAGAACTTTCCACGTTAGCATCCAGTCACCCAAAGCGGGAAGAACTCTGAATCAGGACAGGAAAAGAGGGAAGGGCGTGTCACCAGGTGGGTGACTAAAGACCAGGCAACTGTCCTCCCCTCCTGCCACCTCATATACCACTCCTTCCCACAGGCCTGTGCTCACGTCACTTGCTGCAGGTGAGTGACACCCTGTTCTGTGCTCTTGGCCCCCAGCTTGGGCACATATGGCCAGGCATATGACTCACTGCCTTCAGGGCCTGCCTGCACCCCTGCCATGTGCTTGGGTCCACCCTTTTGGGGCCACACATGGAAACCACACTTGCCACCCGAAAGACCAACCAACACTATATACGGAGACTTTCCTGCAACACAGAACTTGCCAACACCTTGAACTCATTAGTTCAATGAACTCAATAGTTCATTCATTCTGCACAGGTTTGCTGAGTGCCTATTGTGTATCTGGCAAACATCCCTGCCCTCCTGGAGTGTATCTTCCCCTGACACATCGAATATATGGATCCTGCAAATGACATCTAACACACATGTACAACCAGGCTCTTCCATACAACTTACATGGAGTCTTACACACACCACACAGTGTCCCTAGCCTAGAGGGTCCAATGCAACATGCAAAACGCTCATCCATACCACGTACTACACACAGGCCCCACTTATCCGTACACCCCACATGCCCATGCACAGAGCCCTGTGTACACCACATGTCCTGCCATCCGAGAAGCACTTCCTCTTGCTCAGTTGCGTGTGACCCAGTAACAGCTGAGATTTGATGGGTGCTTCCTGGAGTCCCGGCCCAAGTGGTTTACATACATGACCTTATTTGATTTTCATAATAACTTTCCAAAACAGGTTTTTACATCTGCCCAATGAGCAAACTGAGGCTCAGAGAAGTGAAATAACTTGTCCAGAAACTCACAGGCTGACTTCACAACCACTGTGAAGTATGGCACATTCACATACGCACTCATACACAAATCCTCTCACATCCATACACACACATGTTCATGCACACATACATCAACACTCTCATGTCTATACACACATACATCAATACTCTTCATGTCTATACACACATGCACAAACATGATCTCACACACTCACACATGCATTCCCTCCCATGGGCGCTTGCACACCACTCTCAGAAGACCAAGCCTCCCCTCCCATCATCTTGGTCAAAGGCCTTAATTAACCCCAACACCTGTAATTAACCCTTCCTCTCCTCCTCCAGGGGAGATGTCTGGACCCGCTTCCCAAGGGCAGGCACCAAGGCTGAGAGGCCAAGATGTCCACATCTGGCAGGGAGGACCCAGGTTGCTGAGTGAGCAGGTCCAGGGCAGTGGAGGGGAGGATGGGGTCAGAGAGAAGGTGGGCCTAGGAGGCCTGGGGCCTCCCAGGAAATCAGGCCTGCCACAGCTGCTCCTCCGGGACTGGCCATATGGTGATTGGGCAATAGGCAGCCGTGGGTGGCTGGGCAAGCCAGAGAGAGAATATTTCCCGTTTGTTTTACTAACACCAGCCGCTTCTGTCAGGAGGGAAGATGAGCTCACGTCTGAGGAACCTTTGGGAAGAGGCCCCTTGAAGGAGCAGGTGGGAGGCAGGTGTCCTCCAAAGGGTCAAGACGTACCAAATGATTCTGCCACGCCAGGGTCAGGGGCTAGGGACAATGACCTGCACAGTGGCCCCTTGCCCACCCTTCCCCAATATGGAGCAGTGGTTACAGCAGAAACCACCAGGATTCAAACCCTGCCTGTATTACCGGTGAGCTGTGCACCTTTGTGTGTGTTGTTTGAGCTCCTGGAACCTCAGTTTCCTCTTCTGTAAAATGGGGATAATGACACCTGCCTCTCAGATGAGAATGAAATGAGATAGTGTATGTCTGATCCCTTCCTTAGATTACAGTTGGCTTGGAGGTTTCTGAACCCAGACGCTGTCCTTGACCATCAAGATTTGGGCCACCCTTCAGAGGTTCCAGGAAGAGGAGCCTCTTTCTTCGCGGCTCCTCTCCCAGGCCTGCTGCTAAGGAGGCAACTGCTTCTTGGACCCCCAACCCATTTAAGCTCAGGCCTGCAGGCCAACGTTGAACTCAGTCTGGGAGGACAAAGAGTGAGAGTGGGAATGGCTCAGCGCAAAACCATCCCCTCTTGTGGGTGAGGATCCCGGGCTCAGAGGGTCCCAGGGAATAACCCTTAGGGGCGCTGGCGCTTTGAGGTGCTCAAACTCGGGAGGGCCTTGGGGGCGCCTGTGAGTCCAGAGGACTCAAGGTCCTTCCCAAACCCCTCCGGACTTTCCCTCCCTCCCCTCCGGGTGCCAGCCCGGCCCCTTTAAAGACATTCCGGAGGGCGTGGCTTTGGTGACGTCAGCGCGGGGCATGAATGAACAGGAGCCCGTTCTCACCCAACTTCCATTAAGGACTCGGGCGGGAGGGGCAGAAGTTGCGCGCGGACCGGCGGGCAGGAGCTGGTCACCGAGGCCAGCGTGCGGGCGTGCGGGAGCGGGCGCGGAGCTTCGGACCGAGAGCGAGGGGCGCGGCATGGAGCGCCGGGCAGCCCGCGCCTGGCTCGCCCTGCTGTGGGGCTGCGCGCTGGCCGCGGCCGCGGCGGCACAGGGCAAGGAAGGTGAGTGCGCGCGGCTGCCGCCCGGGTCGGACCCAGCCGGGCCGCCCGAGCCCGGGACCCCAGCGCCTCCCCGAGCCCGGCGCGCCTGGACGCGCGCAACTTTGGAGACCGACCCGGCGCCGCCTGGTCCAGGCGCGCTGGGGTCCGGAGGGCGTGCGGGCTGCGATCCGGACGAACCTGGGACACCCTCCCGGGGTTATGGGAGCTCCAGAGACGACTAGGGTTTCGGCTCCGGTGCGCGGGGCTCGGAGGCCGCAGAGAAGGGGACGCGGCGCACGCCACGCGGTTGCAGCCTCGACAGCGGCTCCGGGAACGCATCCCGGCGCGGGACGTGGGGGTCCCTTGGAGAAGGGGGTTCTGGGGGGCTTTCCGCGGGTTCAGCGTCTTAGCGACCTGAATTCACTAATTCACTTGCCCAAGTTTTGCAGAGAAGGTGTTTCTGCGGAGGCCCCGCATTTTGGGGAGGGGGCTCTTCGGCGGGCAGGGAGCCCCCTGCCGAGGCTCCTGCTCCCTGAGATTTTCTCCACGCCCCCCTTTGCCTCCCGTCCCCGGGGAGGGCGTGGGGGGAGGCTCGGGCCGGTCCTGCCCACGCGCGCCTTTCGCCTTCCCTAGCCGCCCTCCCGGCCTCCGGGGCAGGTTAGGGGCCGCGAGTGCGGACAGGAAGTCCCAAAGTCGAGCGTTCTGAGCAAGGGGTGACTCAGAACGAGGAAATGCGGCAGGTGGGGGCGCGGCCCGCCGAGGTGCGGAGCCGTCACCCCAGGGCCACCAGGGAGCCGGGGCACCCCGGGGGTGGGGGACTGAATCACCCTCCCCCGCCCAGCGTTCCCGGAGCCGCGCTGGCCGAGGGGCCGCTGACTTCGCTCAGGGCGGGGCGGGTGTGTGGCTGGGGGCGTCGCCCCTCAGCTAGGGTCGCGGGGAGGATGGGGGCTCCTGCCCTTGGCCGAGCCCTCCCTGTCCAACCAGCTGAGGCCGGCTTCGGTTTCCAACGGTGAGAACAAGCTTTCCCCCGGCTTCCGCAGGCTCCACGAGGGGGGAGTGGAGGAAACCTTGGGTGGGTGAGAAGTTTCCTTAAACCTTGATTTCTTTTTCCGCCTCCTAAACTGGTCGGAGGTATTGCTAGTCCATGTTGGGAGGAAAAGAGGCCAGAGCCGAGACCTTGGGGGGCGGAGGGTGTTGTTGGGGTGGCATCCTGTCCCAGTCCCTGGAGCAGACAGGCCCTCTGGTGCCAACCCGGAGCTCTGGTTGCAGGGAAGCGCGCATGGCAGGGGTTTCTGCGACCCTCAATACCACCCCCCATTTTTGGTCCTCCCCCTTCCTGTGGGGGACTGTGGTTGGAGAGAAGGGGAGAGACAGCTGGAATCACTGCAAGCCTTTCTCCTAGGCTGCCCACGGGGGAGGAGGGGGGATTAAGCGGTCGCTTTGCCGCTGCAGCCCTAGCCGCCAGCCCGCAAGCCTGAGCTGCCTTGTCCCATGTCCATCTGTCCCCAGCCAGTGTGATTATCTCAGACCCTATGCCCGTCCCCCCACGGGATGGAAGAGGAAAGACTTGTGTACTGGGTAGTAGAACAGTTTTGCTTAGGCTCCAAAAGTCCCTGTGAGTGACTCCCAGGGAAGTGTGCCTGGATGGGGGTGGCAGTGATGGCCCAGCTGGCAGCTGCAGGTTTCAGCTCCTGGGGTGTGTGGCTGGATGTGGTGGGTCTGCCTGGGGGTGGGTTGGGTGGCAGATAGGACACACATGCCCTTTCCACCCCTAACCTGGGTTGCTGCAAACTTCTCTTCTCCTTTCCTGCCCCCTCCCCCACCTGCCCTGCTGTATTTGGAGACTCAGGGGGAACCTGTTAGGTCCTCAACAGCTACTGAGTCTGCCCTCTTTTTACTAATGGGTAAATTGAGGGAGGCCTGAGCCCTCACCAGCCAAGGCCCTCTGCACAGAGAGGGTCAGACCTGAGCATCTGGCTTCTTGGGCTGCCAGAGTCAAGGGCCCCTGCCTTGTAGTTGGCTTCATAGAGGATTTTGGGAGGGGGGCATGCCTGGGCAGGGGCCTGGGGGTGGGCAGGGGGTGCTGAGCTGGGATGCTGCTGGGGGTGGACAGTGCCAGCAGGCCTGGGAAGTCCTTGGCTGCTTGATTCTGCAAAGGCCCAACCTGCCCTCTGTCCCCTATCTTTTTTCTCTCTTCATGTTTCCCCCCCACCGAGTCCTCACCTCCCCCTTTCTTTAGGTATTAGCTAGTAATGGTTAAAGAGGGTTGGAGGAGCAGGGAGGTGACAGTAGGGAGTGGGTGGTAGTCTTCCATTTGTGGCAGAAGCTGTAAAGCAATGTGGACCCATGGAGATGACATTTATGGTGGAACTTCAGGCAAAGAAGGAGGATTTTTCCAGGGATGGGCTGGTGAGGGGACAGAGGGCTCATGCATAGGCCTTCCCTTGCCCAGGCCTCTCAGTGAAGCCGTCTGGGGCATCTGAGGAGCTCCCAGGCTCCTACTCCTTGCGGGGAAGCAGGAGCCTCTGCCCTGGGAGAACTCAGGGAAAGAGCCGCACCCGCGTCGGGGCGGAGGGACCAGGGCTGGGCGCCTCCTGTTCCTGGTGGTTGGTTCTAGGGAATTTCCCGGGGAGGGGGCCGTGGCTAGAAGCCCCTGGGGGAGGCTCCTTCCTGTGTGAGGGCTCTTTTCTTCTCAGATTGAGCCCTGTGCTCCTTCCAGAGCCAGGCCCAGGCTGGAAGGGGAGGGCCTTCCTGGGAGGGGCTGGGGGAAATCCTCCATGCCAGGTTAACCCTTCAGAACCAGGAGGATGAGCCCCTCTTCAGGGGCACAGACCTCAGCTTCCTGCCACCCTGCCTGTCCCTGCCAGGGGTGTGTGTGCAGGACTGTGAGGAACACTCACCTTTGTCCTCCTACCCACCCTGCTAAAGCCAGGAGCCTCCAGATTCCTTCCTGTGTAGCCGGAACATTCCATTTACTAGTGGGGTTAGTGAGTTTTCCAAGCCGGGGCCCTGGGCATGTCCGAACAAATCCCTGCCCCCCTCCCCCAGTCACCTCCCCTATCCCCACAGCTTCTGCCATGGGGCCGGTGCCACATCGGATTTCCTTTTCTCTGTCTGGGCAGCTGGGCCCTTCCTAGAGAGATTTGGCCCAGGTCAGCGGTCAGGGTAGCAGCGCCTCACACCCAGGCTGGGGCCTTCAGCCCAGGGAGGGAGGCCATCTAACCTCGGGAGAGGGCTTCTAAGACCACCTTCAGAGCCCACCTCCATGTCCCCAAACCAAGCCATCCATCCCTGCTCCCAGCCTGCCTGGAGCTGCAGCCTTGCCCCTGCCTGGCCTTGAGGGATGCTGCTTCTTGAGGTCAGATTCCTCATGCTCCAGGGCTCAGAGGAAGCGATTACTTGGCCCCTTCCCTCGACACCTAGGACTTTATCCTCCAAATCTTGGGACCTTGCATAGGTTCTATGCCTCAGTTTCCCCACTCTTCTTCCCCTCCAAGGAAGGTAGTGCTTATTGGCAGCTACCTGGACTTTGCTTGGAAATGGAGGAGGGGCAGAACCTGTGGCCACTGAGCCTGGCAGAGGACCAGAAGTGGACCCATGGGAGATGCCTGAGGGCAGAGCGAGGTCTAGGGAAGCCCCTGGCAGTGTGTCCCTTCGCCAGGCTCCAGATGACTCTCTGAGGACCTTGTGGTCCTGGCACCTGGTCCCTCTGAGCCTGGAAAGTCCCCTGCAAGGGTTTCCATCCCTGGTTTCCCGGGAATCCCTGGTACCCCTGGCAGGGCAGTG
The DNA here is from genome assembly GCF_000956105.1 of Propithecus coquereli. Taxonomy (NCBI): domain Eukaryota; kingdom Metazoa; phylum Chordata; class Mammalia; order Primates; family Indriidae; genus Propithecus; species Propithecus coquereli. The sequence continues at coordinate 1,405,841 of NW_012153840.1, forward strand.
GCCAGGGTGTGAGGGCAGGGGGCGGTGGAAGCGACTTTCCCAGGGAGGGGACCTTGCCAGCTGTGTGTATCTTTGGGCCCCTCTTAGAGGCCCCTGTGGGTTCAGGGCTTTATCCTGCCTGCTCTGTGGATTTTGTGGTGGGAAGATCAGTTTCCAGAGACCCCCCTTCCCCCCTCCCCTGGAGCTGTTCCCACCTGTTAACAGCGCTCTCTTCTTGGAGTGCGGGAGACACATGTGTACATACATGTGCATATGTGCGTGCTGCGCGGCCCGAGCAGGGTTGGGGTGTTCCATGCTGGGGGAATGGTGCAGAAGCAGATAGCAGCGTCCTTGGGCCACCGTCCCCAAGGCCCACGTGTGTGTGAAGTGCTGTGAGGGGACTTGTTCAAGGAAGCAGACGGGGCGGGGTGCTGCCACTTAATACCCCCCCGCTCGCCCCAGCACTCTGCCCAGCTGCCGTTCTCCCGCTGGGCTGAGCTCCCGGCCTGCCCTGCCCAGCTGGGGGCTGGCTGAGGGGGGCGGCGTGGCGGGAGACAGGAGGCCCAGTCCTGACCTCAACCTGCTGCGTGGCTTCGACTGGGTCCCACGCCTTCTCTGGGCCTCTGTTTCCCTATTTGTGGAGGGACGGTTTTCTTGGCTACGGTGACCCTGTGTAGTCAGGTCTCTCTCTGTCTGAGAGCTGAAAAGGCCATCAAGGCCTCTTGGGGTTCCAGGAGGGACTCCCACGGTTTCTGCCATGGTCCGACTCGTGGAGGCGCCCCCCAGCTCACCCGGCCCCCCTCCCGTCTCTCTTCCAGTTGTACTGTTGGACTTTGCTGCAGCTAAGGGGGAGCTCGGCTGGCTCACACACCCGTATGGCAAAGGGGTACGTAAGCTGTCAGGACGGGGCTGGGGTGGGAATGGGGCGGCTGGTCCCCTCCTGTGCAGATGGGGAAACTGAGACCCAGGGAGCGTGGGGCCTGGCTTCGATCCAGCAGCTCAGCCAGGGTTCACCCTGGGGCTGGCTGGGGGTGGGAAGGTGGGGAGGGCTGAGAGGCAGGAGGAGCTGGGGGGACGGCTGGAGGCCCTGGCAGAGTGGGAGCCTCGGTGCCCCAGAAGGGCCAATGGTCACAGGGACCTTCTGGCTCCCTCCACCCACCTCTTGGGAGGGAAGGGGTTAAAGACTCCCCCATCCTGAGGTCTCAGCCCAGGAGGTGAGGGGTGAAGGAGAGACAGGGCACAGGCAGGCCTGATCAAGTTCCTTCCTGCCGGGGCCCCTTTCCCGCTGCCCAGCTGTTGCTCCCCTTCCTGCTCCTTCCCACCCAGGGTTCCTCTCCTCCGACTGCCCTGCTGTGGCCAGGGCTGGTGGGCAGGGCCCTGGGGTCCTTCCCCAGCTCTGCATGTGACTCCTGTGTGATCTTGGAGAAGATACTGCTGCTCTCTGGGCTCGGTTTCTCCCTCTGTACAATGGGTCCTTGCCGATTTTGTCCTGGGGTCCTGAACTGGGGAGAGGGGTGTCTCCAGGGGGCTTCTTGGAATGGAACCCATAGCTGGCCAGATCTATGTGAGCCAGGTGCCTGTCTCTGGTCACTCTAGCTCTGGGCAGGCCTGGGATGTAGCTCTGAGCGGATTTCTAGGATCCGGGAATGTCCAGCTGGGAGGGAACACAGATTACCTCATCCAACCCAGTCATTATACAGAGTGGGAAACTGAGGCCCAAGGGCATACAGGGCCCTGGCCAATACCACACAGTGCAACACAGGCCTCTCTCCTCCTCTCCTCTGCTTTCATTTGTTCATTCGTTCAACAAATACTTCCCTGAGCATCTGCTCTGTTCCAGGTAGGCCCTGGGGATACAGAGGCGAACTAGATACAGTCCCTGCCCAAGGAGCTCAGAATCTAGTGTGGGAGCCAGACGTAGGCGTCCCCTGTGCCACGTGCTATGATTGCGGGGACATGAGACTGGGAGCCAGAGGGAGACACTTGGCCCAACCATGGCCCCACTTGGGAAGTTTTTCCAGAGAAGGCCAAGCTATGTTCCGAGGGAAGAACACACGTTGATCTGCTCCAAAGCCAAATCCTGAATGTTGGAGGATCAGCCATTGTTTTTGAATTAACCCTTCCCCTGCCACTCACAGGTATATGGACACCCGCATGCACAGTGAATAGCAACAATAATAATACCACGGCCGTATGGCTGTTACTTTCTGCCAACCACTGTGCTTGGCATTTGTAGACACTATGTCATTTATCCTCACAGCAAATCTACGAGGCAGGGGATCTTGCTCCCATTGTACAGATGGGGACATTGAGACTCAGAAAGCTTAAGTGACCTGGCTGAGGTCACACACAGCCCCCAGACTCCATCCCTTTGTAATATCAAGGTTCAGACATTGGGGCCAGAAAGACTAGGGGACAGATTCTGCCTCAGTTGCACCTCTCCGGGCCTCAGTTTCCTTCTGTGTAGAATGGGGAGAGCAAGAACTGGAATGCGTCTTCCTGATGCCCTACTCTGCCACCTGGGCCTCAGTTTCCCCCAGGGCACCTGCCCACGCTGACCTGTGGTTTCCCCACACAGTGGGACCTGATGCAGAACATCATGAACGACATGCCCATCTACATGTACACCGTGTGCAACGTGGTGTCTGGTGACCAGGACAACTGGCTCCGCACCAACTGGGTGTACCGCGGCGAGGCCGAGCGCATCTTCATCGAGCTCAAGTTTACCGTGCGCGACTGCAATAGCTTCCCCGGCGGTGCCAGCTCCTGCAAGGAGACCTTCAACCTCTACTATGCTGAGTCGGACGTGGACTACGGCACCAACTTCCAGAAGCGCCAGTTCACCAAGATTGACACCATTGCACCCGACGAGATCACCGTGAGCGGTGACTTCGAGGCGCGCCACGTGAAGCTGAACGTGGAGGAGCGCTCCGTGGGGCCACTCACCCGCAAGGGCTTCTACCTGGCCTTCCAGGACATTGGCGCCTGTGTGGCGCTGCTCTCTGTCCGCGTCTACTACAAGAAGTGCCCTGAGCTGCTGCAGGGCCTGGCCCGCTTCCCTGAGACCATCGCCGGCTCTGACGCACCCTCCCTGGCCACCGTGGCTGGCACTTGCGTGGACCATGCTGTGGTGCCACCGGGGGGCGAAGAGCCCCGCATGCACTGTGCAGTGGATGGCGAGTGGCTGGTGCCCATCGGGCAGTGCCTGTGCCAGGCGGGCTACGAGAAGGTGGAGGACACCTGCCAGGGTGAGTGACAGTTCCAGGTGGCAGGGAAGGGGTTCTGGGGCGGGAGGCGGCATTCCTGGGTTCCAGTCTCAGCTCGGCGACCGTGGGATCTTGGTAGGCTCATCCCTGCTCCGACATGCAGTGGTTCTGTGAAGGGACATGATAGCGCCTCCCTGGGCTTCGGTTTCCGTATTTATGACTGGATCCACTCCTTCATCTAGAAAAGTGAATAGAGAAACAGTATAGTGGGGAGGCTAAACTTGAGGACCCTACAACGAGAATGCCTGAATTCAAATCCCAGCTCTGCATTTAGCTGTGTGACTTTAGGCCCTTTCCTTAACCTCTCTGTGCCTGGGTTTGCTCATCCGTAAAATGAAGATGATTGTAGTGTCCATCTCACAGGGTGGTTGTGATAATCAAATGACTTAATGCTCGTAAAATGCTTAGGTCAGTGCCTGACACATAGTACTTTTAAGGGTAGCTGTTATTTTTGATTCATCCCACAGATGCGTCCTGAGTATCTACTATGCACCAGCACTGTGGACACGTGGTATAGTCCCAGGAGCTAGTTTCCTTTCTGTTAGCTCACTGTGTGCCCTTAGGCAAGTCACTTAACCTCTCTGGACCTCAGACTCTTTTGTACATGGAGGTGATTGAACTGGACTCAGAGTACTTTTGAAAAATGCCCGTGTTGGGGGAGAGGTGGAGGGAGCATCAGGGCCCGCCCCAGTTTACTGATCCACATTCTTCCATGGGGGCTTCTGCTGATGACAAACTGAGCCCAGAAAAGGGGCGGATTGAATCAGACTCTCGCTGGGAATGGGGCCTGGGCACGGCGAGCTCACGCTGAGGAGGCCGTGGCTTGGTGCGGCAGGGCCTGTGGCAGCGGAAATCTCCACAGCAACGTGGATTTTTCAATGGGTGACTTTTTCTGGAAATGGCCACGGGGCAGGGCATTTGTGGAATGCGGGCCGACCTTTGGAAGGCCAGCTCACCCCCTCTCTCTGGGAGCTTCTTTGCTGAGATAAGCGGGTGTTGAGAAATTGAGGGTTAGTCTCTGCAGTTGCACACGCCCGCCGGGCAACCTTGGGTGAATCCCAGCTCACCTCTGGCCGTAGGTTTCCTGTGAGCGAAATGAGAAAATTCAACACCAGCAGACTGTACACTTGGTTTTTAGCCGTGGATCCTGCAACCCATGAAGGGGTTGAGGTGTTGGAGGACCCTGAAGCCTTTGCCAATGGGCCCCACTTACCTCCCACAGCAAATCCTCAGAACCCTGCTTAACACAGTCTGTCAACCCCTGGATGAGAAGTTCCCTAAGAGGCTTCCTGGCCATAAGCCTGTGGTGTGGTCTCCGCTCTGACCCTTCCCATCACCCCCTTGTGCCCCCAGCTTCCCTGTGCGGAGTGAGCCCCTTCCCCAGGCAGCCCCTGCTTCTTCCCCAGGCGGCCCCTGCTTTAGGTGACCTCAAACGCACACTCCCAGTTTCAGACAATGACTGTGGGGTGGGGGGGGGCGAGGCAGCCCAGTGGGGCGAGCAGGCCCCTCCCACATGACATCCTCACACAAGAATGCGGGGGTGGGGGTGAGGGGCAGCTGAAAACTTTCCACAGGCTGGTGATTCAGGCCGTGCAGAGATAAGTGGACGGTTGGAATGGGGGGGGGTCTCTCCAGGAAGGGGGGCAGCCTTCCCTCCTCTGGAGATGGGGGTCAGGGTTCTGGCAGGCTTTGTTTGCAGAGGGCTGAGCAGTCCCCTCTTAGGAAGACTCAGCCCAGCAAGAGGACTAGTTTCTGAGAGCGAAACTTCTGACTTAGCTGGCGGGACCCTCTTGATTGCCAGCCGCCCATTTACTGCCCTGAGTTTTCCTCCTGGGGACCCCCACCCAAATTCCTTTCGGTGTGGGTGGGCACTGGTGTGTGAGATGCTGGGACCCCCAGCCTGGCTCGTCTTTATGTGTCCCTGATCATGATGCTCATGGAGATAATGACAATCACTGCCATGGACAAGTGCTTTCCCAGGGCACTGAGCTAAGCAAGTGCTTTAACCGGACGCTCTTGCTGAATTCGCGGCACTTTCTTTCAAAGCAGGGACTATTATCATACCATTTAACAGATGAAGATACTGAGGTTCAGAGAGGTGAAGAGACTTGCCTGGATTCACATGGCTAGGATGTGGCTGCATCAGAATTTTTTTTTTTTTTCTTTTTGAGGCAGGGTCACTCTGTCACCCAGGCTGGAGTGCAGTGGTGTGATCTAAGCTCACAGCAATCTCGAACGCCTGGGCTCAAGCATGCATCAGGATTTGAATCCAGAGGGTGCAGCAGCGCCCAGGCTGCAGGATGGGTCAGGAAATGGGGTGGGAAATGACCAGTTCCTTTGGAATCCCTGACTCAGCTCCTGGCCCTGGGATGGGCTCTCTGGGCAGCCCTGGGATGGCAGGTCCTGCTGCAGGGTGTTTTGGGCTCCATCAGAGGTAGGGGTGAGCGGGAGACCATTGCCAGGCACGTTGAGGGAGAACTGGAGGGAGGTGCGGGGTTTGTCAAAGACCCAGATTCTCCCACTGGGGCTTCTACGGATGACAAACTGAACCCAGAGAGGGGCCAGGCTACCCTGAGGTCACCCAGCACCTTGTCCGGTTTATTCCGAGAGTTTGTCCGTTTCTCTTCAGGGCTCTTTCCCCCGGAAGCCCGGAGCTCAGGAAAGAGTTAAGTGGGCAGCGGAAGGGAGGCACCTCCCAGGTGCTGTGCTGGACAGGTGGGCACGCTGCCCAGAGAGCTCCCGTGAGCTATGTCAGGAATGAGCCAGCTTCCCTCTGGGCCCCTGCCCCACCCCCCCGGGCCTGCCCCGGGGACAGTGGAGTCACTCAGGCTGACCGTCGTCCCCCCGGGGCTGCTTTGTCTCCCTGCTTGTCTCTGCTTCCTGCGCTGGCATCGGCAGCTGAGCTGGCGGGGCCCCGGCTGGCGCCTCGGCCGGCGGATGGCTGGCCAGGTGAGCAGGTGGCCAGCGGCCTTGGCCAGAGGCTGGGCCCAGCAGCTGGGAGGCCAGAGCTGGAGGCGGGGGCTGTGGGGGGCCCGGAATTCCCTCCCAAGAGGCTCTTGCTCCCTCGGGGCCCAGCTCCTTGGGGATATCCCCTCCCTACTCGAGTTTCATTATCCCCCAGGTCACAGGGACTCCCCATTCCAGGTACCATGATACACGTTTCATAAGTGGGGTTTCCTTCAGTCCTCACAAACAACCCAGAGAGGATGAGGACTTTTCCCCATTTTACAGATGAGGAAACGGGGGCCCAGAGAGGAAACAGTGACCAGTGACCAAAAGAACCAGGACCTGGCCTGAGGAGGGCAGTGTCCTGTCCCCAGTTGCCCCTGGCACGTATCCTTCCACCCACAAGCTGTGTGACCCCGGCAAGTCCGGCTGGGCCCCAGCCCCCTCACCTGTAAAACAAGTGGGTTGGACCAGTGTCTCTCAAGGACCCTGCCGACCTGGTGCCCAGAGTCTACCTCCTGTCACTTTCTGCTGGGGCTCAATCTGAGAACCTGGCAAGCTGTTGATCATGTGACTCACATGTGTGGCAAGGAGGGGATCCCAGTGCTGGCATCCCGAGCCCAGTGCTGGCATGGCCTAGCCCAGGGTCCATAGCTGACGGGGAAGTGTCCCCTGGGCAGGGGGTGGCCCTGGTCTGGGTGGTCTCTAGGCAAGGTGGCCTTGGGCTGTGGCAGGGGCTGCTGGCAGGTGTCCTGCCTTGTCAGGACATGGCCGATCCCCAGGCCAGGGCCCCTGTGAGCTGTTCACTGTGGCTCTCAGACTTGTCCCCTCCCTGGGGAATGCTACCAGGCCCTATTTCCATGGTGCTTCCTCGGTCTTGCCGGGTGGGGGGAACCACAGTGGCAGCACCCCTGGGTGGTGGCTCTGACCTCTGTTCCCTGCCCGCCTCGCCCTCAGCTCACACTGGGGGCAGACCTAGGTGCTGGCAGCTCTGCCAGCCCCTCCCTGCCTCGCCGGAGGTAAGTGGGTCCCCAGAACGGAAGGAAGGAGGCCAGGGAAAGCAAACAGAAGATAAAAGGCTGGTGCTAGGGAGGGAGCAGGAGCGGGGCTGGCGGGGAGCCGTGCTTATCTCGGCTTGGTGGAGGAATGTGCCCGCAGATAATTCCCCAGGGTGTGTGTGAAAGGGGCAGGGTGCTGGCAGCAGTCGGCGGCCGTGGAGACGGGCCGCCCTTCTGCAGGGCGACAGCCTGCTGTGGAGTGAGAAGCCACCAGGGTCTGGAGTTATCAGTCCCCTCATTTGCTGGGTCAATAGTTCACAGGCTGCTGTTCCCGGTCCGTCAGGGCCAGGAGACACAGTCCAGTCCGCACATCCTTGGGCTGAGGTGGCACCTGCGGTCGCTGGGCCAGGCTTAGGGAGGTGACTGGCCCCAGGTGAATTGCTGTTTGACCTCTTGACACCTGGGAGGTGGCTGGGCCTGGGGCAGATGGGCTCTGCTGGGGGCTGGACTTGCGTCAGAAGAGGGCGTCTGTCCCTGAGTCACTCTGTGCTGCCACCTGAGGGGCGGGCATCGGGAACTGGAAAAACTGGGGTGCAGCCCTAGGTGCAGCCACCGTGCCCCAGTTCCCCTGCTCGGAGTGGCCCGGGCCTGCCAGGCACCTGGGCCCAGAGGAGCCCTCCACAGGTGTGCCATGGGTGTGCCAAAGTCAGGCTCTCGTGCCAGGCAGGTGGGCGTCCCGGTCATGGGGTCTTCCTAGTCGCTGAAATGCTGCTCACTTCCGTGGCCCCAGAGAGTATGTTTAACGTGCACTTGGGAGGTTTGCCCTCCGCTCACTCATTCATTCACCTGTCCGTCCATGCATTCCACAGACTGCAGCTGAGCACCTACCTACTTCGCGCCTGACCCGTGCTGGGACACAGTTAAGTCAGACCCCAGCCCTGCTCCCCAGGAGCTACCAGCCTCGTAGGTGCAGAAATAATTTCAAATGGAGCCTGAAAGCCAGGCTGTGAACTCCCCTGGAGCTGAACGGTGTTTATCTGTCTCACCGTCCTGTCCCAGCACCCAGCGTGGTGCCAGACACGTAGGAAGTGCTCATTTCTATTTGGCAAACATAAGATTGAGTAATAGATGCCCTGATGGGGCACAGGGGGGTTAGGAGTTGGGCAGTCTGGGAGGGCTGTGTAGAGGAGCTTGAGGGGTTTTGAAGGATGCATAGGAGTTTCTGGTTGGCTAAGGGACAGTGGGTATTTGGTCTTTGTGGCTGTGTTTGAGTATGTGTGGCCCCTGTCCCCACTTGCCTGCCCAGAATGCAGGGAAATCCAACCAGGGAAAGTCAGGAAGACACGGGAGCTTGCTGGGGTCTTACTCACGAACTCCGGGCCCCCTGAGCACTTGCAAGCTCTGGCAGGGCCCCAGGGACAGCCCCCAGTGGCTCTGTGGTTGGAGGAGGGGTAGCAGAGCTGTCAGGCAAGCACTTGTCCTGTTGACGCTGCCTCTCCACTGTATTATCTGGCACATCCGCAGCGGAAATCTCTCCAAATTCCCTCTTTCCTGGCGGCAGCGGGCGGGCCACCTCCGGGCTCTGGGGCCAAAGAACCCATCTCTTGCCCCACTTCCTCCTCTTGGTATAGGGCTGAGGGGCTTGGGAACAACCACATGGTGGGGAGTCGGCACATTGTGGGGGTTTACAGGTGGCTAAAGCCTTCAGTGCACCCAAGTCTGAGCCGCAGGGCCTGTGGCCCGCTGCCCGGCCTGAGAGCTGGGCTGGGCAGGGCAGATGTGACCGTGGTTCCAGGGACCGGACCTGCCTCCCCTGAGCGCCCCAACTCTGCCAGGCCTGGACCACCTGGAGCCAGCGCTCACCCAGGGCTTAGGCCCCTTGGCAAGTTAGGGCATCTGGGGGACTTGAAACCCCAGGATAAGCCTGAACCAGCTTTCCAAAGCCTCATTTTTACTTGAAGATTTGGGGGCGGAGAGAGCTATTTTTGTACTATAGCAGATATGTTATGGGGAGGAATGCAAAATACACATGGATTTCTTAAATACAATGGGAGACTTGAAAGACATTTGGGGCTTGAGGGAGACCACCCAACCTCCTGGGCTGGAGTCTACACTTTTCTTCTCACAGACACGAATGTGCCCAGGTTGAGAAGATCCGTGTTGGGGGTTGGGGCAGACACACTGCTCCAGCTGCTCTGAAATTCGTCTTGGGATTTTCTGGCTGTTGAAGCAGGTCAGGACTCATTGTCTTCAGGCTTGTCTCAGAACACTGAATTCTCTTTGCTCTAAATTGAGGTGTTGCTAAGCACAGAGGTGGGAAGGGACAGAGGCTCAAAGTGAGGCATCTTCAGTCCAAGTTTTGGTTTCCTGTCTTAGTTGCTCGGACACCCTGGACGAGCTGCTTTGCCTCTGAGCATCTGTTTCTCCGCCTCCAAAGCGGAATGGGTGTTACTAGCACCCGCGCAGGACTGGTTTGCTGCAGGGACTAAATGAATGGCAAGTGCTGGGCCTGGGCCCTGCACACGGTAGGTGCTTATCGGAGGTCACTGTCACTAGGGCTCCAGGCTCTGCACAGAGCAGGAGTCGGTCCCTCCTCTGTCCTGCTGCGTGACCCTGGACGTGCCCTCTTCCCAGTGGCGCGGCGCCTGCCCGAGCTCCCGGGGCCTGTGTGGAGGGTCTGGCGAGGCAGCATGGGCCCAGGGCGGGAGAGAGGCCGTTTGTGTGGCCCTGGGGTCAAGGTGGGGAGGGGACAGGCATGCAGTCTGACTCCGTGGACAGAGTCATGAACAGGAAGTCACTGTCCAGGACCGTACAGAGCTGGTGTCCTTTGAGCCCTTGTCCCCGACTCCCAGTCCCTTTCCACACCTCTGGTCACACAGGCCTGGACAAAGAGGGTCTTGGCACCAGACTCCAGGCTTGAAGGTTAACAGACCTGGCTTGGTCAGAGGTTGGCTTGGGCCAGGGCACTTGAAATTGGCTTCCCTGGAGGGGGTTGTCCTCAGACCACCAGGGGCCAGGTTGCCCCTGGCTCTTTCAGGCAGCCTTTGTCCAAGAATTTTTCCTGACAGTGCAGATCTGACTTTGTCATTGTTTCCTACACCAGACCTTCAGTGGCTCTCCATTGCCCTCCCCCCGATAAAGTCTCATCTTCTTGGCCTGGCATTCAAGGCCTTTCTCAACTGCCTTATTGCCTGCTGTTCCCCCACATTTGTGCCCACAAAGCCACTAACACTTTCTGTGTTAATCATGTGCTTTCTCATTCCTAACTCCCTCTCCTGGTATTTCTGCCCTGCTGAACTCCTACGCAGCCTCTAAACCCTAGCTGAAATGTCCTCTCTGTGACTCCGCTGGCCAAGGTTGTTTCCCCTTCTCCCTTTCCCACCCCTTCGTTGTAGACCTGGTCAGATGCTCAGCTCCCTGACCTTTGTCCATGGCCTTTGTATTCATCTCAGTGCAGGCCCAGCAAGGGGCCAGGCACGGGGTAGAGGATCAGTGAGTGTTTGATGAACGTGGCACTGAGGTAGGAGGTATCTGAGGATCCTCTCCTCAGAATATGCTAAAGAGGGTAATGGTAGGTTGTAGGGGGAGGTCAATAGGAGACCCCAACCCACCCTGGCCAATTTAGTAGCTGCCCAAGCCTAAGACAGCCCTGCACATTGGGCCTTGTGTCTGGGCAGCTTCCTGCCTGTGGGTCCAGGAAGGGGCTTGGGGCAGAGGCAGGATAGGGTGGTGGGAGGAAGAGTGCCTCCCACCGGACACCCACCGGAGTCAGGTGCCTGAGCCCCAGCCGGCCAGGACAGGACCGGCCACTGGGGGAGGAAGAGCCACATCCTGGCTGCCCTTGTGAGCGGCGGAAATGACTAGGCCCTGGAAGCAGAGCCAGAGAAAATGCTGGGGGCCTGGCCTTTCCTGCTTTCTGGTCGGCCAGCCCCGGAACGGGAAGGCGGGCGGGTCCTCGGGTTGCAGAGGTGGGGGGGCACCCGCAGGGGTGGCACCCTGAGCCGGTGAGGCCGGCTGGGAATCGGGGTGGTGGTGATAGTCACCAAACAAACACTGTCAAGGAGACGCAGCCATGGCCCTGGGCAGCTCACAGCCGCCCAGATGGGGACCCGACAGTCTGGTCTGCGCAGATTCGAGGCGATAAGGCAGGCGGGCAGCGAGCTCAGTGCTGAGCCGCCCGCGATAGGGTTCTTAGGAAGCTGGAAGGCGAGACGTGGCCTTGAACGCCAGGCGCAGGGGCGTGGGGCGCCTTGCGAGAGCAGCGGGAGTGGTGCGAAGGCGTGTAGCGTGAGGGCGAGGCACTTCCCGGTGCCCAGCGCACGCCGCTGCTTGCCACGCATTTCCTCAGCACGAGACGTTTCCCCGATGAGAAAACAGGCGCACAGGGGCTTATCGACTCGCCGGGGCTGGGGGTGCCCCCGTGAGGGTGTGTGGCACAGTCGGTGGGGGTGGGAGCAGATTGAACCGATGTCCCTGTGTCCTGTCTGTCCCGCCAGCCTGCTCGCCTGGGCTCTTTAAGTTCGAGGCGTCTGAGAGCCCCTGCCTGGAGTGCCCTGCCCACACGCTGCCGTCCCCCGAGGGTGCCACCTCCTGCGAGTGTGAGGAAGGCTACTTCCGGGCACCTCAGGACCTGCTGTCGATGCCCTGCACGCGTGAGTCTTGCCATGGGTCAGGGAGGGGTGACCGAGGGTGACATGTCCAGGGCCACCTGGGTCCAGTGGAGCACTGACCTCTGCCCCCTGTGCAGGCCCACCCTCTGCCCCGCACTACCTCACGGCCGTGGGCATGGGCGCCAAAGTGGAGCTACGCTGGACACCCCCCCAGGACAACGGGGGCCGTGAAGACATCATCTATAGCGTCACCTGCGAACAGTGCTGGCCTGAGTCCGGGGAGTGTGGGCCCTGTGAGGCCAGCGTGCACTACTCAGAGCCACCGCACGCGCTGACCCGCACCAGCGTGACCGTCAGTGACCTGGAGCCCCACATGAACTACACCTTCGCCGTAGAGGCCCGCAACGGGGTCTCGGGCCTGGTGACGAGCCGCAGCTTCCGCACCGCCAGTGTCAGCATCAATCAGACAGGTGAGGCTGGGGGTGGCGTCCGCGCCCTGTGTGGCCTGCCCAGGGAGGACTTAAAGAGGACAGCCACCCGGGCTCAGCTGTGTTCAGAGAGAGGCAATAGAGCATGTGGTTAAAAGTGTAGTCTCTGGGCTGGGCCCAGTGGCTCACGCCTGTAATCCCAGCACTCTGGGGGCCGAGGCGGGAGGATCGCTTGAGTCCAGAAGTTCAAGACCAGCCTGAGCAAGAAGGAGACCCCGTCTCCACTAAAAATAGAAACAATTAGCCAGGGATGGTGGCGGCGCCTGTAGTCCCAGCTACTGGGGAGGCTGAGGTAGGAGGATTGCTTGAGCCCAGCAGTTTGAGGTTGCAGTGAGCTATGATGACACCACTGCACCCTCGCTGGGGTGACAGAGCAAGATTCTGTCTGAAAAAAAAATATAGTGTAGTCTCTGGGGCCACTTCTGAATACTGTAACTGTGGTCACAAGTTATTTAACCTCTCTGGGCCTTAGTTTTCTCCCCTATAAAGTGGGGGCAATAATCGAGAAGATGTGAAGTATTATATATCAGGTTCTTAGAACAGGGCCTGGCCCATAGAAGGGATTCAGCAAGAGTCAGCTGTTGCCTTATTTTTATTATCTATGGAATTGTAAATACTCATGGGGCACTGCTGATGTGCCAGCCACTGTGGTGGGGCCGGGGCGAGGTCTCGGGGCTCTGTGCTCTGGAGCTGGAAGTTTAGGATCCCAGGTTGGGGTCCAAAGAGCTGGGGCTGTGGGGGACTGGCTCTGGGTCTGCTTGTGACCCCTCCCCCACCCACTGTCCTGCCCAGAGCCCCCCAAGGTGAGGCTGGAGGGCCGCAGCACCACCTCGCTGAGCGTCGCCTGGAGCATCCCGCTACTGCAGCAGAGCCGCGTGTGGAAGTACGAGGTCACCTACCGCAAGAAGGTAACTCCCAGAGGGCCAGGTCATGTGGCGGGCTGGGCACCACACAGCCGTCTGAACACACTCCCTTCTGCAGATGGGGAAACTGAGGCATGGGGTCTCCCAGAGAGTTACAGCCCGGCAGAGATTTGTAGGAGAGAAGGCACTGGGTTCTGGATCTTGGAAGGCTCAGTCAGGGTGGGGACAAGAAGCAGGGTCTTTGAGTCCTGGGTCATGTGTCCTGGGTCATCAGGCATTTATGCATTTGCTGGTTCTGCCCTCGAGTGAGTCACTTCACCTCTCAGCCTCAGTTTCCTCAGTCTCCTCTGTAAGGAGGGCCTCAAGTTTGCCGACTTAGGCGAGCCGTCCTGCTAGCTGGGGTGGCCAAGCCGAGGCCCCGCCTGCTCTCCTCATTGCCTGCTCCCCTGCCCGCCCGCCACCCACAGGGGGACTCCAACAGCTACAACGTGCGCCGCACTGAGGGCTTCTCCGTGACCCTGGATGACCTGGCTCCAGACACCACTTACCTAGTCCAGGTTCAGGCGCTGACGCAGGAGGGCCAGGGGGCCGGCAGCAAGGTGCACGAGTTCCAGACGCTATGTGAGTTGGGGGACCGGGGCCCTTTTTGAAACTGAGCAGTTGAGACATCCTGGGAGGAGGAAGTAGATTAGAGGACCTAGAAGTGTGTGGGCTGGCCCAAGCCTGGGCAGAGGGAAGGATCGGGGGCGGAGGGCGCAGGACCGGGGACATGGATTCACGGCAGTGTCACGTGGAGGAAGGGTGGGGACTCTGGCACTGGCAGACCCACCCAAGTTCAAATCCGTACCATAGAAAGGGCCAGCACTTCGAGTCCCAGCCACCTGGGAACACCTGCTGGGAGATCCCTGGGCAGGTCTCAGTGTCCAGCTGTGAAGTGGGGGTGAGCTTCCTCATGAGTCTTCACAAGTGCAAGCGCCTGGCACGTAGTTGAGACCCAGGTGCCCCTAAGGTGGGCCTTGGGTGCAATGGGGGTGTTGCTGTGATTTTGGGGGGGGCTCCCTTGTCATCCGCTGGTCTCCCCCACAGCCCTGGAAGGATCTAGCAACATGGCAGTGATTGGCGGGGTGGCCGTCTGCGTCGTCTTCCTTCTGGTGCTGGCCGGAATCGGCTTCTTCATCCACTGCAGGTTCGTCAGGGGCTCCAGACCGCTGGCGCGGGACACAGAAGCGCAGGAACCTCGGTTTCCTCATCTGCACAGTGGGGCTGGCGGTGATCTAATGTAATCCAGTCTCTGGTCTGGTCTAATCCCTGCCTCCGGACAGCAGGAAGATATAATGAGAGCCTGGTGCCATGCCTGGCACGCGGTGGGGGCCTGGGACGTGGTGGTCATCGTCTCTGCTCTTGTTATGAGCAGTGTGACCACACTTCCTCTGCACGCGCAGGCAGGAAGCCCTCAGTACAGCTCCTTAAGGGGCCGCACAGGGCGCAGACCCCCAGGAGTGAGCCCTCGCTCACTTCCTCTGTGCCTCTGCCCTGGCGGTGGTGCTGAGCTCGCCAGCCACCCTCAGGACCAGAGCAGGCCCAGGGCTCCCTCGGCCAGAGTGGGCCTGGCTGACCTCCCTGTGTGTTGGTTCCCCACGGGGTTCTTGCAGGAGGAAGAAGCTACGAGCCCGCCAGTCCTCGGAGGACGTTTACTTTTCCAAGTCAGGTGAGGCGCAGCCCCTGCTCCTGGCCCAGCCTGGGCCCTGCTTCCCCAGGGCCTCCCTAGTTGTGGTGCACGTGGGGGCAGCCCGGGCATTCCCGGGGCACTGGCGGTGGGCCTAGAGGCTTCCGTAGGCAGCTCTAAGGGGCTCAGCCAGAGGGTTTGTGTCCCCCTGCCTGGTCCCTGAGGTCCCTGGTCGTGTGACCTCATCCTCCCTTCCTAGGGCAACCCCTCAGAGGGGCCCCTCCTGAACTGTCTGTGACCCCACCCTTTCCCTCTTCCAGAACAACTAAAGCCCCTGAAGACATATGTGGACCCCCACACATACGAGGACCCCAATCAGGCTGTGCTCAAGTTCACCACCGAGATCCATCCGTCCTGTGTCACTCGGCAGAAGGTGATCGGAGCAGGTGAGGCTGGCGCGCCTGCTGGGGGAGGCAGGTGGTGGGCCCTACAGGTGGGAGAGCCGGCACCCGGGCTGACTGGGGCGCCCCCCTTGACTTGGCCTGCCCGCAGGAGAGTTCGGGGAGGTGTACAAGGGTACACTGAAGATGTCCTCAGGGAAGAAGGACGTCCCCGTGGCCATCAAGACGCTGAAAGCCGGCTACACGGAGAAGCAGCGGGTGGACTTCCTCAGCGAGGCGAGCATCATGGGACAGTTTAGCCACCACAACATCATCCGCCTGGAGGGCGTCGTCTCCAAATGTGAGCCCTGGGAGACCCTCGGGCCTGACCACATGGGGGTGGAGAGGGGCTGCCTGCCCGGGCCACCTGGCGGGGCTCCGTCCATGGCTGTGCCCCCCTCTCCCGCACACCCGGGCCTGCCTCCCTCTCACCTGTCCTCCTCCCACAGACAAGCCTATGATGATCATCACCGAATACATGGAGAATGGGGCCCTGGACAAGTTCCTTCGGGTGAGGACGTGGGCCGTGGTGGGCAGGAGTGCGGGGGTGGGGGGCCGGCATGCCCAGGGGTGCCCCAGTGGGCTCAGGCCGGCTGGCGGCTGAGGGTCTGTGCCCTGGCAGGAGAAGGACGGCGAGTTCAGCGTGCTGCAGCTGGTGGGCATGTTGAGGGGCATCGCGGCCGGCATGAAGTACCTGGCCAACATGAACTACGTGCACCGCGACCTGGCCGCCCGCAACATCCTCGTCAACAGCAACCTGGTCTGCAAGGTGTCTGACTTCGGCCTGTCCCGGGTACTGGAGGACGACCCTGAGGCCACCTACACCACCAGTGTGAGTGAGGGAGGGGCTGTCAGTGCTGAGGGTGGGGGCTTTGAGGGGGAAGCAGCCTTCACCCTGCCCGGGGCCTCTCACCTGCACACCTGGGCGTGGACCGCAGGAGGCAAGAGCACCTGTAGGAGCACGGGGAGGGCCCCTGAGGCCTGGCCGTGACGGTGCTGGGGCCAGCCGGGGGAGACCGTGGTGACTGGGCCCGGGTCCCCCGCAGGGCGGCAAGATCCCAATCCGCTGGACAGCCCCGGAGGCCATTTCCTACCGCAAGTTCACCTCGGCCAGCGACGTGTGGAGCTATGGCATTGTCATGTGGGAAGTGATGACGTATGGGGAGCGGCCCTACTGGGAGCTGTCGAACCACGAGGTGGGTCCGCTGGCCCTACCCAGGCCTGCCTGGGCCTGAACTTAAACGCTTTACGCATTCCCAAACCCCAGGGCCGGCCAGAGAAGTGTTTTAAGGTCTAATCTTCATCTGGTAGAGACCATTCTCGGGTTCATTCAGTAAATGTTTATGGAGGACCTACTACGTGCCCAGCCGTGCTCTGGGGCCCAGACCCCAGTCCCTGCTTACAGCTTAGAGAGTGCAGAAGCAAGGAAACAAGGAGTGGGGTAGGCATGCGTATCTGTGTGTACATGTGTGCACACGTGTGTGTACGTGTGTGTGTGTATATATGTGTGTGTGTCTGTGCCTGGTGCCTCAGCCAGCCTGGTGGCCGGGGAGGCTTCCCCGAGGAGGTCACGTCTCTGCTGAGACCAAGGATACAATAGGTGGCCAGCTGCAGGTGAAGAGAAGGAGGGGGCGGAGCGGCAGGAGGGAGGCTGGGGGCAGGGTGCAGAGCTTGGCTGTCACCTGGGTGCCCTGTAAAGAGTCCCTTCCTCCACGGAACTCTGGGGACAGCCCTAGAGCACTTGCCCTTTGGGTAGCTCTGCAGGTCGTGCATCAAGAAAGGCCCATCCTGTCTGCCTCCGGGATGTTTCTGTTTCCCTTCCCTCCCCTGCCACCTCCACGTGCTGGGCCCCAGGGGCCTGGCTGCATGAGGTCTCGGTGGCCTCCCGCCACGGCACCCCTGACCATCGTGCCCCCCAGGTGATGAAAGCCATCAACGAGGGCTTCCGGCTCCCCACACCCATGGACTGCCCCTCCGCCATCTACCAGCTCATGATGCAGTGCTGGCAGCAGGAGCGCGCCCGCCGCCCCAAGTTCGCCGACATCGTCAGCATCCTGGACAAGCTCATTCGCGCCCCCGACTCCCTCAAGACCCTGGCGGACTTCGACCCCCGGTGAGTTCTGCGCCCTCTGCCCTCAGCGACCCCCAGCTTCCCTCCCACAGACTCCTGCCACATGGTCAAGTAGCCAGCCAGGGGCAGCTGGCAGGGGTGGCACTCAGAGGTCACACATGAGCTTTACTCAGACCATATGGGCCTCGGGAACCCTAACAGAAGCGACCAGCGTGTGTGGTCAGTGCGGCAGGCACCACGCTCTGCACTTGACACGTTTTAACTCATGTGAATAACCTACGAGATGGAGCCTAAAAATATACCCATTTTGTGGGCGAGAAAACTGAGACAGAGTAATTCCATCTGACGTGGCTGGCAAGTGGCCAGGCTGGGATTGTGACCCCAGGACCCCAAATGTCTGCTGGTAGCATTTCGTGATTTGGTGGTCCTTGGTGGTGGTCTTGTTAGCAGGAGCCAAGGGGCAGTAGGAGTTGCAGACACCGAGTGCTCCCGAGTGCCAGCCTGTCTCACTGGGCCCTGCCTGACTTGGCCTCCCTATTGCCCACAAGAAGAAACTGAGGCACGGGGCAGCTGAGTGAATTGCCCAGGATAGGGAGCGGCAGGCTCGGGTTGCAAGGGGGCCGGGGGCTGCCACCCCTCACCTGGTTCCTGTTGCAGGGTGTCCATCCGGCTGCCCAGCACCAGCGGCTCGGAGGGGGTGCCCTTCCGCACGGTGTCCGAGTGGCTGGAGTCCATCAAGATGCAGCAGTACACGGAGCACTTCATGGCAGCTGGCTACACGGCCATCGAGAAGGTGGTGCAGATGACCAACGAGTGAGTCGGACCCCAGCCCGGCCCCGCCAGAGGCAGCCTCTGACCCCCCAACCTGCCCTCCCAGAGCTCCCTGCTTTGCTCTGTCTCTCTCTTCTGGGGTGAGGGGGTCCCCTAGAAGGGAAGGGCAGAGCCAGGCTGGCAGCTGCAGTTCTGGGCGCCCACTCTCCCGGGCACCCCCTCCCCTTCCTGCACGTCTTTCCAGAGTGGGAAATGATAGCAATTGTAACCGCGACGGGAGCTACCGTTTATCCAGGGCCGACTATGTGCCGGCTCTGTGCTCAAGCGCTTTGAATCAGTCCTCGTGAGAACCTGGCAGGCCAGGTCCTGTTATGTCCCCGCTGGACAGGTGAGAAACAGGTGCAGAGCAGTGTGGTGACCTGCCCAGGGTCCCGTAGCCGCTGTGGGCAGAGGAGGATCCCAGTTCTGGTCAGTCAGGGTCCAGAGCTCAGGGGACATCGGTCGTTAGTGCAGAAACTGAGGCTGAGGGGTGACCTGGCTTGGATGAGGTCGCACAGCCAGTAGAGCAGCATTCCTCTCCGGGAGGCCAAGGAGAGAGTCCCCAGCCAGCCCCTCCCAGGCACCTCTCTCCCTGGGGTTGACCCTCGGCCCTGCCAGAAGTCCCACTTGCCCTCTGCAGGTCCTGGGTTTGGCCCTTTGTCAGGCTGCCCCGTGGGAGCTCTTCTGTCTTTCCCAGCTCCAGGGTGGATGGGGACCTTTCCCGGCACAGCCTTGGCAGAGACACCTCCTCTTGTCCCAAGGAGAAGACATTATCCTCTTAGCCTTTTGTGCTTCTAAAAATAGCGATGGATCCCAATAGCCCAGCTTGTGCAGGGTCCAAGGTCTTGGCAGGAACAGGCCGGGAGGTTTTGGGAACCACATGCCTGGAGGCGACAAGCTGGGCCCTCCCCCGGTTCCGGGTCACAGAAGTTCTGGGATTTGGGCCTGTGCATGGACGCTCTCTGGGGCCTCTGGAAGCTGGTCAGCTGGGCTCCTGACCCGCAGGCCAAGGCCACAACCCCCCTCAGGGGACAGCGGCAATGGGAATCGGAGGCATGACGTGGAGCCGGGAGACAGGTCCCAGATCTCTCTTGCTGCCCGTCTGTGGCAGGGTCACAGGCTCACGCTCTACATTCACACCTGGGTTCAGGTCCCACATCTGCCGCTTCCTAGCAGGTGACATTGATGAAATTAGGTCCAACTTTGAGCCTTGGTTTCCGTTTCCCATTGCGGGGATGGCATGGGTGCGACGCGGTTAACACACCTGGTACGCAGTAGGGGCTTAATCCGCACTGCTCCCCTCTTTTCCTGCACCCCTTCACTTTCCTCCTGTGGCCCATGGGCAAATCCTGGGGTTCCCTTGCTCCCTCTTTTTCCCTGGGAGCCTGGACCAGCACCCTCGCTCCTGCAGGGGCTCCCACCAAGGACAACACGGCTTCTTTGCTGGTGGCCAGAGCCGAGGGCAGGCAGAAGCGCTTATAGGAAACACATGTTCTCAGAGGCTTCCCGAAATAGCCCGGGGTGCTCGTGGCCAATTCCTTTCCCACGAGCAGGGACAGGGCTGCCCGGGATGGATGGGAGCTGTGTGTGTGCCGGAGAGTGTGTTGTTTTGAAAGGGCCTGGATAAAGGCAGGAAGTCATTCAGGGCTCCCTCCTCCTCCCACTGGCCCACTGGCGTGACTCACACCACCACGGCCTCCTCCTTCCCCTCCGACTCTCTACAAATAAATGGGATCTCAAAGCAATTTTGTAAACCTTCAGCCTGTGCCTGCACATGCCACGGATCCCAACGAGAGGCTCGGAGCCGGTCGCAGGAGAATCCACCCCTTTCCCGAGGGGATCAGGATTTAGGCTTCCACGTCCCACCCCCTCCCCTTCCTGGCCTCTTTGACCCCTCCCAGGGGACTAGCCCTTGCTCCCCTGTGGGAGCACAGCCACCGTCTCTTCCCAGCCTGAGCACTCACCATGCTATCTTAGAGTCACTTGGGTTTCTAGAAACACTAGACTAGTGGTCTGAAGTATTTTTTGAGGGGCTAATGAAGGGGTGGATGTCACACCCCAGAAAACCACTCAGTACACCACCAGGCCCTGTCCGGTGTCAGGACGACAGCGTCCCGTGTGGGGGTCAAGGGCACAAGTTGATGGGCCCTGTGGTTTCACGTGCTAGCACAGGCTCGGCGCTGGAGGAAGGTTTGCTGGGTGAACGAATGATCCGACACGCGAGGCTCCGAGAGCCCTTTCTCACTCCCCTCTCCTTGCATGCATGGGCTGCACACAGTAGGTGCTCACTGAGCCCTTTCTCACTCCCCTCTCCTTGCATGCATGGGCTGCACACAGTAGGTGCTCACTGAGCCCTTTCTCACTCCCCTCTCCTTGTATGCATGGGCTGCACTCAGTAGGTGCTCACTGAGCCCTTTCTCACTCCCCTCTCCTTGCATGCAGGGCCGGTGCACACAGTAGGTGCTCGCTGGGTACGTGGACTTCCTGGGGCCAGGGCTGGCACTGTGAGTGCAGGAGAAGGACCAGACGGTGCAAAGGGGGCTTCAGTGTTGTGTTCCCACTCCTGTGAGGGGATGTGATGAGGGTGGCTGCCCTGCATCCCTGAGGGGAAACTGAGGCTGGGGCCAGAACAAGCGTGGGATGGTCTGCAATAGGCCACAGGCCCTGGCTGGCCTGGGACCCTCATCCCAGTGTGCTGCCATTTGTGCTCAGGAAGGAAGGGGAAGGTTTAGGGGGCTTCGTGTTAAAAGAGGAGGGGGTGGGGATAGGCTGCTTGGGAGCATGGAATGGAAGCCTCCTGTTTACACATGAAGAAACTGAGGCATAGAGACAGGACCTGACCACCCGAGCTTTGACATGAGGTCAGGGACTGGAATTCAGCCTTCTCCCACCCACCCCAGGACTTTGGCCTCATAAACAGGCCTCAGAAGCAAACTCAGCTTCCACCCCGCGAGATTAACCACTCCGCTCTGGGAGAGGAGTCTCACGATGGCTCAGTCCCCACCGTGGCATGCATTCATTCACTCTTTCAGCAGACTCTCCCCGAGGACCTGCTGTGTGCCAGGCCTATCCTGGTCCCTGGGAGGGGTGGGGACGAGCTGGGGTGGAAGAGCCCAGGCACCGAGGTCTCAGCGCTTGTCCTGGGGCGCACATAACCCACCGGTTCTTAAACCCTATGTCAGGGTCTTGGGGGACCCAATCGCATGCAGACACCCCGCCTTGGGAACATCAAGTTTAGTGGGTCTGGGGTTGAGCGGGATCCTGCCCTTTCAGTAAGTGCCTCCTGCCTTGGTGGCCTGAGTGCCCATCCGGGCCTTGATTTGCGACTCTGGGTGTAGGGGCAACACTGCTGCTTTTTCAGCGCCCCCAGCTGTGTAGTTAGAAAGGCCACTTGGGTGGTAGCTTAGGAAGTTCTCCCACGTGTCCAACTTCTGGTATTCCTGCTGCCGTGGGAGCGGCCAGCCCCTCCTGGGGGTCCGGAGCCGCCCCCACTCCCCACTCACCTGGGCCTGCCCTTCCCTGCTGGGCAGTTCGCTGCTGCCACGGGCTCCCGGAGCCTGTGGGAAAGTCATGTCTCCAGAATTGCACATGGGAGCTGGCACCGTATAATTAGCTCCGCTTACAGCCAAGAGACGGCCCATAAAAACCGAGGTGTTTTCATGGGTCTGGGCTGGTGGGTGAGGATGGTAGAGGAGGAAAACTCCCAAGGTGAGCAATAAATACCCTGCTCCTGGGTTCCTGGGAGCAGAAGTGGTTTTATGAGGGGCTGGAGGGGCCTGGGGAGGGAAAGCCTGGGGGGTGGGGGCTGTACCTCACAGGGTGGGAGGGGGGGCCTCGGGCTCCTGGGCACGGCTGTCTCTTGCTGGTACCGATGCTGCCTTCCCCCTCGGCTGCTGGTTTGTGAGGCCTCCCAGCCTCCACTGGGCTACACTGTCTCTTTTACCTGTGCGGAAATTGAGCTTCCCACAAGGGGAGACACCTGCCTCAGGTGACCGTCCCTGGATCTGGTGGCAAGCTCCTCCCATTAGAGATTTGTGGAGTGTTAATCCTTGACAGGTCCCTCCCCAGTTACCCGCCCTGGGAGCTTGGAGGGAGTGAGGGTGAAACGAGGCAACGGATGAGGAGAGGGGCTTCAAGGATGGGGAGAGGGGCTTCAAGCGATGCCCCTGGAGAGTCTCTGGATTGCGTGGGGAGGAGGCCTTGGCTTGGGGGCATTAGCGACAGACTGGGGATGGGGGAAGGGGGGGCATTTGTTCACAGCTGGTTTGATTTCCAGCTCTTCCACCTACTGGCTGTGTGACCTTGGGCAAATCACTTTACCTCTCTGAGCCTCAGTTCTCTAATGTGCAAAATGGGGGTAGAAAGAGCACCTGCCTCACAGATAACTGCAAAGATTTAAGAACCCCAAAACTTCTCACAGAGTCAGGGCTTCTGTCATTTTCCTGACTCTGTCGATGGCAAGCCGGCTTAGCATGTGGCTCCCCTCTCTCGCCCCGCAGGTCCTCAAGGCCCCCTCTGCTTCCTCCCCCAGCTGTCCCCCATGCCTGGCCACTGCCCCCCAGCCTTGACTGTCCTGCTGTCCCTCCCCACCCGCAGTGACATCAAGAGGATCGGAGTGCGGCTGCCCGGCCACCAGAAGCGCATCGCCTACAGCCTGCTGGGGCTCAGGGACCAGGTGAACACCGTGGGCATCCCCATCTGAGCCCGGCAGGGCCTCGCGCCCCCTCCGCCGAGAATACTTGAAGAAACAGAGTGGCCTTCCTGCCAGCGCTGCACTGGGCCACCAGGGACCTTATTTATTTCTTGACGCCCCCTGAGGCCTCTGCTGGGGGGTCTTGGACCACACCCTGGACCGAACTGAGCAGACGCTCAGGGAGCCGGGGCCCGGACCCTCTTCCCCCACGAAGGACAGCGGCGAGCACTTAGCGGGCACCGCCACGTTCCCAGCAACTCTGGGGCAGGAGCCCCACCCAGGTCTTGGGACAGACACGCAGGACGTTTCTAAACTGACCTCCCTTCGCCGTCTCCCGCAAGAGACCATCCGGGAGAAGGGGGCTTGGCCCAGGGCCCGTGCACAGGGTACCTCAAGGCCCCCACTGTAAGAGGGCAGACTTTGAACTTGACTAGGTGAGACCCAAAGTGGTCCTCGTCCCTCTAGTGCCTTCCTCAGACCCCCAGGCCCCGTCCTCAGCCCTAACTGGCCCCTAACTGGCCAAACTGTTGCTTTCCTGGGGCCCTCGCAGGACGCTTGGTTGTGTTGAGGTTTTTTTTAATATATATTTTATACTTTGTGGAGAGAATGTGTGTGTGGCGGGGGGGCCCCGCCAGGGCTGGGGGCAGAGGATGGCCTGTGTCAGACATTCCTAGGCGGGGGGCAGGGGTGCGGGGGGCCGGTGCTGCAGCAGGTCCCTGCCCGCTCCCCAGTCCGCCCTATCTCTCGGCCCTGTAGACAACATTTACATTCGATCAGTGTTAATGACTTTGTTTTGTGGGGTATTTTTTTCGAACCTTAATTTATTATTATTTTTTTTTATATTTATTGTTAGAAAATGACTTATTTCTGCTCTTGAATAAAGTTGCAGATGGTTCAGGCTGATCTTGGCTTTTAGTCTTGGGAGCAACAGTGGGTTCTGAGAGGCCTCCGGGGTGGGAGTTGGGGGTGGAGAGCGCCCCTGGCCCCTGAGTGTTTAACCAGAGCTGCTTGCGCAAGGCAGACGCGTCATGTAACCCTGGAAGCAGGGGCGGGTGGGAGGTGGGCAGGGATCCAGGGGACAGGCCCCACCAAGCCCAGCCTCTGTGGCCAGCAGGTCTCGATCACCTTTGATCTCTGGAGGCAGGAGAACAGCAAGAGTAGCCACCAGCCTCCCTCCCACATGACAAAATAGATTGTTCACCCATCTGTGGAAGGCTCTGCAGTTGACAAAAGCTTTTTACAGGTTTTGGCTTGTTGGAGCCTCAGCACTCTGTTATGAGTTTTGGGGGCGGTCCCATTTTACAGAACAGGAAAACTGAGGCTGAACCCAATGACTGGGCTTACTCAAGGCCACACAGCGAGTTAGGGGCAGAGGCCAGAAGTGAAAGCAGGGCTGGGAATCCCGAGATGCTTTTCTCATAAATAAGGAAGACGGCGGCTCGGAGATGTGCGGTGGTTGCCCAAAGTCACACGACAGAGGCCTAGAGGGAAGCCAGAGTCCCAATTTCACACCCAAGCCTTCACTATACCAGCTTGCTGCCTAGAGTTATTCACAGTGGAAGTTAGGAAAGTGGTGAACCAGGTGAGCAGAGAGGATCTGGGGCCCAGGAGGAAGGCTTCCTGGAGGAGGTGACCCAGAGCTGAGACCTCAGGGACTAGCAGGAATTAACCACTGAAGCAGCAGGAGGGGCCGATGCAGGTAGGGTGAGATGCGGGGGTGTGAAACCACATGGTTGTGCAAGGGAACCACAAGCAATTTGGTGTTACTAAGGCATGACGTGGTTTGCTGGAGAGGTCTCCAGGGCGTTGTAAGGCAGGACCAGGAGAGGGGATTTCATTTGAGGGAAATAGGGAGCCACTGAAGGTTTAAGCAGGGTGTGGCGTAACTGTTGTCACTGGTAGAGGCAGGCCGGGAATTCGGGCCTCCTGACTCCCAGCCTGGAGCTGTGGTGAGATGGGAGGGAGACGCTGGCAAAGGCAGAAGGGTGCCAGCTTGCCCTGGGGACTCCAGGCCGGCCTGCCTTGCCCCAAGCCCCTGCTGCTGCAGGAGAGCTGGCTCCCTCTGGGTCCCGCCCAGGCCCCCTGAGCAGCAGTGAGACACGCCCGCGTCTGCTAGGGCTGAGGCTGGGGGAGGTGAGGGCACACCTGCCCAGGCCTTCCTCCTGTTAGCGCTAGGCCTCCTGGGTGTGCTGGGCACGGTGGCTGAGTCAGGCCTTGCTGGTGCCTGATGCTGGCCTGGCCTGGCCCAGGTGACCACCACGGAGTTGTGGCTGGGCTATGGCTACTGTCACCATCACTGACGAAGCTGTCGGTCCAGCAGGGGCTGAGCCTGCAGCTTGCAAACCCACAACAGTCTGTGCTTCGAGGGCATACTGAGGCCAGGCCTGAGTCCTGTTTCCAAAGCAGCCCAGCCACCCAGTGGCCCCACGGATGAGCAGGAATGGACACAGGAAGTGGCTCAGCAAGGGGGGAGGTAACTCCAGGTGCTCTGCTCCCGAGATCCCTGAAAGACACAGGGCCCTTCTCAGGGCGTGTGAGGTTGCACGGGCCTGTGTGCCCTAGACAGGGGTCCGGTGCTCAAAGGCCAGTGGGCAGCTGTCTGCAGTCTCCAGTGGACCCCACAACTGGCAGGAGGGGACACTTTATTTATTTAATTTTTTTTTGAGACAGAGTCTCACTCTTTTGCCCAGGCTAGAGTGAGTGCCGTGGCATCAGCCTAGCTCACAGCAACCTCACTCCTGGGCTCAAGCGATCCTCCTGCCTCAGCCTCCCGAGTAGCTGGGACTACAGGCATGCACCACCATGCCTGGCTAATTTTTTCTATATATTTTTAGTTGGCCGATTAATTTCTTTCTATTTTTAGTAGAGACGGGGTCTCACTCTTCTTGCTCAGGCTGGTCTCGAACTCCTAAGCTCAAACAATCCGCCCGCCTCGGCCTCCCAGAGTGCTAGGATTACAGGCGTGAGCCACCGCACCCGGCCGTGGGACACTTCATTTTTAAATTAAAGCAAACCCGGATCTGTCTCCTAGAGGGCCTAGATGCACCTGTGTAGCAATAAGCTCACCCAGCCCAAGCCCTTTGGGTCTTGGTTCCTAAAAACCATTCCCCAATAAAAGGGACCAGAGCGTTTTAGAGAAATGGCCGATTCTAGGGCTGAGGCAGGGAACATACAAGATCTTGTATGTTCTTGTATCTTGCATCTTGTAATGTCAGAGAGTGAGGAAGCGCTCAAAAACTTAACAGGCGGGGCTGTGTCAGACAGACACAGGAGCCGACCAGCAAGGGCTCCCAGCGGCCAAAGCTGGAACAAGTTGAGCAACAAAAAACAAATAACAAATTAGACCATAATCCAAAGTATAAAACACACTCGAGTCCATGCTGATATAAATAAACGGATAAATCAATGACGTAAACTAGACAAATCTTCCCAACTGCCGAATTTCAAGAAATTCCCGTGGATTCTCCACGCCCAGCAGGTGACGCTGACTTTCCTGCCACCTTGAGCGTGGACTGGTCACCCCTCCGAAGAAAGGAGGTGTGGAAGTATAGAAAGGGTTAAAAAAAAAGAAAAAGGAAAGGTGACTTTACAGAGGAGAAACCTGGCAGACACCACCGTAACCAAGCGATCAAAGTCTATCATCAGTGAGAGAACAAAACCACCAGCCCAGAGCACAGGACATTCAGCTGGAGTCCAAGACCGGGCGTCAGCAAACACTTACACGGGGTTCGCTGGGCACCGCCCACCGTTCTAGGTGCTTCGCCTGTGTGTACTCATTTAATCCTTCCAACGGCCCTTCAAGGTGGGCACTGTCATTCTCCCATCCTGCAGGTTTGAACACTGAGGCGAGGAGGTTATGTAACTCACAGAGCCACTCTCTCTCCTCTGCCGTCGTGGCCACCTCTCTAGATAAGGTCTGAGAAGCTCTCGTTCTGGGGAAACAGGTGTTATAACCTGCCCACGGTCCCCAAATGCCACAGTGCCCCACGCTCTGTCTCTTCTCTCAGTGGTGGCTGCCTGCTCTGTGCCAGGCCGGGTACTGGGCCGTGGAGATGGACGTGCCACCCCTGCTCTCATGGAGCTCTTGGTCTGGTGGGGACAACAGTAGTGATAGAGTGGGACCCAGACTAGGAGGGGGCAGAGCTGGGTGTTACAGGAGCCAGAGCGGGGAACCTGACTCAGCCTGGAAGACCTGGGCAGGCTTCCTGGAGGAGGAGCCATACAGCTGAGGCCAAGTCCAAGCGGAGTCCAACCAGGTAAGGGGAAAGTGTTCCAGGAGAGCCTGGCCCTCCCCTGACTCCAGACCTCTGAGGGTGGGGTCTGAGTCTCCCCTCCAACACTTGGGCCCCATGTGACCAGGACAAACCTCCTTCGCCTCCAACACCACCCTAGCCCTTGGCTGTCACACCATGAGCAGCCTGATGATACCACTTGTTCCCACTCCAAGCAGAACCTTCATCTCTGACCTCAATCTTCTCAGCTGGGACGTGGGCCTGTTGCCCTCTCTGGGCTCTCAGCTGCAGGGGACTTGGCGGCCCTTCAATGCACCCAGCGAAGCCCAGAAGGAGGGAAGGCAGCAATTACAGGGTGTTGGGTCTGGGTAGCAAGTTAAAACAGTGTGCGGCACCAGGCTGAGATTTCTAACTCATTAGCAAATCCTAGAGGATGCAAACTCTCGGCCCCTCCTCCCCACTCAGGCCCCCTCAGCTCCAGCTGTGGCCTGGGGCCTAAGCTGGGGCCTGGGGCACAACGGATGCTGCTGGAACAGAGGGTAGATTAGTGTGCTCGTGAGGCCTGGAGTCCTCAGCCTGGCTCGCTGAGCCTTTGGCCACGCTGCGCGTCATGCCTGATGGCCTCCTCCTCAGAACAGCGTCTGGCACCCAGTGAGCCCTCAGTAAGTGTTTGCTCAATAAACAAATGAGGGGGACAGGGGCTGGGCTTTGGGGACCCGAGGGCCCAGGGGAGCTGGGGTCCTAGCGCCCACTGGCTGGCCGGGAGGAACGTGCAAGCAGGGGAGGAGGAGCAACCAAGCATGTCCGAAGACCTACTATGTGTCAGGGACCACACCAAGCCTGAGGCCTACCTTGTCTTATTGAAGGACCACAACGACCCTTGTGTGTGGGCTTATACCCATTTCACAGATGGGGACCTGAGGCTCAGTGAGGTTGCAGTAATGAGACGAAGGGCCCACAGCCGGGAGGTGACAGAGTGGGATCTGAGACAAGGGCTGGCTCATCCCACTGCCTGTTGCTGAGTGACACTTGGGGACTGTGGGGGTTCGTCTCAGGAAGCAGTGGGGAGACCCTGACTTGGCTGAGTGCCCTGGGCATGTCTCTCGCTGTCGCTGGGGCTCAGGTCGTCCATCTGTAGTGAGGTGGGCTCGAGGCAGAATGTCCTGGCTGGGAGGCGGGGTGCCCCCACACGGGCCCACACCCCCACTCCCGGCGCCCTCTCCCCAGGAGGCCCAGGAGCAGGCCACGCTCCAGCCCTCTAGGTCTGGCTTTGCAATCCAAGCCTTGTCAGCCAGTCTCTGTCGGCAGAACCAGACCCGGTTTCTGGGAAGCTGCAGCCACATCCCACCTCTGCCAGGGGAGGGGGCCCCCTTTCTCCCGCTGGGCCTGGTCCCCATTTCAGCAGCCTCATCACATTCCCCAGTGGCCTCACGGCCTGACAGACCGACGCAGTTTCCACACTGGTCTGGCAGGGCCCAGAGGCTGCCTGACCAGGCCTCCTGCCGGGCGGAGGGGCCCTCCCCCAGGACCAGGCCTGACACGCTTCCCCCAAGCCCTGCACCCCTCCCCGTACCCCGACTCTATCCGGGCTCCCCAGACTGGGCCTCCATTCTCCGTCTGAGCCCTCGCCCGTCCCCCCACGCATCTCCCCTGTTATTTCTGCCTGCGGAAACTGCACCCTCCCTGCCAGACCCTACTCAAATCCCCCGCCCCGTCCTCCAAGAGACCTTTGCAGAGCCTCCTCTGCTGCCACCGGTGGGGACACACCAGCCCCTCCACCCCCATGCTCCTGTCTTGGCTACGGATCGCAGCGGGGGCTCCGATGGTGCTCAGAGGTGTGTCTGAGCTGACCCTCTCCTCTGAGCAGTGTGTGTGTGTGTGTGCGCGCGTGAGTATGTGAAAGAGAGATAAAACGGCAATAGCCAACAATTACTGGGCACGTGGCATGCCCCGTGCTGATCAAACTGCTTCCCATGGGTTAATTCATTCAGTCTTCCCAACGACTCTATCAGCTGGTGCTACTGCTGTCCCATGGGCCGGGGGACCGGGGCTGTATATCCCATTCATCCAAGACAGTTCTGGCTTAGGCCTGTTGTCCTAGTGTAATTAGTAATAGTGTCCCCTTTCGCCTTCTGTCCATATTTGGACAATAATTTATCTGGTCACCTGACCACAAGGCACAGAGAAGTGAGGGGCTTGCCACAGCCAGCAAGTGGCAGAGTCAGGATTCGAACCTGGTCCCTTGCCCCAGCGCTGAGCTTCAAACTGTTGCTGGACTTCCAGGGAGCGCGCCTGGGCCCCCTCATGTGCCCCTCTCCACCCGCCTCTCATTTCACATTCCTGAGAGCCTACTAAGTGCCACTCACTGCCTGGAGCCCTTCCTCACGCCCTTGGCGTGACTTTATAGCTCATTCCTCACATCCTCGGAGAGGGTGACCCTAACACCCGCCTTGCAGGCGCCCCGCCCCCACCACCTTTCCTTCATGCCACTTCTGACTCTGCCGGTGCGGTGCGGGCTCTCCTGCCGCAGCACTTACTGTCATCGAACCCTGTCTCCTGCTTGGTGGAGGCAGCCCCAGGAGGGTGGGGACAGGCCGGCTTTCTGTCCTCTCGGACCTCCAGACCCGACACCAGGCGGGTGCCCCACATATTTGATGAAGGAATCAGTGGGATCAGTGAATGGTGCTTGGTGCTGGGGGGAGAGCAAGGAGGGGGCGGCCCAGGTGGTGGCCTCAGAGGCCTCCCAGGAAACATTCAGAACACACAAAAGAGAGATGCTGTGATATGACAACATGGGGACTTCGGGACCAGAGAAAGAGCAATGTGCTCAGCCTGGGGAAGAGTCAGGGGAGGCTTCCTGGAGGTGGTGTCTGAGCTGAGACTTGAAGGATGAGGAAGGATGTTGGAGGTGGGGGGAACAGCAGGAGGGAGGCTCAGAAGCTGAAGAAAGGCCAGTCTGGCTGAAGGCAGAGGGCAGGGGCCCGGTGGCGGTGGCGGGGAGGGTCAAGGCTGGGGGTGGGGCGGGGTCTGAACCTGGAGGGCCTTGTTGCCAATCAATGGTTCTTAACTGATGGGGGACGGGGAGATAGGCAAGAAAACCACAATTTGGGTTGTTTTTCAAAACTGCACTGCCCCTCAGTGAGAGAATTGTCTAAGTGTTGACTCACACCAAAGAAAAGTCCATTTATTTGCCTGCCCTTCCTGGGGTTGCAGCCAATGCCCGCCTGGCCCTGCTGGCCTGCTCTTCAGAGCCACTCCCAGGGCTCAGCCACCGAGGAGGATGGAGGACGCAGGTGTCCCAGCCCCGCCCCCATGACCCCCTCCCAGCCATCTGTCCCGCCCCTGCGCTGGGCGTCTGGGAAGGTCCATTGTGGCGGCCTCTGACATCACAGCGGGGGGCAGCGTGATGTCACAGGGCCCCATTGTGGCCGCACAGGGGTGTGCCCCCACCAGAGGCCCACTCCCCACCCCTGGACTCCAATCCTATTAAGCACGGGCTGTGACAAAGGAGGGGGCTTTGTGTTGTAGCCATGTCTGAGGGAGGGATGGCAAGAGGCTGTGCATTCCAGAGCCCGCCCCCACCCCGGGCCTCCAGGGCAGACTGGAGGCCCCGCTGCCACCCCAGGGCTGTCTCCACGCCACCTCCCTCTGCAAGGGGGACAACAGAGATAAAGGAGGTCCAGGCCCCGAGCCTCCTGCCTGTCTCAGTCTAGGGCCAGATCCTGACGGCACAGTCTGCAGGCAGGGTCTGATGACGGGGGTGCCCTGGGGGCCTCCTGGGGCCATGGAGGCAGAGTCAGTGGAGCCAGAGAGGCCCAAACTCTGAAAGACAGGTCTGGGGGAAGCAACCTCAGGGCACAGATGGGGGACAGAGGCCTGGAAAGGGACAGGACTTGTCACCCAGTGCACCAGTGAGCACTTATTAAACACCTGTTGAGAACTCTGTTGGACTATGCCAGGGTCATGTGATCTCACAACCCTGGAAGGTGGTGGCTGGCACCAGCCCTGGCCGCCCGGGACACGTACTCAGAGAGGGAGGCCTAGCTTCGGGACAGCCTGATGGCCCCTTCTCCCAGGCTTTGGGGTCAGAAGCCTGACCTGCACTAAATTGTGTGCCCTCCCTTTGCCGAGCCTTCATTTACTCATCTGTAAAATGGGCCCAACAACACTCCTGTCACAGGATTGTTGTGGAGACTGGATGAGACAGTGTGAGCCTCCAGGATGTTGCTTCAGGTCCTCGGCCACCCCTTGCCCCTCCCCCAGCCGGGGTGGGGGTATTTCCATAGTCCTGACACCATCTCTCCTTGCTCTCCTTGGGCTCCAGTGCTCAGCCAAGCTGCCCCCCACCCAGGCTGGTGTCTGCACCCTTGGTTGGACCTCTCTGGGCCCCAGGCTGGGAGGAGGACGCAACTGACCAGGGACACCCAGGTCGGGGCAGGCAGCAACTTCAGGAGAGGCCTTGGCACACCCCACCACCACAGTGTGGGTTTCTCCGGCCTTGGCGGAGTGCCCAGGCATGCAAGGAGGCTGGGGGCGGCTCAGTTTCGGGCAACAAAGCCCCCTTTCTCCCCAGCTCGAGGAATGCCTGGCACCCCTTCTCGCCCCTGCCTTGATCCGTATCTGCTACCTGGACCCAGGCCCCAGTGTTCACTTGGGGGGACTCAGGCTGGAGCCCCGGAGGCAGCCCTGGCCCTTTACAGGGTGTGAGTTCCAGCCCCGCTCCTCCGTGACGACCCCGCCCACCTTCACATGCCCCCCCCCCCAACGTGCACACACGCGCGGCACACACACACACGCACATCCACAAACACATGCACGCTCATGCACACCCACAAAGCATGCACATACATGCACACAAATGCACAAACACATGCACACCCACAAACACACGTACACAGTCATGCACATACATGCACACACAAACACTCACACCCACAAACACGTGCACACACATGAACATGTGCACACACTAACACATAAATGTACATGCACACACACAAACACATGCACACAGACCCCCAACCCCCAAACAGCCCAGCCCTCGGGTTGCAGCCCTAAGCCCCATCCAGAATCCAAAACGTCCCCAGCTGGCTGTGAGAAAGGCCGCAGAGCGCCACGAGGGCAGTGCCCTGCCTCACCTTGGCTGTTCTAAATATTCTAACTCAACAAAGCAAAATGTCACAGCCCACCCATACCTGCCCCCAGTTTTTGTCGGTATTGGCTTGTGACATCCCAGAGTCTGCCACCCTGACTCTGCCCAAGCCCCTCATTTTCACCAAGCAGGGTGCGGAGGCCCAGAAAGGGCAGGGGTGGCCCCAGGCCACGGAGCCTGGCAGGACGAGGACTGGGTGTGAGGAGGGATGGTGAGGGCCACACAGTGCTCTGGTCCCCAGCCCCGGGCGGGAGGAGCACTCGCCTCCCTGGTGATGCTGCACCCTTTGAACAGATGAGAACACCGAGGCCCCAGGAGGAGAGGCCCAAGGTTACCCAGTGAGGGGCTCCGGCCTTGGGCCCTGTGGGTAGAGGGGGTAGATGGCCTTGAGCCACCAGGTCTCCTCCCGGGCACCACAGACCAGCACAGCACAGCCCCCAGCCTTGCCTGGGATGAGCTGCTGCCCTGATCTTGACCCCCGGGTGGGACCTGCCCCTCCTGGGCAGACTCTGCCCAGACACCTCAGGAATGCAGGGCGGGGACCCAGCGTAGATGGGGCCTAGGGTTTGGGGGTGCACAGAACAACAAAGCCACAGAGCTCTCCCCACACCCCCAGGGGGGACCACAGGTGGCAGAGAGAGGCCCTTGGGGAGGCTCAGGCATGTGTCCCCGTGTGCTGTGCGACCCTTGGTATGCAGCTGGCCATCTCTGGTTTCCTGGGTTGCAAAATGGAGTTCCAGAGCCGGGGCTCGGAGGCATTTGAGCTGCTGAAGCTCTGAGGTTGGGACTCCTGGCAGAGGGCAGGCAGGAGTGGGGGCCAGCCCCGTCGGGCTCCTCCCTCTGCCTCCTCCCGCAGCCTCAGGAATCGCCTTAATTACAGCGTCAGCCTTGCTGTGCTTCCTGCCATAAACCCAGGAATCTAAATTAGAAGGCAGGAGGCCGGCCCCCCTTCCCTCCGACCCCCCAAGTCTGCCGGGAAATTCTCCTGGAGACAGGCCGCCAGCAGGGGCTAACCTCAGAGGTGCCCAGGGCCCAGACAGGGAGGCCTGAGAGGCTGTCCCCAGAACCCTCATTCCTGTCACTGCCCAGCACCCACTCCGTGTCAGCAACACTGCAAGACTGGCATAAGGATTCCTGTTTACAGAGGAGGAAACTGAGGCACATGCCCACGGTCTTCCGGGGTGATGGTGGCTGAGCTGGCTGGACCCAGGTCTCTGGCTCCCAGCTAGGGCTGGCCACCTTTGCAGAAGGCAGAGGGATGTGTGGGGGACAGAGGAGATGGCCCGTCTACCTGGGGAGATGGCCCTGACCCATGAGTCCCCCCTCAGCTCCAGGGAAAGGTGGGAGGGAGGTGGTTGGGGGGTGGGCAGGGTGCATTCTGAGCTGGCCTCCCATGGGGCTTTGCTCCCCCGTGCCCTGGGACCTGGCTAGCTAGGCCAGGGCTGCTCTGGGCTGGCGTGGGACAGGGCGGCCTCAGATCCCGGCACGAACCCGGCTGGAGAGCTGTGTGTGACGGAGCATGTGAGAGTGTGTGTTTGCACCCTCGTGTGTGTGTAAGTTTGTTCCCATGTGTATTTGTGTGTGTCTGTGCATTTTTGTGTGACCCTGTGAGCTTATGCCCCTGTGGATTCGCGTGTGACCGCCAGTGTGTGCATGTGCGTGCGCGTGTGGTGGGGAGGTGAGGTCATCTGGGCAGAAGGGAACTGAGCGTGTCCAAACCACTGGAGCCACTGGGGGAGAGAGGCAGACTCCGGGAGGGGGCAGGGGTGACGGAAGCCTGGAAGGCTGAGAGGGAACGAGACCAAGGCGGGGAGGAGAGAGAGGCGCAGGACGGAGGTGGGGGGCAGACAGACGGGGCATGGAGGATGTCGGGCAGTGGCAAGGAGGCAATGACAGGCCCACGAAATGCCCTGAGAGAGGCTGCTTGAGAAAGAGGGTTCCACAGATGGGGGGTGCTCCGTGGAGGGGCGGGTCTTCCCACTCAGTCCTGAGTGGAGGACTGAGGACCCTTTATGGCTGCTTTTCCTTCTGGTCGGTGGGTCTAGGCAGTTTTTGGAGGACCTGTACGGTGCATCCCAGGGCTGGGCCTGCCTGAGGAACGGAGGCTCAGTGGAGAACCCAGGTGGTCCCGGGATGCGGAGTGGGGGGATCCCTGGGGAGTGCAGGAGGGCCTGTCAGACGGAGCAGCTGCACCATGGAGGCCAGTGCAGAGCCCGGCCCGGGCAAGGCCAGGGCAGGGGCCGGCTGTGCACTCTCCCAGCCCCACTGGCCTCATGACCCGCCCGCGCCACCACCTCCCACATTCTCCCTGACCCAGTGGTTTTCAACCAGAGGCAATTTTACCCTCTCCCTGCCCCAACCCAGGGGACATTTGGCTCCATCTGGAGACGTTTTTGTTTGTAACAATTTGGTGTGTGTGGGGAAGGGGACAGTGCTACTGGCATCTATCTAGAGTAGAGTCTGGGGAAGCTGCTAAATATCCTACAACAAAGAATTTTCCAGCATACTCACTTTCGGTTCCCAGAGGCACATTCGTTTCCGCCTCAGGGCCTTTGCACTTGCGGTTACCCTTGCCCGGAATGCTCTTTGCCCCAAATCATCACACAGCTGCTTCCTTCTCCGCTTTTTTTTTTTTCTTTTGAGAATCTGCTCACATGTCACTTCCTCAGAGCGGTTTTCCCTGACCACCCCCACCCGTCCTGCATGCTCTGTCACAAACCTCTGATTATTTCCTTCCCAGCACTTATCCCCAAATCATGAGGATCTTGTTTATTTGGATTCTCATTTATAGCTCGTCTACCCCTCTCTTGGCTCTGAGCTCCATGAGGACTTTGTTGGCCACTGAGTACTATGTGACAAGACTGAGAGCTCAGAACAGTGGGGATGTGTGGCTTAGAACTTTTTGCATGTTAACTGATCTCAGCCCTTTGAGGTAGGCACTGTAGTTGTGCCCATTTCACAGATGGGGAAACTGAGGCTCGGGAGCATCAAGTGACGTGCCCAAAGTGACACAGCTCATCAATGCGTGAGCTGGGATTTAAATCCAGGCAGGCTGACGCCAGCACTCATGCCCTTGCCCACTGCATGACAGCCTCTTTGTAAATGAGAATTGAATGTGCATCTGTCTTGGTCACCAGGAAGCATGTCCCAGCAACCCAGGTCCCCATCTCTCTCTCTGTCTGAGAAAGCCTCCCTGCACTCCCAGGTCTGGAGCGTACTGTCCTCAGAGCTGTGGCTTCCAGGAGGAAGGAAAGGGGCCCTCTCCACTCCAGGTCAGCGGGGAGATAAGGCCCTTCTTGGCAAATTCCTACAATGAGGAGACTCGGGGTTCCTCATCGCCGGGAGCCCCAGGTCTTAGTCACCACAGTGGGGCCACAACCACACTGTTGACTCTCCTGGGCCCTAGATATGCCAGCTTGTGACAGCCCTGCCCTCCTCCAGACCCAGAGCTGGGCGGGAGGCACCTGCCTGGGGACAGGGAGGGGCATACCCCTTCCTCATGCCCCCCTGGGATAGTGAGGGCTTAGCCCTGCACTGGGGACCCTGAGTCACTAAGGAGGGCCCCCCACAGCTGGCAGCCCCTAATAAGGAACTGCAACCAGGAGGCAGGGTCACAGCTGAGACACCAGGAAGATGTGGGTGCAGGCCGGGGCACCCTTGCCTTCGAGGTAGGGAGGAACTTGGAAGTCTGCCCAGAGTCCCGGCCAGGAGGCCCCGGCCAGTCCAGAGCCCACTGACTGCCCCTTCCGTACCCTCTGCCCCCTGCCAGGCACGGCCTCCCCCGGACTATCCCACCAGCTGCACAGTCCTGTCCCAGTCTCCCCAGAACTTCTTTCCCTGTGCCTGTCCCCTCCCCCAACATCCGTGGCTCCAATCAAGTGACAGTCCAGGCCTGGGATCTGTCAGGGAAGTCCTAATTCTCATCCATTCGTTTACCCGTCCGTTCCAGTGCGGGGTTAAGGCGGAGGCTAGATCCGCATGGCTACGTCACTGTTTTGCTTCACCACTCACTGGCTGTGTGACTCTGGGCAAATCTCTTCATCTCTCTGAGCCCCGGTTTTGCAACAGTAAAAAGGGCAAGATCGATAGATGTTTAGGAGGCTGCACAGGGAGGAGGCACGTAGTGTCGAGCGCAACGCCCACTTGCGGTGCGTGCTCCATCCACGGGAGCTGCTTTTGTTTGCATTTTCTACAAAGACTCCCTGAGGCCTCCAGACATGCGGAAGAAGGGCCTCTCGTGTCTAGAGAACCAGGTTGTGACGGCCAGCAACAACCCCAGCCCACGCAGGACCTGACTCTGAGGGCCTCGTGAGGGGAGGGGCCTGGAAGGCCCGAGTCCTGGGTCCCCACCCTGGCTTTGCTGCTGGGTGGTCCTGTGACCTGGGCAAGTCCTCCCCCGTCGGGTCTCAGGCTCACCCTCTGAACAGTGATGGGTCGGTTTGGTGGTCTCAGAGAAGCAGGACTGTGGAGACTGCCTGGGTTCGAGGCCTGCCTCTACCACTTACCACCTGTGCCCTCTCTCCGTCTCAGGGTTCATCTGTAAAATGGAACAGTAATAGTACCGGCCTATAGGAACACCAAGAGGAAGGAGTGAGTTAATCCGTCCACTTAGAACAAGCACCACAGATGTTAGCCATTACTATTACTAGCTGACACTATCTCTGAGGATCTGGTTTTTATTGAGATATAACTCACATACCATAATATTCACCCTTTAAAAAACATACTTTGGTGTTTTTTTAAAATATCCTATTTACAAAGTTGTGCAGCCATCACCATGGTGTAATTTCAGAACGTGTTCGCCACCCTATACCTCTCAGTCACACCCATTCTCTGCCCCTCGCTCCTGGCACCGCTAATCTACTTTTGTCTCTAAGATCTGCCAATTCCGGACATTTCACAGAAATGGCATATCCAGTCTGTGGCCTTTGGGGACAGGCTTCTTCCACTCAGCCTAATGTTTTCAAGTTCACTTGCGATGTGGCACTTTCAGTACTTCATTCCTCTTTTATAGCTAAGTAATATTCCATTGCACGGCTTGTCAACAGAAAACCGAAGTAACAGGCACTAGACCTTAGAGAAATCCGAGCCAGGTCTGAGGGAACACAAACTCAGTGTAGACCGAGAACGTGTCCCAGAGTAGGCGACGTGAGACACGGTGTGTATACATTTCCTTACACACGGCGAGGAGGCGGGAGATGCGGGGAGTGAAGCAACAGTTCCATTCTTGTGGCGCGGCCGGGGCTCCGCCACGCTGCGCGGAAGATAAGGTGACCCTGCGCTGGCCGGGGCGGGAGAGAGGGCAGGCGTCTCGGGGTCTGGGGCAGGGTCGGACGGAGGGCGGCGGATTCCGTCCTGTCTTTGTCCCACATCTGATAAGCAGGTTTATAACCAGCGCCTGTCAGCGAAACGTTCGACGAGCTCCAGCTACATGGGCGAGAGGTCAGCTGTCGATTACAGCCTGGATCTCATTACCCACGTGCCCAGCGGCAGCCACTGTGGGCCGCTGCTAAAATTTCTTTTGAATCTTCCTGTTTTTCTGACAGGATACGCCGTATTTTATCTAGCATTCATCAGTGTGTGGACATTTGAGTTGCTTCCACGTTGGGGCTGTTTGCTGTGAACACCACGTATCAGTTTGTGTACATTCGCTTTTCATTCTCTGGGGTATTCCTAGGAGTGGAATTGCTGGATCACGTGGTAACTTCATGTGTAGCTTTTTGAGGAACTGCCAAACTGTTTTCCAAAGCGGCGGCGCCATTTTAGGTTCCCACCAGCAACGTAAAAGGGTTCCCATTTCTCCACACCCTTGACCACACTTCTTGTTGTCTGTCTTTTGGGTTGTAACCATCTTAGTGTGTGTGAAGTGGGATCTCACAGTGGTTTTGATTTGTGTTTTCCTAATAACTAATGGTAAGTGTCTTAGCTCAGGTTACTACAACCAAAATGTAGACTGGGCAGCTTAAACAACAGAAATCTATTTCTCACACTTCTAGAAGTGTCCGAGATCAAGGTGCCAATGTGGTTGGAGTCTGATGAGGGCTCTCTTCCCAGTTCACAGTCGGCCGTCTTCTTGTTGTCTCACAAGCTCTTGCGTATGTTCTTATAAGGGCACCAAAGCCATCGGTGAGGGCTCCGCCTTCATGATCTAATCACCCTCCAAAGGCCCCCACCGCCTAATCCCATCCCGTTGGGGGTTAGAATTTCAACATATGAATTTGGTGGAGAAGGGGCACAATTCAGTCTGAGACACTGTAAAATATATATTTGGTCTTCGACCCTGTTTCCTGGCACACAACTCCTAAAATCCTCACAATTCCGAAGTGTTGTCTTTTTGCATGCCAATAAATTGACTGCTGGCTGGCTGCCTCTCGGTAGCTTTAGGGTTGGGGCTGGTCACCAGAAAGGCCAAGGCAGGGTTAGAGGGTTGGGACTTTCAGCTCCACCCCCCAACCTTTGGGCAGGATAGAGGGACTGATGTTAAATTGATCCCCAGTGACCAGTGGTTTAATCAATGGTGCCTATGTAATGAAGTCTTCACGAAAACCCAAAAGGAGAACTTCCGGATAGCTGCACATGCGGAGATTCCCGCAAGGTGGTGCACCCAGGGAGGGCGTGGAAGCTGCGCCCCTTCCCCCACACTTCACGCCACACATCTCTTCACCTGTATCCTTTGTAATATCCTTTATGATAAACCAGTTGGC
>NW_012153840.1:1446228-1447280 GCF_000956105.1 Propithecus coquereli
AAAAATAATAAAAAAGGATTGAGGGAAAAGAAAAAATATAAAAAGAACATCTAAACTGTTGAGTGACCGCCCCACCCCTATTTGTTCCTGATAAACTTCCTTTGCATCTTCTTCCTCCATTCCCATGATGAGTCTGATGATCATCAATTTTCCGACCTCCACAGAGAAACCTGAGTGAATTCGCTGGAACTGCCTGTCTTTGACATATGATTCTTTGAGTTTCTTGAGTTGCGTTGCCATTTTCACTTTGCAGTGACTGTCATTGCTATCCCGTCCAGTGACTTTGGGTTTAATGTATTCTCCGTCCTTCTTATCCAGGTGGCTTCACCTGGGGTCTCCGCACAGCAGCAGCCTCAGGTAGGTGGAACCTCACTCTGGGGTTTACAAATCCATCTCCCTTCCCCACAGCACAACATTGTGACAGCCTGTTTATTGTTGAGTAGTAAGAGTTCTTTATATGTTCCTGGTACTATTCCCTTATTAGATATTTGAATTACAAACATTTTCTCCCATGCTGTGGGTTGTCTTTTCCCTTCTTGATAGTGTCCTCTGAAGCACCAGTTTTAAATTTCGATGAAGTCCAATTTGTCTATTTTTTTCTCTGCTTGTACTTAGATGTCATATCTAAGAAATCATTGCCAAATCCAAGGTCATGAAGATTTACACCCGTTTTCTTCTAAGAGTTTTATCATTTTAGCTCTTAGATTTAGGTCTTTGATCCGTTTTGAGTTAATGGCGTACGTGGTGTGTATGGTGTGAGGTAGAGGTACAACTTTACTCTTTTGCGTTTGAAAATCTGGTTGACCCAGCTAATTTGTTGAAAACCATCCCCCCGTTGAATTTTCTTGGTACCCCTGTCAAAATTCAATTGAGCATAAATATATGGGTTTATTTCTGGACTCTCAATTGTATTCTATTGATCTATATTTCCATTCTCATGCCACTACCACACGGTCTTGATTACAGTAGCTCTGCAGTAAGGTTTTGAATCAGGAACTGTGAATCCTCCAAATTTGTTCTTTTTTCAAG
This sequence comes from Propithecus coquereli, assembly GCF_000956105.1. NCBI lineage: Eukaryota > Metazoa > Chordata > Mammalia > Primates > Indriidae > Propithecus > Propithecus coquereli. Next base: position 1,447,258 of record NW_012153840.1, read on the forward strand.
ATAATTTTGGCTATTATGGGTCC
>NW_012153840.1:1447330-1448555 GCF_000956105.1 Propithecus coquereli
GAGGGCGTGGAAGCTGCGCCCCTTCCCCCACACTTCACGCCACACATCTCTTCACCTGTATCCTTTGTAATATCCTTTATGATAAACCAGTTGGCTGGGCCCGGTGGCTCAAGCCTGTAATCCTAGCCCTCTGGGAGTTGGGGGTGGGAGGATCGTTTGAGCTCAGGAGTTCGAGACCAGCCTGAGCAAGAGCGAGACCCCGTTGCTACGAAAAATATAGAAATAGCCGGGTGTCATGGTGGGTGCCTGTAGTCCCAGCTACTCAGGAGGCTGAGGCAGAAGGATCGCTTGAGCCCAGGAGTTTGAGGTCGCTGTGAGCTAGGCTGATGCCACCCACGGCACTCTACTCAGGGCAACGGAGTGAGACTCTGTCTCAAAATAAATAAATAAATAAATAAAATAAACCAGTAAAAGTGTCTCCCTGAGTCCTGTAAGCTGCTCCAGCAATTAGTCAAACACAAAGAGGGGGTTGTGGAAACCCCAATTTGAAGCTGGTCAATCAGAAGTTCTGGAGCCCCAGACCTGCAAGATTGGTGTCTCAGTGGGGGACAGTCTTGGGGACTGAGCCCTCACACGTGGCATCTGACCCTGCCTCTAGCTTATAGTGTCAGAATTGGATTGGAGGACATCCCGCTGACGTCCACCGCAGAGCCGATTGCTGGCTTGGCTTGGGGGGGATCTTCTGACAAGATTTTTTTTTTTTTAATCTTAAAATGCCTTCTGTTCAGTGAGGCCTCCTTCGGAGTTAGCCATCACTTTCCCCTTCTCTGCCATCTCGACTCCAACGGGATGTCCTTCTTCTTTTGGTCCAGACCCTCAAATCTGAAAAGTAACTTCGAATTAAGGAGAGGTCACTTTTCCACAGTTCAGTTGTCTGAAAAACTTCCATCTCCCACGGAAAGCCGCAGTCCGGGAGTGAAGCAATCTCGTGCTAGACCTGGGCCAAGGGAAAGTCGTCGTGAACACCTGCATGGGTAGTTCTCATCTGTCACCACAAGCCTGAAAACGCACAGTCCTGGCTACGGTGGCCTCTCTGTGCACACACGTCACTTTTAGAAAGGAGCGGGCAATGTGAAGGGGACGGAGGCTTGATCACCAAAAGTCAGCACAACAGACACAAACGATGATGAATGGTGGGTGCCGGAATTCAAATTAGCAGATGTGCCAAAGAGATGGGGCACCAGTTTTCAATTCCCTTGTGAACATCATACATTACAAAAGAACT
>NW_012153840.1:1450560-1475403 GCF_000956105.1 Propithecus coquereli
CAAGTTTTTTCTTTGCTTCTAACCAGCACCTGGGGACATTAGTAATCCAAGGGCATTTTAATTCCTGTTCAAGGCTTGAGTTTCTTGAATCACTCACGTGACTGGGCTCAAGGCTTGGTTTTCTGCTGGTCCACCATTATTTTGAGGACGTCTCAACTTAAAGGTGATGTGGGGTATCAGACTCCTCAGCTTGGACGGAAGGCTGGGCTTGACTTTTGTCCTGTCCCTCTCACCCCTCCATGAGGCCATCAAAGCCACAGCTCAGTTTCAGAGCTGTTTCTTCCAGATTGGCAAATGCCCTCAGGGAAAATGTAGTCTTCCACGCTGGGATTTCCTCTCTGGATTCTTGCCTTCTCCTAGATTCTTGCTATGGAATTCTTTACTGCCTTGTTAATTTTTTGATGGCCTTAAGAAGATGATTTTTAAAAAATTGAATCTAAGGACTTTAGTCGTCCTCAGCAGGGGTGTTGGTCCAAATTGCCTATCCCACCATTACTTGAAGCAGAAGACCCTGCAAAGCCATGATTTCCCACTGGCGTGTCCTCACCTTTGCCCAGGCTGTGCATAGCCCAGGACGCCCCTCTCCCTCCCTCTCTCAGGCACCCCGAAACCAAAGCCCTGCACGGAACTTTGCCACCAGAAGTTGTCCTAACTCAAAGTCCCTTGCTTTCAGCTCTGGTCACTAGGGTTCACATGTCCATTACTGTAGTCACTCATCATCAAACATTTATGTGGCACCCACAGTATGCCAGGCCCATCCCAGGCACTGGGGACTCAGCTGTGAACAAGACAGAGGCCGGTGCTTACCCTCGGGGAGGGTAACGGAAGGTTCAGCCCAGTGTGATCAAGGCTGGGAGGGACAAGCAGAGAGAGCCTTGGGATGCGCTGCAAGGAGATCGGACCAGGGGCGGCTCCCGGAGGAAGCAATGTTTAAGCTGAGGCTTGAAGGACGCGTAGCAATTACCAGGCAAACAGGGATGTGGGTGGGAAGGGTGTTCCAGGCAGAGTGAAGGACCTCTGTGAGGGCGCAGAGGGGAGATGGCGCATCAGGACGGAGTGTGGGGGAGGAGGGTACCGAGAGAGGAAGGGGCAGGCGGGTTCAGCACCCCTGCCGGCCTCATGGAGTCTCCTCTTCCCTCTTCCCTCTCCCCCTACCTAAGATGGAGCTGGAAGCGTGGAGGACCCCACGCTGGAGGGAAAGCAAACTCATTTGATCTTCTGTGCTAAACGATCCCTTTTTGGAAAGGTCCCCATCCTTGGCTCTCACCTCAGTCCCTTAGCTTCTGCCTCCTTCCTCTCTTCCTGCCCGGGGCGGTGGAGGATGCCACATCCCCTTGGCGCGCGAGGCAGGATTCAGGGCTGAATGAAGCTACAGACACTGTCTTCTCAACTGCCCTGCCAGAGTGTCCTCCTCACGAGCCCTGAGGCTCTGCCGGGCCCTTCCTGTGGCACCTCCGGCTCTGTCCTGACCATCCTGTTTGGCTTGGATGAGGTCCCTGATCCCGGGAACGAGGGGGGATGGAGATGGAAGGGCACAGAGCCCCGAACCCTGAGCCCTCAGAAACGGTCACAAGCAACACTTCTCCTTACCCAGCCAGGGGTCTGTTGATTGGGAACATACAGGATCCCCGGACCTCACCTGTTCCTCAGGTCACCCCGGTGGGTGTCAAGACTCGAAGGGGGAGGCTGGGTTAACCCTCCATGAACCAGGAGTTGAAAGGGAGAGACTAGAAGATTCCTGTCCTGACTGCCAAAGAGTTTATAGCAGGGAGTTGAGTTGAGTCCCAAATAAGGAAGGGGCCCTTCAATCATTTACCCAACTAGGCTCCAGCCAAACCCATTGTCCAGATGGATAAACTGAGAATCAGCCACATGACAAATGAGAGGCAGAGGCAAGACCTGAACCCAGTCTCCTGACTCCTGGCCCAGTGCTTGTTCCTCTCTTCCGTCCCCTCCACGCTGGTGGTGGCAGCGGTGGGCGTGTTGAGGCTCACATTTGGGCTGTGGAGGACGGGGGCTGGTGGTGGCCGCAGGGCCAGCAAGGGGTTAACCTTCTCCAGCCCCAGAGCCTCCTCTGGGAGGAGATTCCAGGCTCTTCTCCCACCTGGTCAGGCTTCGCTGGAGGCCGACACTTTCCTGGCCAGGGCTCCAGAGGCATCAACAAAATGGGCTGAACAAACACGTCTTGCTCGGTTGTTCTAAGACCTTGTCAGTGCCTTCCAGCCAAAGACCGCCAGAAACACACCCGAACAAAGTTGGGTTTTCTGCCCTTTGAAACAGAGGAGGACACACAACCAGGGAAAGCCCAGGGCATCTGAGTAAGAGGGGGTTGGGGGGAATCTGCAGGATTTGGGCTGGTGCTGGAGGCTTTGGAGGAGCGTTCGAGGAAGTGGAGCTCTGCCCTGGATCAGATGCTGTGACGAAGGGGAGGTAATTCTGTGATTGGGGATCTCAGCGATTTTTATCTACAAGGGAAGAGGAAGGAACCGAAGCCAAAGCTATGATTGGCAAAGAAGCCACTCATTTAGCCAGGAGAGAGGGACATTTGGTCATTTTTGTGGTTTGGACACGATCGCGCATTCAGACATGATTGCAAAGTGGTCTCGTTTTCTGTCTTGATCATCGCGGTCATAGAGTGGCCTTGTCTGATGTCAGTGATCTGTGAAATTGATTCTCTAACAGGATCACATCAAGGCCGAGCCGGGAGGGCCAGGCCCGCTCCAGCTGTCAGGCTGCTTCCCTCTTTCTCCATTTGCAAGAAAACCGCATGGAGCCCCGAAAAGCTGTCCCCATCCCACGGGGTACCCATGAGGGGCAAATGTCAGCCATGTCGGTGGGCCCCAAAGCTGCAGAGAAAGCTCGGCCAAGGTCAGGAAGCAGAAGAGCCTTTGACACAGTCCTGGGTTCAAATCCCAACGCTGCTCACGCTTTTGGACAAGTTACTTTCCCCACTTGCAACATTATCTCTTGACAAAACTCAGTGAATGACCACTGTATGGCCAGGGATTGGGGACCGTGGGCCAGTGCCTTAACTCTCTGGGACTCAGTTTATTCCTCTAGAAAATGGAATAAACTTCCAAAATATTGCTGGTACCTAAGATAAATGAGTACCTTACCCCCAGGGTTGCCGTGAGGTCAGATGAAAAGCTGTGTGCAGAGTGTCAGGCCCACAGTTTGCCACACAGGAGTCCTCCAGACCTCCCTGACCACCTAGCGGGCCCTTTATTAGTCGAGAAGCAGGAGGGGCCCATCCCAGATTCCGCCTACTCTGGAGAGCAAGTCCCCTGCGCCCTTGCCCAGGGACCTGAGGCCCCAGCTCGTCCCCATGCAGGCCGGGGGCTGCACACGACGGCAGGGGGAGACCCTGGGGTTCTGGCCCCTCTGGTCTGCACTGCCAGCTGTTCCCCAAGGCTGGGCACGTGGCACAGCAGGGAGATGGTCCTGCGTGTTGGAATTGCCTTCCAGGCAGCCGAGCCCCTGGCACTGCCCAGGCACCAGCTCTACCCCTGCAGACACAGTGGTTCCTTGGGCCCAAGTCTGACCCTCCATACGCCAGGGGGTGCCTTTCAGCAGGGACGTTCTGTGGTTCTCTGGCCTTCCCCAGAGCAGTCCTCGTGCCAGTGTACCTGCTGGGGCCTCGGGCGGCAGAGAGGGCACCAGGGCAGTGGGGGTGGAAGAGGACATGTGCCATCCTGCCTCCCCAGGCGTGGAGGAGGGGTGGTGACAGAGGAGGGTGTGAGACCAGCGCAGGAGGAAGTTTGTTTACCCATCAGAGGTGGCGGGGGGGAGGGCCCAGCGCATGGGCTTGAGTGGTGTGGGTGGCAGGAGCCCTCCGCTGGGGGTGTGTGCGTGGGCCTACCCACATGGGCGTAGGTGTGTGTGTGCGGGCCGGACTCTGACAGCAGGGTGAGTGCGCACACTCGTGTGTGCACATGTGATGTCCCCACCTCCGTGGGTGGGTCTCAGAAGCAACCTGGGTGTAGGATTCAAACTGGCCTGAGTCCATTCCCAGTTGAGCTCCTTTCTGGCTGTGCAACCTCGGCATGGTCACTTGCCCTCTCTGAGCTTCATTCATCCACTCCACAAGTACACCTCAAGATCTTGCTGTGTGCAAGAGCACACAGGCAGAGAGGGTCCAAGCTCTCATGCAACTGGTGGTCTTGCCTCAGTTTCCTTGTCTTCCAGACAATGTCTGTAATGGGCGTCAGGTCTAAGTGCTCAGTGTAAATCTGTTTTCTTCCTCCTTCTGGAAACCTCAGTGCTGCACCCCTTCTTCCAAGGGACACAGCTCTCAGCTGGTGGGAACGGGAAGCCAAGAGCCCCCCTCAGAGCACGATCCAGCTCCCAGACTGCCCTTGCTCTGTTCTGCTGTGGGGGGGCTGGGAGTGAGTGGCAAAGGCATCTGGGTAGGTGAGCGAGGTGGGGGCCTCGGCATTCCCGGAGGCCTGGCACCTCCCCAGCACCAGCCAAGGGGAGCAGCGAGGGGGCAGGAGTGGGGGACAAAGATTCTCTGCGGGCCCCCATCAGTCTGTCCCACACACACGCCCAGTGTGGGCACAGGTGTGGAATGGAAACTCCTCCAACAAGTTGGGACACCCTCTTTCCCCGGCGGGTGGGGCTCCAGAGGAGGGGGCTGGGGATGGGGCAGAGGAGATGCCAGCTTCCCACTGGGCTGCTGTTTACACCCAAGCGATGAGCTGGCTCTTGGCTCCATCGCCTGCTCACCTGGCCAGGTGTGCCAGGTTCCTGCCTGGCCCCAGTTGGCATTCACAGCTCCGGCCCTGCTGGGTTCGGGCAACGGGAGTGGTGGCCAGAGGACAATGACTCCAGTCCCTTGCTTAGAACCAGGCACCAGGTTTCCCTCTCGGGAGGGAAGCAAGCCGAGTGTGCGGGACAGCAGTTCCCTCTGCAGGGGAGGCCGGCTGAGCTTTAGGGCGACCCTGGGCCAGGAGGCTGATGCCGGGGGATGGGGTCGGTGATTTGTCTTTTCTACTTCAAGCGGGGGTCTTGACAAGGGTGGCTGCCATTCGCCAGCCCAGAAGGCAGCTGGCAAGGAAGCACTGTGCAGCCAAAGTAGGAAGGACTCAAGTTAGACCCAAGAGCGTCCTTGCAGCCCTGGGAGGGATGCGGGAGTCAGAAAGGGGTGCTTCGTCTTGGGGCCTGCCTCTGGTGGGGTGGGAGGGGGGAGAGAGGCCAGGAGAGACAGGAGGAAGGGGCTGGGTGCCCTGTCGCTCGTGCCAGGTGAAGGGCTTGTGGATCCTGCACCCGCCCAGCCATTTCCTCCCACGCTGCCAGCCACCACGGCCGAGAGAACCCAGGCTTGGGAGTCGCACAGTCAGAATGGCTGGGTGATCGTGAGCAAGACCCTTGAAACTCTCTGAGCCTCAGTTTGCCTCTTCTGCCTGTTGGGCAGAGGTATTTGCCCCTCAGGGACCATGGGAGACCAGAGCGTCACACTGGCAGCCAGATGTGCCAGGCACTGGTAGACGCCACGCACCCTTCCACGTGGCGTCCTCGATCCCTCGCACTGGCAGGCACCAGTATAGCTCGGTTTTACAGCTGAGGAAATTGGGACTTACAGAGGGACTAAGGGGGACACGGGGCAAGCTGGGAGATATCGTCCCATGGGGGCCCCTGTCCTCTCAGAGAGCAGGCGAGGGAGGCACAGCCACAGACGGTGGCTGCAGGAGAGGCTGGTCACTCGGCTCAGGGCTGAAGCTGGCCCGTCTGGGGGGAATTCTTGTAATCCAGGCGGGGTGTCCTCTCCTCGTCACCTTCCAAAGTTTCATTTCCTGAAGCTACGGGTCACAGCTGCGGACTCGGTCTGCCCTAATAAGGACGCGGGGACACAGGCAAGTAGGGCCCCCGGCCGAGGTTCTGCCCAATGTCCACCGTCCTCAGCTCAAAGGGCTGCCCCCAGCCCTGCCCCGGGGGACACCTGCCCCCTCACTGGCCCCTCTGCTGTCCAGGCGAGAGCTCCGGCCCCTAGTCCCGTGGCTGGTCCCTGCTCCCTGTGCCCAGTGCTGGGCCCCGGGCTTCCTCTGCCCAGGGTGTTTGGTGCTGGGGTGTCCAGAGAGGGGCAGGAGGCTCTCTGTTCTGCCCTGGCTCCAAACCCCACTTTGGTTTTGTTGCATTCAAAGAACAGCAGGGATGGGATCTAAACACCAGCAGGTACACAGGGTGACAGGCCACCGGGAAGAGGAGGGGCCAGGCTGAGCGCCCAGGCAGCCCGACCCCAGTGCACGCACTTCCCAGTTCCTTATGTTCCTCTCCCCATCATCCGCTCAGCCTCCACTAGACCTTATTCCAGCACCCCTCTTCTGTCACCTTGCCGATGCCCGAGTTGTGGTCTCCTGCTCTCTCCTGGACTTTACCCACCTCCCTGTGGCCTCCCAGCCCTGCCCGACCTCCTCCCAAGCCTGCACTGAATCCCTCAGTGGCTCCCGTTGCCTCCTGCTGAAGTCCCGACAGGTGAGCCTGGCGTTCAGGACCTGCCCCGTTCATTGGCCAAGCCATGAACCCCCAGGGCCTGCAGGGCCTTCTTGCAGCAGCTTCCCTGTCCTGAGTCAGCCTGTGCACAGAGGTGACGGCGGCAATGGTTTCGTGAGTCGCTAAGCAGAGCTGAGGCCCACCTTGCTCCAAGCGCCACGGCAGGGAGGCTCAGCAGAGGCCCAGCCCCTTTCCCTGGGGCCTTGTCCCCACAGGCACCGGGCTGCCCTGGGCAGAGCTGAGCCCCCCTCGGCCGGTTGCCTCCCCAATTCCATAAATCAGAGCTGAGGAGCGGGCGGCTCCTGCGCGAATCACCCGAGGCGCTGCGTGTGCCCATTGGCCCCGCTGCCCGCCCACGTGCCCGCCGCTCCCAGAGCCACGCTTGCAGGTTGCAGGAGGCGGTGGGCCTGCAGACCCTCGCAGGCAGGTTGGCCTCCTCCCAGCTGTGTCCTGGGGGGAGGCTGCAGCTCAGCCCACTTCCCCCTCTCCCGGCAGGGAGGTCTCTACCCAGGCCCTGCCCAGGCGGCCCCAACACGTTGTTTTCCCGGCTGGGTCTGGCTCAGCCTCCAGGGCCTGTGGGTCACGTAGCCAAACTCGTTCCTCTTCTCCGGCTGCCCAGGCTGCTGAGCACAGCGGTTTCCTGCTGGGAGAGCACAATGGAGCCTGCCCCAAGGGACCCGCCCTGGGGAGGCGCCAGCCTTCTCTGAGTGCTGTGTGACCCCGGACGGGGCCCACGCCCTCTCTGAGCCCTGGTTTCCTTCATGAGAAGTGAGGGGTGAGACAAGGTCACGTGCGGCCGCTCCAATTAGGGCAGCAGCAGAGCATGGGCACTTGCCAGGCCCAGGATCTCCTCAGGTCAGGACAGAGGGAGGTTAACTCTCCCGGCCACGGCTGAAGCCCCCTTTTCTGTCCACCATCCCCACTTCTTCCCAGGCTCCTGCCTGGGGGTCGCTCTCCCCGCCCCCACCCCTACCCCACACCTCCTCCTCCTCCCAGGAGAAGTACGAGGAAGTGTTAGAAGGTATAAATTAGGTCAGGGGCACCTGGGCCTAGGTGGTCCCGGCCTGCTGGCCCCAGCTGGCAGCGGGAAAGGTTAGGGGGCTGTGGGCAGAGGGAGGAGGTCAAGCCACCAAGAGCTGGAGACAAACTTCAGGTCCACCCGGGGGGAGCCAGCCAGTTTGGGGCCAAGAATCACCTGGCAAGCCCCCAGCCAGGGCCTTCCTGAGGCTGGGAGAGGAGGCCCTACAGAGCTCTGCTCCTCCCGCCTGCCCGTCTCCCCTCTGCCGTGCTGTCACCCGCAGCCCGGACAACCTCTTACTCATCTCCACACTTGGACTGGGTTCTCCAACCCAAAAAGCCCGAGATCTAAGGCCTGACCCTGGACCTGCAACTCTCAATGGTGGGTGGATGGGGAGGGCCACAGCGCCCTGGGGGAGTGACACTTCCCAGGGACATAAAAATGAGCCCAGATGCCCCTCCCTGCCTGTGCCATTGGTCAGGGTCTGCCCCCAAAAAGTGGGTCCCCAAAGGAAGGCCTTCCTCAGAGCACCGCAGAGGTTTCCAGGTGAGAACCGTGGTGATTGGGACGGACGGTCCCTCCTTGGCAGGGTCTGGGAGGCTCCCCGGGGTGCCAGGGGGAGAAGTGGTTACTGTCCCCAAAGCCTCATCTCTCCCCTTCCTGGTTCAGTGTCCAAGGCCTGGCAAACACTCCTGCAGCCCACCGCCCCAGCCCTCCAGGGTCAGAGGCTTGGCCTGGCCACTGCTCAGCCCTGACCTGCACCCTGGCCCACCAGGCCCTGCCAGTGTGGCAGCCGTCCCACTCCGGAGCTCAGGGTCCCACAGGGAGCCCGCCGAGCCCTCCACCCTCCGCCCCTGCCATCCCCAGCCCTGCCCTGGGTGCTCTTAGGCAGACCAGGCAGACGGGATTTGGAATCCTAGCACTTGCCTCTCCAGGCCTCGGGTCCCCTCATCTGCACAGCCGTCCTTGGAATAATCCCCACTTCCCAGGCTGGCGGTGAGGACTGAAAGGCACGGCGCACACAGGAGGCTCCACAGGCAGCTGTCGAGTCACAGGAATGTTTCTTTCTGCAGGAATATGGTCCTGCCCCGTCTGTCCTGCCCGCTGACCTCCTCATTCCGCTGTTGCAGCCTCTTCGGCCTCCAAGTCTGTGCAAGTTCCCCCACCCTTCCTCACACAGCGCCTGTCCTGCCCAGCCCTCTCCCCAAACTGGCTTCTGTGCTTCCCAGAGGGTCTCAAAGCTCAGTTTGGGGGGCCAGGGACCTCCTACAATCAGCTGTCCCTGGCAGGGCTCAGACGCCTCACCAGCCTCAGGGAATCAGGACCTGGGTGGCAGGCAGCAGGGGAGGGGTGGACCAGCTTGCCGGTGGGTTCCGATGCCGAAGAATCTCACATCTCAGGGGAGCCTGGGGTCTGCCCCTCGGTCAGCACTGCCCCGGCCCCCTCCCACATCCCTGCTGGGAAAACCGCTTTCCCAGAGTGTGGATTTCTCCCCGCACCTGCCCCACCCGCTTCCCAGGCTGGGAGGGCAGAGCTGGGCTGGGCAGGGCTGGGCAGGGGAGACCAGCTGGGCTGTGTTTGTTTTTGGGGTTTTCCTCTTATACTGGTTCTCTAAACAAAAGGCCTGGGTGGTTATAGGGCCAGCCCCAGTCCCTTGGGGAGCCACGGGGGTTCCCATAGACTCCTTAGACTCCTCCCTGGGCCAGGCGGTCTTAGGGAAACTTCGGAGCCCTGTGATACAGCAGCTATTTCCCCAGTTTATAGAGGAGGAGACTGAGGCTCAGAGAGGCCCAGTGACATGCTCGAGCGCACACAGCGGAGGAGTGGGGTTGGCGGCCAAGGGGGTCGGGAGGGTGGGACGACACAGCAGGAGCTTGGTGTGGGGTAGCGCTGAGTGCCGGCGCCCCTCTCCTCCCTCCTGCCACCCAAGCCTTGCTCCCCCAAATATCTCTCTTCTGCAGGCAGCCCCACCTCAGCCTTGTCCTCATCGGTCTCCCAGGCCGGACACAAACCCCTGGTGGCTTCAGCTCCAACATGCAAAGCCTTGACATCGGCCGTAACGATGACACTTCGGGAGTTCGTGTGGGCCCAGCTCTGTTCTGAGACGCGTCACCAAGATCGGCTAACTCAATCCTCACAGTGGCTCAGTGAGGTGGGTACTGTCATTATTCTCATTTGCAGGTGAGGAACCTGAGGCCCAGGGCGGTGCAGTGACTTGACCACAGGCAGCAGAGGCAGCAGTCACACCCAGGCAGCCTGGCCCCGGAGCCCACGCACTTGACTTCTCCACGTTACACCTCTGGCTCCCCAGCCTGGACCTCTGACCTGGGCATCTCTCCCGATTTCCTGTGGGCTCCCAGGGCAAGGGGGTCCCGTCCCTGGCTGGTCCTCACCGGAACTCCCATCTCACTCCGCCCTAAGGCCTGCGGACTCTCTGTCCCCAGCCCCTTGTCTTGGGGCCCACTCATGCATGCGATGTCCGCACGCCCAGCACTGCAGGTGTTGCACACAGTAGGGCCTCTCAGAGGAGCAAAGTGGACTCAAGCCCAGGAGCTGGCCCCAGCTTCCCCACAGTGCCCTCTGCTGGTCAGGCCCAGCACTGCCCCGGGGCCTCCCCGTCATCAGCCCAGGCTTGATCCGGCATCACTTAATAACCCCCTGGGTTTATAGCGCTGCTTTCTTCCACCGAGCTCAAAGCACTTTCCCATCTGTGATCTCCCTGGCCCGGGACCAGCCCCAGGAGTGTGGGAGGGCCCAGCATTCATCTCCCCATTTTACAGAGGCAAACCAAGGCCTGGAGAAGGATGGGGCGAGCCCCGGCGTGCTGCTGGCAGATGCAGAAAAGAACTAAAAGATCCATTTATCCAGCCCTCTCGGTTACAGATGAACAAACACAGGGAGGCCCAGAGGGGAACCGACTTGCCCAGATGAGCCCTGGGCTAGAACTCCGGTGTCCTAAATACCATCCAGGGCTTTCCCACGACAGCGAGATCTCTGCCTGCAGAGACACGGAGCAAGGCCTCAGCCAAGTCATCAAACATACCGGGTCCCCGTTGTCCCATGTGCACTTCCCACCCCTGCCTACCTCCCAGGAGGTGGCGGGTGGGGATGCACTCATGGCCTGTGAAGGCTGTGAGGCCAGGTGAGGCCAGGTGAGGCCAGGTGGGACCAGGTAAAGCCAGGTAAGGTGATGATGGGAAAATGAGAGCCTTGGCCCACACTGCAGATTCCAGCAGGACCCTCAGCCCCACCCGGCATAAACACCACCCAGCAGGAGACGCCAGGCCAGGGCTTGACCCTCTGAGGGACCAGCATGATGCATGCCGCCCACATCCTGTCAGGGGATCAGAAATGGGAAGGAATGGTCAACCAGTCTGACCCTAAGTCTCGATTCCTGCCCCTGTCGAGCCCCTCCTGGCACTTCTCATGCTTTGTCAACTTCTATATTTATTCCAGTGACTTGTCAATGTCTGTCTCCTCTGCCAGACTCTAGACATCTGCAAACTTTTTCTGCACAGGGCCAGAGGGGAAATATTTTCAGCTCTGAGAGCTGTACCATCTCTGTCACAACTATACCACTCCGTCGTGGGGTGGCAGAGCAGCCAAAGCCAACAAGTAAACAAATGAGCATGGGTGTTTCAATAAAACTTTATTTACAAAAACAAACTGAGGGGCCATGTTTGGCCCATGGGCTATAGTTTGCTGACACCTGCTGTAATTCTCAAGACAGCTGGACCACATCTGTTTGCTCTGAGCTGTGTCCCATTATGTGGGCAGACAGCACACTGTAGGCACTGCTTCAATCAATATTTGAGGAATGAGAGAGTGAAACAGGCAAGACTCCTGTGGGTAGGGCTGCAAGGTCATATGTGGTGTGGACTGATCGGGGTTGGGGGGTGCACAGCTTGTGCAAACATCCAGAGGCAGGAATGGAGGGGACACTGCCTGTCCTGAGGCCCCAGGAGTTACCAGGCTCGGAATCACCCCAGAGGTCAAGATAGAGGGGAATGCTGGGAGTCTAAGGGCTGTCCCTGCATGGCCATAGCTCAGAGCCCCCTCCTAGGATTACTGGGAGGGTTAAACACGACAGGAGGAGTAAGGGTCTCCGCTCAGCACCTGGCACACAGAAAGGCCTCAGCTGCCATGATTATGGTTCGTACTGTTATTAACCCAAACACCTGAAACTGCCCCCCAGACTCCCACCAGTGGCCCTGCCTGGGTCAGCAGGGCTCTCCAGGCTGGGGCTGGGTCCTCACAATGACCAGAAGGATACCTGTCTCTGCAGGAGCTGAGGGCCTCTGTCCTAGTGCTGAGGACTCCTCAGCACCTGTTTACTCACCAGGCTGGAAGCCTCCCCAGGGCAGGAGCTGGTCTCATTCCAGCATCCTCAGTGCTCAGGTCAGGGCCTGGCAAAGTGGCTGTGTCTCCCCCATCAGACTGGGAGCTTGCTCTCTGTCTCCCCCATCAGACTGGGAGCTTGCCCTCCGTCTCCCCATCCCACCTAATCTGACTGGTTGCCGGGCAGGACACTGACCTGACATCCAACTCCAGCTGGCAGCCTCCAATCTTGAGCCTGGCACTGAGAGTGGGCACATTCCAAGGTCAGCCTATGACTTTCTCAGGCCCCTAGAAAGGCCCCAAGCCCTGGGGACCCCCAGGCAGGGCCAGGACACCAGAAGGGGCACCTAGCACCTGAAACCTCCAGATCAGAGCAGGGAGTCCTGCTGGCTGTGGGTTCCGTTTCTGGGTCTCAGTCTCCACATCTGTACAATGGGGGTGAGGACAAGTTGATGTCTGACTTCAGGAGTATAGGGAGCCTACACAGGACTTTGTGTAGATTTTAAAAAGGCCTCCCCTCTGGGTAGAGGCAGCCTTGTGGTGCACGGCTTAGAGATGACACCTTTGTGCTAAGAAAGGCCCTGTCCTGGGGCAGACACAGCCCCATGGTAGAGCTCAGGACTTGGTGACCAGAATATGGGCAGGGTTTCAGTCCCCTTGCCCTCGGCTGGGCACCTTTGTGCAGGGCATGGAAAGCACACTGTGAGCCATGGCTGGGTCTGAGTCTCTGGTGTAGTGCTTTCTGGGTCACTTGGCCAAAGGACAGAAAAGAAAAAAAAGAACACAGGAAAGAAAAACGCTGTCTCAGGCTGCCTCCTGCTGGCCAGCTGCTGCATCACACCCACAGCGCAGAAACGTCAACTTAGGCGAGCCTTTCTCTGCCTCTGCCCTGGCCTGCAGGGGCGTCCTCCTGCCTGCAGAGACCCTGGACCCAGGAGTCAGGGTACCAGCCCTCTGGGGCGGTTCTGGCTACCTCGGTCCCCGACATTCATGCCTGTCAATTCCACACTGACTCAATCCTCTCGTACAGATGGGTGCTCAGAGAGGGGCAGGGGCTTGCCAAGGTCACACAGCAAACTGATAGCAGAGTGGAGACTAGAACCAAGGCCTCCTACCTGTCAGCCCAGCCCCTCTGAGGAGGGGATCCTGTCATGGGGACCGGGCCTGGGCCAGGCATCTTACAGCTGAATCGAGTGTACCTCTTCACTCAGCAGGCTGCAAGCTCCCCCAGCGCCCAGCACAGTGGCTGTGTCTCCTCCATTAGACCTGGAGCCCCCCGAGGGCTCGCCCTTCTCTCTCTCTCTCCCTATCCTGTCTCATCTAGCGGGTTGCCTGGGGGTGAGGCACTGAGACAACCTGACTCCTAACACTAGCTGGACGCCCCCAATCCTGAGCCTGAGGTCGGCCTGCGGCCTTTTTGTCAGGCCCTGTCCCCAGGCGCTGGAAGCCCCAGGCAGGGCTGGGCCTCCAGAGAAGTTCCCCTTCTCCTTAGAGTTCCCCTCCAGGGAACTCTAAGGAGAAATGCCCAGGCCTCCGCCCCCTGGAGAATGAATGGGAGGGGGTTTGGTTTACAGATAAGGAAACAGAAGACAGGTCTTCCTAGTGCTCTTTGGACAAAGACCAGGTCCCATTGTGAGGCCCTGCGGGAGCTGACTCCTGCCTCCTCTCTCCCCGCTGTGGCCCTCTCTTCCTCCTGGGACCCGGCCCTGACCCTTCGTCTCACTTCCAGACCTCGGCCGTGGCCCGCACTGTTCCCTCTCCCTCTCTCTGCCTAGCCACGGCCCACTCATCCATCAGCAGTGGGTGCTGTCCCTTCACTGTCCCCTCCCCTGGCTGTGCCTGCCATGCCCGAGACCAGATCGAGTCCCTTTTCCACTCTCAAGGGCTCTTTCCTAGCGCTCCCAGGGACGAGGTTCTAAATGTACCTGGGTTACTACTGGGTTGACACCTGCCTCCGCCACCAGACCGTAGACTCCAATGACCAGGTCCCTGCTCACTGACGCTGTCAGCTCAGCGCCCGACAGTGCGTGGCGCACAGGAGGGGCTCAGTGGGTGTGTGCTGGATGAATGGAAGGTCTAATCGGTCCTGACGTGGGACTTTGGACGAGTCTCGCTTTCTTGCATTCATTCGACCAATACTGATTGAACATCTTCTACGTATCGTTCTGGGTGTGGGATTCAGATCCGGATTCATCTGGCTCCCAGCTCTGTTCTTTTCTGCTGAACAAGCTCTGCCCTTCCAGAGATGTCCGAGGCCTGGGGAGGGGCACCCTCCGCCCACCCTCGCCCTCTCCCACTGGTCCCCCGGACGTCGTATACGCCAGTTCCCTGCGGGCCCCAAGCGTCCCCACCTTCAAACCTTCACGCACACCAAGGCCCCCGCCCACCGCCGACAGCCCACTCAACCTTCAAACTCCGCTTCCAGGGTCACTGTTGCCTGGAAGCCATCCCCATGGCCCATTGCAGAAGTGACTGTCCTCTCACTTGGCTCTCATGGGGCTGCAGCACTGATCCCCTGACCCCGAGTTATTTATGCACGTGGCTCTGGCAGCGTCCCCGCCCCATGCCCAAGGAGTGCCCGGGCAGCGACAGATCTGATTCATTGCTGTAATGGCTCCTGTTGATTAATCTCACTCTGGTCAAACCCTGCAGCATCTCCACGCTCCAGTGCCCACACCGGGGCCGGGCACTCAGGGCTGGCGAACGTCTGTTGATGAACAGGAGTAAGGCCGCAGGAGTGGGGGCGCTGCCTGGATCCCCAAAATCATGATGGGAGAAGGGGATGCGAGATGTGAAGGGCACGCCTGGACCCTCTCTCCCCGGCCCCTCACCCACGGTAGGCTCCGGTCCCCTCTCCCCCACGAGCGGGCACAGCAAGGAGGGCACTGGGGCGGGCAGGGGAAGGTCACAGGGCAGATGGGGTGAGCTGGGAAAGGACAGCCTGCCCCGGGGGAGGACAACCACACATCTTGGAGCTGTCTGGACACTGTCCGCTTCAGCAGAATTCCAAGGACTGGGAAGGTGAACGTGCGCGAGCAAGGGGAGCTGCCACCCCTGCGTGACCCGGGCCGGGCTGGTGCCAGGGCTGGGCTGACAGGCAGGAGACTGGGGTTCTAGTCCCCACGCTGCCATCAATTTGCCATGTGACCTTGGGCAAGGCCGGGCCCCTCTCTGAGCACCAGTCAGTACAATGAGAGGATTGAGTCAGTGTGGAACTGACCGGCATGAACGCCAGAGGCCGGGACAGCTGGAACCAGCCCAGCCCAGCCCAGCCATATGTCTGAGTTGGTCAGCAAGGGACCCTGGGTGGGTCACTGGCCAGCCTCATCCTCCTGTCGCTGGCTTAGGCTGAAGGGGGCGCAACGGGGTCCCCAGGCATCCTCTCCCCTGTGAACAACCCTGTCCTCTCTGTAGGGGTCCCCCTCTCTGGCCCCTCTGCTGCCAGAGCCGCCAGGCTTGCAGCTGGGAACATCAGCAGTAGTGACGGAGCGTCCTGCGTCACGGTGAGTCAGAGCCTCCTTCCGCGCCAGATCTAGTCACTCCACGCCAGGAAGAAGAGCAAGGACACCTCTGCTTCCTCGAGCCTGGGCCACACAGGACGGGACCCCAGAGCCTGGCCACAGGCAGACCTGTCTTTCCCTCTCCACACCAGGGCAGGCACACACCTGGCACTGGGCAAGGCACCGGGTGTCCACGGTGATCACAGGCTGTCCCTTCAGAGCCACCCTCTCTGAGGCCAGACTTGCAGGGCAGAGTAAGGGAAGCTCATCACAGCTGTGACTGCATACAGCACTGGCCTGGGGACCGGCACATCTGTCCTGTTCACACTGCACATGGCAGGCCCTTCACAGATACCCGCTGAATGGAGGTTCTCAGGGCAGGGGAGCTGTGCAGAGGTGACGATACGTCATATTTGTGTTCGCTGTCACTATTATTAATATTTGTCTTTAGCCTTAAGCTAAGTACCTACTATGTGCTGGTCATTTTGCATATATTATTTCATTAGCCCTCACAGCAATCCCATGGGGTGAGATTTTTATCCTCACGTAATGGATGAGAAAACTGTGGCTCAGGGAGGTGAAGCAACTTGGCCAAGGTCACACAGCTTGTGTGAGCTAAGTCCTCACTCACACCCAGGTCTGCTGACACCAAGGCCAGGCACAGAACCACGCTCCACCAGGACGCGACTCAGCAGAGGACACCTGGCTTAGAGAAAGAAAAAGAGGACACCCCACCGCCCAACTACCCTATATCCCCCCAGGCCCAAATCCTGTCCTGCCAGAGGCCTCCAGCTCCACCCCAGGTCCCTGCCTCAAACCCTTCCAAACCCTGCTGAGCCGTTACTGGTAAACCACGATGCACAGGGACATGTGGGGATAGAGCAAGATGCAGTCTGTGACAGTGAGTGCCTCGGAGCTGAGTGCTACGTGCACCAGAAGGTTCGCTAAGGGACCTCTAGTTACCGTCCTGGGAATTGCGGTGTGTGTAGAGGCACGTGTGTATAGATGTGTGTGACTCAGCGTGTGGGCATGTGTGCAAGTGTGAGCGTGTGAGTGTGCGTGATCGGAGGGGCCGTCCAGCTTGGGAAAAGGACCCGTGCCTCATATTACTGTGCCCTAGACAAGCCCTGAGAGGCAGCCTTGCCCCTCCCTACAGCCACTGCAGCAATGAGGGGATGTACTATCCCCACCCTCTGCACCCCTACCCCTGGGCCAGTGTCCTCCAAACAAGGCGTGACAGTCAAAGTCATTGATGTCCACAGCTAAAGGCTCGCCAGAAAGGCCTCTGACTTCTGCAGCCTCAGTTTCTTCCTCTGCAAAATGGGCCTAATGGAATTATCCTAATTGGGCACAGCCCAGTGCTGGTTGTGCGGGGCTGTTAAGTCAATGTTGTTTACGCTGTGCCCCAAATGCCAGAACCTCCCCGCCCCCTCCGCCCCTTCCCTGACCTTCAGCCAGGTCACCCACTGGGCGCCCTGCCGCCCCGCCCCCGGCCTTGGCAACAGGTGCACCCCCGCCTCCCGCGCCGCGCTCCCGGCCCCGCCCGCCCCGCGGAGTCGCCCGCCCCTGGCAGCAGCGGGCGCGGCGCGGGAGGCGGCGGCGCTAGGCGAGCGGGGAGCGCGGCAGCGGCGGCTGGGACGACCCGGCGGGAGCGGAGGCCGAGCCAGCCGAGCCGAGCGCGCCCACGCCCCTTCCCCGCGCCCGCCGCCCGCAGCCCCGGCCCGCGGAGACATGAGCGCCCGGCGGCCCGACGCACCCCAGGCGCAGCGGCGCGGCCCAGCGGCCCCGTGATGGGCTCCTGCGTGTCACGAGGTGAGGGGGCCGCGGGCGGGTGGGGTCGGGCTCCCGAGACCCGCGCGCGACCTGTCCCCTCGCCGTTCCAGGGGAACTGGGGGGTGAGAGTGGCGACCCGCCCTTCACGGACCAGCCGCACCCCCAAGGGACAGGGTGCCCAGAGGGGGACAGGGATGGTGCCGGATGGGGGTGCAGCGCAGAGAGGGAGCGTGTGGAGGTCACCGCATCCCCGCCCGGCCTCCCACCCGGGCAAGCGGCACGCAGCAGGGTCCCCGTGCCATGCTTGCTTCCTTCCAGCCAGCCACACGCCCCCTGCCGTGTGCCTGGGGGCGGGGGAGGCTCTGGTTCTTCCTGGCTTCCCTGGAGGGACTTGGGGCGGGGGCACCTGGAGTGCCAGTAGACCCCCCCACACCCCCCACAAGACACAGACCTGCTGGCTTACCGCCCTCCCCGCAGCTCCTTCCCGCCCCTTGCCCGCCGGTTAATGGTGGTGAACAGGTTATAAAGAAGGTTCCCCTTCCCCCACCTTTATCCCTAACTCCTCATCCCACCTCCATCCCTGGTCAGGGGACAGGAAGGGACAGAGGACAGCTGATGCTCCTAGTTACCCCTGGGCCTTTCTCTGTCTCTGACCTGGCACCCTTCGCTCTCCCTAAGGTGGTCCCTGGGAGCTGAAGGGACCTGGCCCTGCCTGGGGGCCTGGGGTAGGCTTGGGCCTCTTCTGTCCTACTCAGGGTATGCAGAGCGGGGCACCTGGGCTGGGGGATGGGCAGGTTGGTCTTGGGAGCCCTCCCGCCACCAGCTTCCCAACAGGCTGCTGAGCAACATCTTAGCCAAGAGGTCAGCCTGGGCTGTTCTCCCAATTGGTCTCTTCACCCCGCAGTGGGACAGGGGGCAATGCTGGAAGTGGGGGTGACTCTGGCCTTGGCTCAGGCTCTGCAGACTGAGGCCAAACCCACTGACCCCAACCACAGAGTCTTGGGGGACCACCACATCCATCACCCCCAGTAGCTTACTCAGGTGTGAACCGGCCTTGGGAGGAGCTGGGCAGGCCCCAGAGGGGACCTTGCCATGGGGGGCGTTGAGGAAGGAGCATAACACCCCTCCCCCCATCCTCGGACTCTAAAGGGCTCTGTTCACCAGTTCACGTGGGCCATTCAGGTAGGTGGCTCAGGATGTCTCTGGAAGGTGTCAGGAGCGGGATCGTGGGTGGGGGAGGGGAAGGCGGAGGGTCCGGCTGTGTGAGGTTCATTTACTCATCCATTCATTGAGCTGATGTTAACATGATACCTGCTGGGTGGGGATCTGGATGTTTCCTCAGTCACTGTGTCTCTTCCTTATCACTTGGCCATCCCCTGCTGGGCACTGTGGGGACCCAGCCCCAGACGGACTGGCCTGTGACCTGAGGACCCACTGAGCACAGGACAGGCCTGAGAGGAAGACACGCTTACTAAAGTCACCCTGTGAGACTGAGGCCCAGGTCCTCCGACCCCGAACCTGGTGCTGCCTCCACAGCACCCTCTGCCAGGGCTGTCTGAGGTCACACCAGCCAAGACACATTCTCTCTACCCTTCCTTCTGCAGCCTGGGCTTCCTGAGTGCCCGCCCCAGATCTAGTTGTGTGACCCAGCCTTGTCCCCCTCCTGAGCGGATGGGGCCATTGAGAGTCTCAACACACACCCGGGAAATAGGTAAAAGGAGGTATATAGGTAAAAGGATATAGGTAAAAGGAGGTGTGGGGAACCACACGGGCAGAGGACACCCATCGTCCCAGAAACTCTGGGTGGCCGAACCACAGAACCACCCACCCACCCTCTACTTGTCACTAGTACTCACTCTCTGAGTGCTCACAGCTTACCAGGTACTAGTCTGAAAGTTTTAGGCACAAAAATCTAATTTTCGGATGTATGCTAACATAGTACTCACTTTATAAATGGGGAAACCGAGGCACGGGGCAGTCGAGTGGCTTGCCCAGGGCCACATAGTTTAGGAAATTGCAAAGCCAAGATTAAACTCTGGCACACGGACTCCAGAGCCTGGGTCCTTAGTCTCAGCGCACAGCCAGCCGTCGGCCCTGTTGCCTGCACTCGTCCTACCCGCCTGGAGCTGCACCTGGTCCCCACACCTGCAGCAATCGCTAACGATAGCCCCCACGTGCCAAGTGCGTCCCCGGGCCAGATACGCAGCCTGAAACTGAGGCCAGGGATTGTGAGCCTCACACTGAGCCTGGAGCCTGCACCCAGCTGGGGCCACCCCGACAAACCCTAACCCCAGACTCAAGCCACACCTGGGAGAGCCAGCCCATCCCAGCCTCCCCACTCCGCCACTCACTAGCTCTGGGACCTCCGCGAGTTACGGAACCTGGTGTGCGTGTGCCTCGGTTCTCATCGCTCAAATGGGAATCATAACAGTAGCAATGTCATAGGGTTTCTGGGGGGGATTAAGTGGCTGGGTTTATGTAAAACACTCAGACGAGTACCTGACACGTAGCGAGTGTGCGTAAAGGATCAGCCGTTACTCTCATTTTTAATTTTTACTGTCTGCCGACAGCCAATGCAGACCTTCCAGCTGGGAAAGGGGAGCCGCAGAGGCTTCAAGCCCTGTGCTACGTGGGGCAAAAGGAGCGGGTGGCGCGCACTTGAGGTGCAGAGGACATCGGGAAAGTGACCGGGACCAAATTAAGGCAACAAACGCTGTTTCCAGGAGCTATTTTGTGTTCATTATCTATTTTTAAGCCACCTTTTGTTTTGAGCGCTTATCCCGAGCCAGGCCGAGCCTTTGCTCCCCTGACCTAGTTAGTTCTTGTTCAACCCCGGGAGGGGGGACGTGGGGCTCAGAGACGGGAGGGTCTTACCCCAGGCCACACAGCCAGGCATGGAGAGGCAGGACACGAATCCAGGTCCGTGTGACCCCATTGTCCTCTGCGTCCTCATGTCCCCACATAGAGGCACTAAGTGCATGGCCAATGCTTTAAAAAAACCTTCTGGAGGCCTGGCACGGTGGCTCACGCCTGTAATCCTAGCACTCTGGGAGGCCGAGGCGGGCGGATTGTTTGAGCTCAGGAGTTCGAGACCAGCCTGAGCAAGAGCGAGACCCCGTCTCTACTAAAAATAGAAAGAAATTAATCGGACAACTAAAAATATATAGAAAAAATTAGCCGGGCATGGTGGCGCATGCCTGTAGTCCCAGCTACTCGGGAGGCTGAGGCAGGAGGATCGCTTGAGCCCAGGAGTTTGAGGTTGCTGTGAGCTAGGCTGACACCACGGCACTCACTCTAGCCCGGGCAACACAGTGAGACTCTGTCTCAAAAAAAAAAAAAACAACAAAAAAAAACCTTCTGGAATAACTCACATGGTTCATGTTTGGTTGGGGCCTGGGGCTCTGCCGCCACCAGCAGCAATGGTCTGCGTGGAGCAAATAGGAAGTCAATACCTGCGCCCCCTTCTCTCCAGCTCCAGGGTGTCCAGGGTCCCCAGGGTGTCAGCGCCACCCCCCCATGCCCTTAGTGCTGTGACCGCTCTGCCTACCCCCTCCCCCTGCTCTCTCCCCAGACCAACCCATCAGCCTCCTGGCCCCACCCTGGGGGTCTCCAACGCACTGGGCGCTGGGGGGCTGTGAGAGCAGAAATTAGAGATGGGGGATCTTCTTCTAGAAGGTCAGACATCTGACTGCGTCTGGGAGAAGGCACAAGCTCTAGGGGCTGACCAGAGCCACCCACCGTACCCACAGTACCCAAATCCTGTCTTGCCGTGGCCCTAGCCTTGCTGGTGAGCAGTCGTACTCGGGCACTGGGGAGACTGAGGAAAGGGCAGCCGGGACCCTGCCGTTGAGGAGCTCGCGGTCTGATGAGAGAGCTACGGCTGTACCCTGGGAGTGGCGTGGCGGGGCAGGCAGGACACACACACACTTGGAAAAACGACCTGAGGACCCTCTCTGGAGAGTGGCCCTGGTTAGAGGTTGGAGCACACACTTGGAGTTTCCCACTGGCCTAGGTTTGAACCTTGCATAAGTGAGTTAGCCTCTCTGAGCCTCAGTATCCCCATCTGTAAAGTGGGCATGATAGTATCTACTTCACAGGGTCGCTGTGAGGGTCGAGTGAGGGATCATGGGTGAAAAGGCCGAGGACAATACCTGACACATAGTAGGTGTTAAGTAAACAGTGGCAGCAATCACTGCAGGCCACACCTTGCCTATTAGGGCCGCTGGCGAGGGAGTCACCTAAGATGGCAGAGACCAATCTGGGAAGGCTGCCTGGAGGAGGTGAGGCCAGAGATGACAGAGGAAGTGGAAAGGAGCTAGGGTATGTGGAAGGTCTGGAGAGGAGCTTGCTGTCTGTCTCCGTCCTTGCTTAGGGATGGAAAAGGACCCCCTTGGGCAGCACAGAGCTGCACCAAGCCACTGATGAAGCTACCATCATGGCCCAGGTGACCTGTAAACAAATGTCCTAGGAGCAGGGAACACTTAGTCCACTCGAGGCCTGGCCTCTGGCAAGCTCTGTGGCCTGCTCCCATGGCTGTGACTCACCAGGTAGAGGGGCCAAGGGCTCGTCCTCAATGGCCTCCCTCTGCAGAGTCCCCAGGGCAAGCTCCAGCCCTGGGGACAGGACCAGAGGAGTGGCTGACCAAGATCCGTCCCATTGTCCAGAAAGAGAAACTGAGGACTGAGGCATGGAGTGGCTTATGGAGCACTTCATCCCCACGACGACCCTTACTGGACGGGTGTTATGTCGCAGATGAGAATCTGTGAGCCCACGGCCCAGAGCTGGCAGGAAGAGGCTGGGATGTAAACCCAGGACAGGGCCTGTGAGAAGAACACCCTGGACACTACATTCTCTTCAGAGCCAAGGACAGAGCCTTGGGCAGTGCACACGAGGGCAGTCGTGGGCTGGGGGACTGCATCGTGCATCCGGCCGCAGGTGCCCCGAGCAGCTGAGAGGAGAAGCCCGTAGCCGGCCAGGGAGGCGCAGCACGGGGGCTTTGGGCCCAGAGTGCTGCTCGGCGACTGTGTGGTTCCGAGAGGTTTTCCCTCTGGCTGCTGGGAAGGAGCAGGGTTAAACATGGGCCTCTCTGCCCTCCCGGGCTGTGGAGCCCTGGGAGACACTCCAGGGGGAGATGGCAAGCACAGTGACTAATGGGCTGGGACAGGGAGCCCCAAAGAACAGCTAAAGGAGCTGGATGACGCTGAAGCAAGGAAGAGGAGCCTGAGGGGTTGTGCTGCAGACTCACCCAAGGAACAAGCTCAGAAGACTAGTGTGGGAGCTTTGCAGCAAGAGGGGTTTGGGTTAGACATCAGGAGGAACTTGGTGATTAGGCTCTAAAGCAGACTGACGAGCTGGCATAGGAAGGCAGGACACATCCGTGATAAACAGAGGAGAAGCTCTGGTTGAAGGCAGAGGGATGGAGGAGACATCTGGATGACACCCCTCTCCTTGAACGATCAAGATGGCCCTCTCCCGGTTGCCATGGCAGCCAGAGGCCTGTCACTCCCGTGGACAGAGGAAGTGGAGGAGGGAGCAGATCTGAGAAAGGGGCTCAGACCTTGAGGTCAGGACGGCAGGGTGTGGACTGGGAAAGAAAGGGGGTGCCCCCGACAGCTCCCGTGGGAGAGGGAGGCAGCCACGAGAGCAGGGGCTGGTGGTCCCCTCGGGCAGCCCCCCATCCCCCACCCCACGTGAAACTCTGTGTTTTTCCAGTTGCTGGTGGTGACGTGGCCACCGGTCCCAGCTGGGCGAAGAACAGCCTGTAATTTCACCCGGGGCTGGTTCATTACCTGACGTCTCCATGGCAACCAGCGGTGACATCACAGGGCCAGAGTCCTCAGGGGGAGCAGGCAGCTTTGGGGCTTTGGCGAGGCACCTGCACCCCAACTGAGATGGGAGGCAGGAGTCCTCCAAGGCCACCACCCCCTCGATGAATGACCTTGCTCAAGTCATGTCTTCTCCAGGCTCTGACCTCACCACCAGCCTCCTCCCCGTCAACCTCACTCCCTGATCTGTGGCTGGAGACTTTTAAAACAGCTTCAGGTGACAACAGGGGCCCTAGAAGTATTCCAGCACCTCTGAAAGTTCCCAGGGGCAGTCTGAGGCTAGTGCCACCCTCTCCTTGGTGACACATGACATGCAGTTTTTCCAGAATCTCAAGATTGGCGACTTTCAAACTTTTTTGACTGGATCCGTGGGAATAAATGTATTTTGCATCATAGCCCAGTGCACACACAGAAAATTCTTACTATTTGTGCGTGTGCCCGCACACACATGGATTTCTGCATAGTTTAAACAAAGCTTCATGAAACAGTACTTAACCCGGCTCTGCAGCGGGCTCTGATATTTTCCATTCTATTCGATTCTCTCTCTCTCTCTCTCTCTCTCTTACTCTCTTACTTTCCTTTTCTTTCTTGTCAGGGTCTCACTCTGTCACCCAGGCTGGAGTGCAGTGGCTGGATCATAGCTCATTGCAGCCTCAAACTCCTGGGCTCAAGTGATCCTCCTGCCTCAGCTTCCTGAGAAGCTGGGACTACAGGTGCACTCCACCACGCCCAGCTAATTTGCTTTTTACTTTTTGTAGAGACAGGATCTTGCTATGTTGCCCAGGCTGGTCTCCAACTCCTGGCCTCAAGCAATCCTCCCACTTTGGCCTCCCAAAGTGCTGGGACTGCAGGCGTGAGCCACCGTGCCTGGTCTTCTATTTCATTTTTTAAAGATAAGACCTAGTAAATGGCTTGCATGACTCACTGAAGTACACACCTCGCATTTTTTTTTTTTTTTTTGAGACAGAGTCTCACTCTGTTGCCCATAGCATCAGCCTAGCTCACAGCAACCTCAAACTCCTAGGCTCAAGCAATCCTACTGCCTCAGCCTCCAGAGTAGCTGGGACTACAGGCATGCGCCACCATGCCCGGCTAATTTTTTTATATATATATATTTCTAGTTGTCCAGCTAATTTCTATTTTTTTTAGTAGAGACAGGGTCTCGCTCTTGCTCAGGCTGTTCTCGAACTCCTGACCTCAAACAATCCGCCCGCCTCGGCCTCCCAGAGTGCTAGGATTACAGGCGTGAGCCACTGCTCCCGGCCTGCCCCCCGCATTTGAACACTGCCTTTGAGGGGTCTTTGTAGAGAACATGTCCTTTGTCAAGATGGAGACTCTGGAGCCCAGAGAGGGGCAGGACTAGCTCAGGGTCACACAGCGGGGACTTGGGATGAAGATGAGTGCAGTTCGGCCCACAGGATGCTGGGCTGTCCCGGCTGTTCATCCCCCCTCGTACCTGGGTCACCTGCCTTCCTGTTCTCCAGCCCCCACCCCAGCCGGGCTTTCTCCAGCCTCCCTGACTGGTCCACCTGTTTACAACCTTTGGGCAGATCCCAGAACTCTCCAGTCTCTCCTGCGAACTAAATCCCACCCAGTGTGGAGGAAAACGTTAATCTCGCATCCGGTTCCGTGATCACCTTCTCCCTTCCAGCCAGGGCTGGCCGCGCTTCCCTCTGTGCACCCCTTTCCCCTCTTGGGCTTCCTCTCTCCTCTGACGTGGGGGGGCTCTGGCATGCGGGACTTGAGAGAAAGGGCCAAGACGTTTTTATTTATCGGGTGCTCCAGTGGCTTCCCTTGGCCAGCCCTGGCTCGCCGCTGAGGCCCCTGCGTGGCAGGCACCAAGTATCGGTGCCTTCGTTCCTACGACAGATGTGTAGCGAGCGCTCACCACGGGCCAGGC
>NW_012153840.1:1478859-1479224 GCF_000956105.1 Propithecus coquereli
AGGCTGGTCTCGAACTCCTGACCTTGAGCAATCCACCCGCCTCGGCCTCCCAGAGTGCTAGGACTACAGGCGTGAGCCACCGTGCCCGGCCCAGAAAGTTTTTAAAAGTCAGGAGATGCTTGGGCTGCGTGGCTGCTGGTGGTGACCCCGTGGTTTGGGGACTTGCTGAGGACAGGGAGAGAGGATGCAGGAGAAGGCCCTTGAGCAGAAGAGGCCTCGCGGTGTGCGCGATCCTGACAGACGGACTCCAGGCTGACGGAGTTGAGAGGGAACCCAGGGGACTCGGGAGAGAGCAGAGTCCCGGGTGGAGGGCAGGGCGGGTCCAGCCACTGGATGATCTTGGATGGAGCAGGGACAGCTCTTCC
>NW_012153840.1:1479274-1479800 GCF_000956105.1 Propithecus coquereli
CAAGTATCGGTGCCTTCGTTCCTACGACAGATGTGTAGCGAGCGCTCACCACGGGCCAGGCAGGTGCTGGCACTGTCAGGGTGAATTAAACAGACAAGGTCCCAACCCACATAGAGAGAGCATCCTAGTGAGAGACAGCAAAGGAGGACATGGACACGATGAGGAGAGTGACGGGTGCTGTGACCCAAAGCAGGGTGAGGGAGGGAGATGGGCTCGGGGCTTGGGTGTTGTGGCAAGTCAGATGGTTGGGGGAGGCCTGGCTGAGGTCACAGCACTTGAGCAGAGGCCTGAGTGGAGCCAGGGAGTGAACCCGTGGCTATCTGGGAGGAGAGCGCTCCAGATGGAGGGCGGGAACAGGCAGTGCAAAGGCCCTGAGGCAGGGATGTGCTGGGCGTGTCTGAGGAAGCCCAGGAGAGTGATCAGTGTGGGTAGAGTGGAGTGAGAGAAGGGAGTGTGGTGGGGATTGAGGGGGGCCGGGGGGCCATGGGTCTCCCAGGTTAGCATGTGTGGATTCTCTGTGGAGCTA
>NW_012153840.1:1479850-1487547 GCF_000956105.1 Propithecus coquereli
GGTGCTGGCACTGTCAGGGTGAATTAAACAGACGAGGTCCCAACCCACATAGAGAGAGCATCCTAGTGAGAGACAGCAAACGAGGACATGCACACGATGAGGAGAGTGATGGGTGCTGTGACCCAAAGCAGGGTAAGGGAGGGAGACGGGCTCGGGGCTTGGGTGTTGTGGCGAGTCAGATGGTTGGGGGAGGCCTGGCTGAGGTCACAGCACTTGAGCAGAGGCCTGAGTGGAGCTAGGGAGTGAACCTATGGCTATCTGGGAGGAGAGCGCTCCAGATGGAGGGCGGGAACAGGCAGTGCAAAGGCCCTGAGGCCTTTAGAAAATGATGTAAGTGTCCACCCTGCTGCTGCACCAGCTACAACTCTAGGAGTCTCCTCGGGTCCTGCCTTCTCCCTGGTGCCATCCAATCCGCCGGCAGGTCCCGTGGGCCGACTCCGACGTCCACTGCAGATCTGCCCCCTCCACCCCGCCATGCCCCCACCCCCACTCTCCCTGGGCAGCAGAGCCCCCGTGCCCAGCAGCACAGGGACTTCACACTGCAGGCCGACTGTCACTGGGGGTCAGGGAGCAGCACGGGTGCTCCACCCAATTCCCTTCTTCTGGTTTTGTGCCCCCACCCCGCTGGGCGTGTGCTGGGCGTGTCTGAGGAAGCCCAGGAGAGTGATCAGTGTGGGTGGAGTGGAGTGAGAGAAGGGAGTGTGGTGGGGATTGAGGGGGGCCGGGGGGCCATGGGTCTCCCAGGTTAGCATGTGTGGATTCTCTGTGGAGCTATTTGGGGGCCTCACAACTACAGAGCCCCTGATCTGGGGGATCTGACCTGGCTTGACCTCTTCCATTCCCTGCCCTACTCACCTCTTCCCCTAAAGTGTTCCACCCTGCAGCATCTTGGGGCTGGGGACCCCTTGCCCTACAAGCAGCCCTCTTAGGGGATGCCAGCAAGACCCAAACATAGCCCTGTCCTCTTCATACACTTGACCCTTGAAGAAAAACTCCCAGTCTTTGCCATAGCAGAGGTGGGAGGGCCAGCTGCCTCCCTGCCCCCCCCAGTCCCTCATTGGCCATGCAGACGCCTATTATAGTAAGGCCTCCCCTTTGCAGGCATCAGAGTTCTGCAAGTGGTTCTCTGGGAACAGCCTCATTTAGGCATGGTGTGGGGAGAGCCGGGCAGTCGGGGTCAGGAGTCGGCTGATGGCTTGGGGAGCAGGGCCTCTGCCTTGGAGGGGGGTCTGCTCCCTCCACCCCATCCACAGCGGCTTGCTGCAAACGCGGGGTCCTCAGTGCCTCTTGGTTCTCAGTCTTGGATCCTGAAGAACAGTTTCCCCATTTTACAGATGAGGAAATGGAGGCTTGGCGCAATGAAGGCACTCAATGCGCTCAAGGTCCCGTAGGTGGTAAAGGGCAGGGCTGGGGTTTGAAGCGACAGTCTGGCTCCAGATCCTTACCCGGTCATCTCTGCAGCAGTTCCTCAGACGCAGACCTTGAAATGAGGGTTTGGGCACAGCTGCCATGAAGGGAATCTCCCAGAGGAAACCAGTAAGGGACGAGGTGAGCCGGACAGAGGAGACCAGCCATGCGAGGGTGTGGTCTCAGGCACAGTCCTCGCCTGACCCTGCGGGGACTCTGGAGTGTCAGCAAAGCTGAATTTCCTGACCCCAGACAAAAGAGCTGGGGTCCTGCACCTGCCGGTCATTGGGCTGCTCCAGGTGGGCCCAGTAGAGATTCTCAGGTGTTTTCTGCTCTGGTGGCCCGTGTGGAAAGAGCCACAGGTGCTGCCTGTTGTAAGCAAAGCACGTGGTTGCGGGGTGGGGGCACAAAACCAGAAGAAGGGAATTGGGTGGAGCACCCGTGCTGCTCCCTGACCCCCAGTGACAGTCGGCCTGCAGTGTGAAGTCCCTGTGCTGCTGGGCACGGGGGCTCTGCTGCCCAGGGAGAGTGGGGGTGGGGTCATGGCGGGGTGGAGGGGGCAGATCTGCAGTGGACGTCGGAGTCGGCCCACGGGACCTGCTGGCGGATTGGATGGCACCAGGGAGAAGGCAGGACCCGAGGAGACTCCTAGAGTTGTAGCTGGTGCAGCAGCAGGGTGGACACTTACATCATTTTCTAAAATTGGGGAAAGGGGGTAAAAAGGACATGGGTTTGGGGGGGGTTCTCTTTTGCCCGTGTTTGCTTGAGGTGCCCATTGGGCATCCGCGTGGAGAGTCGGAAATTCAGTCGTGAGCTCAAGCGAGGAGTCAGGGCCGGGGTTGGGGTGAGGGGTGCGTGCGGGCGCCAAGAGCGTGCAGGGGAGACCTGGGGAGAGACGGTGGAGAAGGGCCGGGACAGAGGTGTGGCGCAGGCCAGCGGGAAGTGAGCCGGGAGAAGCCAGGAGGGTCCCTGGCAGCAGCCAGAGAGGCAGGAGGGGCCGGGAGGAGAGGCTGGCTAAGAGCGCGGCAGGCTGGGCAGGGTCCTGGGCTGCTGAGAGTCCAGGGAGAAGAGGCTAGAGCTGTCCCCACTGGACTTGGCCACACGCAGGTTCCTGGCAGCATGGCGAGGGCTGTCTCGGGAAAGCCTGCCTGGGTGGGCGGGGGAGAAAAAGGGAGAGGAGGACGCAGAGGTTGTGGGCAACTGTCTCTGTAGGTCTGGCCGTGAAGGGGGCAGAGGAACAGGCAAGTCGCTAGAGGGAAGCAGTGGCCAGAAGGTTGTTTTTTTTTTTTTTGAGACAGAGTCTCACTGTGTTGCCCGGGCTAGAGTGAGTGCCGTGGTGTCAGCCTTGCTCACAGCAACCTCAAACTCCTGGGCTCAAGCGATCCTCCTGCCTCAGCCTCCCGAGTAGCTGGGACTACAGGCATGCGCCACCATGCCTAGCTAATTTTTATATATATATATATTTTTAGTTGTCCAGATCATTTCTTTCTATTTTTTAGTAGAGACGGGATCTCACTCTTGCTAAGGCTGGTCTCGAACTCCTGACCTTGAGCAATCCACCCACCTCGGCCTCCCAGAGTGCTAGGACTACAGGCGTGAGCCACCGCGCCCGGCCCAGAAAGTTTTTAAAAGTCAGGAGATGCTTGGGCTGCGTGGCTGCTGGTGGTGACCCTGTGGTTTGGGGACTTGCTGAGGACAGGGAGAGAGGATGCAGGAGAAGGCCCTTGAGCAGAAGAGGCCTCGCGGTGTGCGCGATCCTGACAGACGGACTCCAGGCTGACGGAGTTGAGAGGGAACCCAGGGGACTCGGGAGAGAGCAGAGTCCCGGGTGGAGGGCAGGGCGGGTCCAGCCACTGGATGATCTTGGATGGAGCAGGGACAGCTCTTCCTTTGTTACAGGAGGGAAAGGAGAGGACGTGGGCAAAAGTCAAGCAGGGTGGCGATTTGGGGTGGAAAGATCCAGGTGACGCCTTCCCAAGGCTTCTGGGCCCAGAGGGATGGGGAGAGGCCAGCAGCAGGGCCAGTGGGGCAGCGTTGAGGTCTGCGAGAGAACAAGTGTAGGAAGCAAACTCCGCAGGAAATGGAGAAACGGGATTCGGGGCAGTGTCCTGCGCGACCACGACCGGTGATCACCAGTTCAGCAGGAGGCCAGTGACTTTCTCCGGTAACATTCAGCTCCTCGGTCCGGGCGCAGAGCAGGAGGGTTAGAGGCAAGGGCGTCTGCCAGCAGAGCGCAGAGGACAGGCGGGGACAGCTGGGCTAGAAGGGAAGCCAGGACGTGAGAAGCTAGTGGGAGAGTCAGAGGAGAAGTGGATTGAGGTCTCCGTGAGGTCGAGAACTGCTGGAGTGGGGGCGCTACAATTAGTGGGAATGGGGTACAGAGAAGATGGGGCCGATCACTAATTCCTGCCACCAAGGGGAGCAGGAGGAGATCTGGCCGGGCCCCTCCCCTGCCGTAAAATGGTGATGGATGGTAAGGCAATGCCTGTCTCGCAGGGCTGGCTTCACTGCGCTTTGTAAGCAGGAGAGGGCCGGCTCTTCTAAGTTCCTCCTGTCATCCTGTTTCCAGATCTGATCACAAGTGCCCACAAGGACGTCCCCATGCCCCAGGGCACGGACCCCCTGAACCCAGACCTGCCCTCCGGCCACCCACCGTCCATTGCTCCAGACCATGTCACTGGCAAGGTAACAGGTCGCTCCTCATCCCTGCTCCTGCCTGTGCCCCGGTGCCCGCCTGTCCCCTTCAGCTCTTCACAGGGAACAGACACCATTCTAAGCTCCTCCTTCCCTGCCAAACCCGGCTTCTCCCCGTGGGATCAGGGCCACTAAGGTTTGCGTTGGGCAGGATGAGGGTCCGGATAGGACAGAGCATCCAGGGATCGGACCGGGCTTGCTTAGAAAAGACTGTCTGCCCCGAAGGTCCTGTCCACATCAGCTCAGCCTAGCAGGCGACACATTCTGCTACCAGCCCAGACTCCTTAGCAGCCTCAAGAATAAAAGGAATGGAATTCTCAGTCCAGATAGGTTAGGAAGATGTTGCCAGGGGCCCCAAATCCTGGTGCATAATTTCTACCCTTGCCCCAGGGGCCGTGGTGTGAACCTAGTGGTTGATATAATTACCTCCCCGCCCAGCACATACCACCTGCTAAGCACTTTGCCTCCTTTAAGTCTTTTATAGCTTCGCCACAGCCCGTGAGGTAAATGGCATTGTCACCATTCTACAGAGGAAGACACTGGTGTCCTGAGCTGTTGAGGACAGTCTAAGGAGACCCAGCTAGGAAATAGCAAAGTGAAA
Source organism: Propithecus coquereli (assembly GCF_000956105.1). Lineage (NCBI taxonomy): Eukaryota > Metazoa > Chordata > Mammalia > Primates > Indriidae > Propithecus > Propithecus coquereli. The sequence continues at coordinate 1,484,553 of NW_012153840.1, forward strand.
ACCCAAACGCAAGTCTGCTCCAAAAGCTGCACCTGCTGCCCCTCCTCGCAGTGCCACTGCCCCTCCCGTCTCTGCATGCCAGGGACGCCAGCACATGACCCTAAGTGGGCAGACCCCGACCTCATGGAGCACCAGGAGACTGCTCCCACCCCGCCAGGCTCCAGGACGCGTGCCATCTGCGGGCACAGTAGGGCCCTGCCTGAGCCTCTTCCCCTCTCGTTTCAGGACAAACAGATGGATTTCTGTTGGGATCCTTGGCAGGTCAGTGCGTTTGCCTGTCCCCCAGTCTGGCTGGCCCCAGCTGACACCAGCCCAGGCACCCTGTCCTGCCAGCTCTGGGGGAGGGGGCGCTGTGGGAGTTGGTGGCATCTGCCTGGCTTTACCTGCCCTGTCCCTGCCCAGAGAGGGAATGGTCGTGCTGGGAGATGGCGTCTGGCGGTCTGCCCCACCCTGCTCTCCCCTCCCCGTTCCTCTAGAGGTGCTTCCAGACCACCAATGGCTACCTGTCCAACTCCAGATCCTGCTCTGGCAACTACAACGTGGCAGCCCTGGCCACCTCGTCCCTTGTGGGTAGGTTCCAGCTGCCCCTCTCGTGCCCTTGGAGTTTGGGGCCGCCCTGCATCCCCCTATCCCCCCCACACGCACACACTAGCCGTGGAGAGAGCAAGGCTGAGTTGCAGCTGGGAGGGTTGCAGCCTGTTCCTAAATGCCAGGCTCCAAGCTGGGCTCCGTGGGTCACTGCGGGGACCAGTGACTTAGGGTCCCTGCTCCATGGGTTACATTGCTGGGTTCTCGAGCAACTCTGAGGGGGTGGGCCAGAGTATTCAGATGTCTGTCTGGCGCGGTCTCCCTGCCTCTCTGCCAGCCACGTCACCTTAAGTGGGGTTCCCTGGACAAAGAGGCTGCAACGAGAATCATGCGAGTGATTCGGGGAGGGGGATTCTCAGGAGAAACCCGCAGGGAGTGAGGGAAGCAGGGGGCCGGGCAGGGCACCCACAAAGACGCGGCTGCAGGAATCTAGCCTTTCCCAGCCTGATCCCTCAAGAGCTCAGGAGTGTGACCAGCACCACAGAACCGATGGCACTTGAAGGCAACATGGCTGGACTCCTGTCCCCCACTGGTCAGTTACTGGCCACCCTTGGGGGTGGACTCTGCAGCCCCCGTTAGCTCAGGGCGGGGCTCTGGAGAAGGGTGCAGGTGTGAGCCCACAGCAGCAACACCTGAGCAGCCGGGCATGGGCACACCAGCATGGAGAGGGGGTCTCGGTGGCTACCACGGCGTCTGCCCCCGGTGGCCCCAACATGGCCTTCCGGGCCGGCGTTCGCACACTGCTGGCCTCTCTGCCCCTCCGGCTGCCCCCAACACCCCGCGGAGAGCCCCCTGTGCCCTGCCTGCCCACGTGGGCCTGTGCCGTTTCCTGCCCTTGAAACACCTCCTCTCCCCTCACCTGCGGTGACACACCACCACGTCCTCCACACACCGTCTCTGGTGCCAACACTCCCCCACTGGGGGGTCTTCCCCTTCTTCCTCGCTGCCATCTTTCCCATTTTCTCAGAGCTCTCGTTTCCCTTGTTCAGACCCAACTTTCTTAAATCTTGTCATTCGTCACATGACTGCTTCAGGGACCCTGGTGACGCCCAGCTCTGTGTCCTCAGCCTTGGCTGATGGAGATGCTGTATCGTTCCTGACAACCCCTCTCCATCACCGTCCACACCCAGCAGGTCCACTCCTGCAGTGGCCCCTGCCCTCTAATTAGGATGCTCTTCCTAAACGCGGCTCTCCCCGTCACCTCCTGCTCGCTTCCCCGCAGTGGCCCCCACTGTAAGAGCACGTGCGCCCTCAGCCTGGCTCTCTCGGCCCAGTCCTAACACTGCCCCAGGTCCCCCGGGTGGTCCTAGACTCACACCAGGCTCTTCCTGCCTCATCCTCTTCTCATCCCTGAAACAGCCCAGTCTCGCCTCCGTCTGTCCAAACCCAACCCACCTTCCAAGCCCAATGCCAGGCCCCCTCCCCCAGGAAGCCTTTCCTGCCTGCTGCACTCACCCAGGCCTCACCCTCAGCCCGGAGATGCTAATTAATGGAGTGTTAATTAATGGATAACAGGGAGGGCTGGGGGATCATGGTGGTCCTTGAGTGGATCTCTGGGGGCAGAAGGGTCTGAACTTGGTCAGAAAGGGAGTGAGGGGTGTGGCCGGTCTGGGGAGAAGCACCCAGTGGGCGGGAACATTGACCGGGAGAGGGACACTGGGAGGGAAGGAGCGGGCCTGCCAGTGGGAGGGGGCCGTAGAGCTTGGGGGGACGGGGCAGGGGGTGGGCACGAGGTGCTGGCTGCACGTGGGGCACTGGGTAGGCACAGGCCGTTGGGGGGTGCAGGCATTGGTGGTGCCAGGCCTGTGTCAGGGCGGTCGCCCACTGCCCTCCGCACCCCCAGGGGTGGTGCAGAGCATCAAGGACCACATCACAAAGCCCACAGCCATGGCACGAGGCCGCGTGGCCCACCTCATCGAGTGGAAGGGCTGGAGTGCCCAGCGGTCGGGCTGGGAGCTATCTCCGGCCGAGGACGAGCGTTACTGCTGCCTCCCGGACGAGCTGCGCGAGGCGCGTTTTGCTGCAGGTCAGTGTGGGGTCGGGGACCCTGGCCGGGGCCCTGCAGGGGCGAAGCTGGGTCCTCAGAGGACCTGGGTCACCGTGTGGGCATTGTCTGGGCAGGGAAATAATGGCATCTGTGGACGGGGCATTTAGCGGGCACTCTTGGTCACCGGGCATGGATGGGCAGCCCAGAACGGGGGCCTCCGTCTAGCCTGTCCCGGTGCCAGCCCGTGCCCCCACGGTGCCGGGTCCTGCTGTCCCCGCAGGGGTTGCTGAGCAGTTTGCCATCACAGAGGCCACGCTGAGCGCCTGGTCCTCGCTGGACGACGACGAGCTGCAGCTCGAGAGCAGCCCCCAGGACGCCGTCCAGCTCCAGGGTACGGCCTGGCGGGCACCAGGGGTGGGC
>NW_012153840.1:1488467-1492201 GCF_000956105.1 Propithecus coquereli
TTGCTTTTCCAGACCTGGAGAGCATCTACCTGCAGGACAGCCTCCAGAGCGGCCCCTCACAGGATGACAGCCTTCTGGCCCTCTCCTCTCCCGGCCTCTCCTCCGACGCCTGGCCCTCTCCCGAGGAGCCCCCCATCACAGCCGCCGGCCTGCAGCCCCCCAGCCCAGCACGGCAGCATCGGCAGCGGCTGGCAGGGGCCCTGGGGCCCGAGGGTGGGGCCCGCCCGCCGGGCTCCCTCCCGTTGGTGGACAGCGGCTCCCTGTGGGAGGAGGACGAGGTGTTCTACAACTGAGGCGCGGGCTGCATGGGTCCAGCGCCTGCGCACACCACGACCTTGCCCGGCGGGCAGCCCAGGCACATGAGGACCCCGCGGTCCAGGCCTGGGCATCTCGACCCATCGGGGCAGACAGGGTGGGCGGGGAGCCAGCACTCCTGTGGACCACTCTGTGCCTCGGTGGACCTGCCTCCAGCAGTGGGAGCCATAGCCCCTCCTCCCTTCATCACTTGGTGCAGGTGGGCACCTTCCCCAGCGGGGCGTCTGCCTCCAGGGAGCTCAAGGACTCTCTGCAGACACCAGGGCAGCCGGCCCCAGGCGGACACTTGGAGTGGGGCCTGGAGTGGGGCCTTGACCCTGGGGCTCGGTCCCTCCCTCACCCCTCTGTATATCTGCCCCCACCAAAGCGGGGGTAGCCACTTCACTCTGGTAGCTAAGCCTCACTCCTCAGCTCCTCACGAGGACGTCTGTCTGTCCCCCACTCTCTGAGCCTGCTTCCTTGGTGCCCGTGCACCCCATTCAGGGAGCCCACTCACCTCCTCGTCCCACTCCCATCTCCCCAAAGTTCTCTAAAGACATTAAAGTCGTGGATTCACCTGCATGAAGTTGGCCTGGTCTCTGCTGGGAAAGGCGTGACTTTGGGCCCCTGGGCAGGGGGTCCAGAGGGACTTAGGGGAGGACCCCCCCCAACACGTACACAGAGCTGGTCGACCTGCTACCACTCGGCCAGGAGAGGCCCTGTGGGGGATGCCAGAGGCTCTGTGGGTTCCCCAAGGAGCCACACCGGGGGACCCCACTTTATCAGCTGAGGCTCAGCCCAAGAGGGGACCAGGGCCAGGGTGAAAATCACTGGGCCACAGGGTCCTGCTTATGCATGAGGACATCATAAGACCTGGTGGGAGACCCTCTCTCCCGGACATCTCCTTGCCAGCAGGAGGAGACGGGGGACCCAGCCCTGCAGCACCGTGTGGCCACCATGGCCCCAGGAGCTACCTCTGGGCCAGCACAGGGAAGGAGCTCAGGAATCAGGACACCCTTGGAGCTGAGACAAGGGGACCAGCTTTATTTTTCTCAAGAGCCTCTGGCTGGGAAGCAGACAACCCCCAGCTGTGCCCGCCCTTGGTGACAGCATACTCCAATCTCTTCATTCAGGAGTTTGATGAACATTCCTGAGCATCTGCCGTGTGCTGTGCTTTTTTTTTTTTTTTTTTTTGCCATCTCGTACTCTGAGCTCTGTCCAAAGTGGCATTTGTCCTTCAAGGCAGTAGCCGTTGCCCCACCCAGGATGGGCATAGTGAACACAGGACCCTGCTCAGGGCTAGGTTAGAGCCGCCTGTCTGCCAAGGAGGTGAGCTGGGCTGGCGGGGAGGGCGTGTTGTGATGGGGGAGGGGAGGCAGGGTCTCTGCCCAGCCTCGGTCACGGCAGCTGAGATGCCCTGTTTCATCTCGGCAGACTGGCTCACTTGGGGGCTGGCGGATTTGTCAGGTTGGAAATGGCCTTCTTCATCTAGAACAGAATAAAAGGTGGATTTTTTTTTTTTTTTGGAGGAAGGATGTTGAGGAGGTTGAGACTGGGGGCGTCAACTCCCCTAACAGTCGATTCTGGGGTGACTGGGAGAGCCCATGCCTCCCCATTGCATAGACGGGATCACTGAGGCCCAGAGAGGGGCAGGCTGGCCACTGGCCACAAAACAAGGTAGGGGTGGCCAGGCCCAGTGGCCACTCTGGGCCGAGAAGTGTGGCTCATCAGAATCCTGTGAGGCCCCCCAAATTTGGATGGGAAGGTGCTGGTGGCCCCCACCTCCCCTGTCTGCCCGGGCAGGGTTCTTCCGCTTCCCTCCGCCCTCGGTACCCCGGTACCTCGGCCCAGGACACGGAGCCCACAGCTCGGCCCCGCGACGTCACGAAGAGCAGCTGAAGGTTCAACAGCTCGAAGAGGTGATGCGCCTGGAGGGGAACGTTAGGAAGCACTGGAGGGCAGGGGGTATCCACGCTGCCCCCCTGGGCCACGGCCCCACATCCCTGTGCCAGGAGCGGGGCGGGGCCTGGTGTGCGTAGAAGACCCGGGACTCGGGCCTGCGATGCCCAGAGTGGCCACGAGGGGGCGCCAGAGTCCGCGCGAGGGGCTGGGCGAGGCTGGGGGAGGGCCCGTTCCCCAGCTCCGTCCTGCGGCAGAGGGGCTAGGGCCACCCCTAGGTGCCAGGGCCACCCCCAGGTACCCGGCCTGCTTCTGCCCCTCCCCCACCCCAGGTGCGGACTCCGTCCCGAGTGGTTAAGTAGTTTGTCCAAGATCACACAGGGAGAATGTGGGCCTGGAATTGAAACCCACGTGCGCCTTGATGCCACACCACTCTCTCTCGGCCCAGAGGCTAGTTCCTAAGCCCTCCCACTGCCCTGGTCTCTGCATCAGCCGGCGGACGGGGCAGGAACGCTACGCCCATTCTGCAGATGAGGAAGCAGGTCCGGGAGGAGCAGGAAACAACATGGCGAGGTAGGGGAGCTGGAGCCTGGGTTTCCCGTCTGGTCGGGCTCTTCCCCTCCACCCCAGGGGGCCTCGTCTGCCTGCGTTGCTGAATTCCCCCCATTACCTGGTGCAGGGAGGTCTCTGGAGACAGCTGCAGGGTCACTGGCTCTGTGGGGCAGCCGCCAGCCAAGACGTCCTGGAGACACCGCTGGGGATGGGGGAAGGGTTAGGGGCAACTGGGCCAGCCTCCTCCTTCCCCAGGCTGCCCCTCTCAGACCCCCTGTCCCACAGGAGATCAGCCATCCCCCCACTCACAGCCCTGCTGCCCACCCACCCCCGCCCCAGCCGGTCCTAACACCCCTCAGAAGTACCCACCTGGTGTCCTGGAGCCCAGGAAGGGGACTCAGCCTGGAGAGCCTGCACCAGCTGGGCCCTTCGCACAATGCCCAGCAGGATCTGAGACTCTGGCAAGTGGAGAAGGAGAAGAAGACAGACGGACACATCGTGAAGACGAAGGAACTCACATTTCCTTCTATGTGCCAAGAACTGTGCTGGGTGTTCTCATGTCTCCTGGGAACCTAACAGCAGCCTAAGAGTCTACTATAACTATTGTCACCCATTTTACAGGATAGGAAACTGAGGTTCTGAGGCACAGAGAGACTAATTGTCTTGCCCGAGATCACTTAGCTCCTAATGTGGAGGTATGGTAGCAGAGATCGGGGGGGTAAGCCTTCAAGGGGGACAAGAGGGACCGTGGCCACCACTGAGATTCCCCATGTCGCGGGGCCTGAAGGCAGGAGCAGGCTGGGAACACGTGCATGATGACATCTGTGTGTCAGGGCTGGGCTTCTTCCTTTGTTCCCCCACAGGAGGTTCCACGTCTGTTTCTGCCCAGTGAAGTGTGGGTCCTCCTGTGTGCTGGGGGCCTGGCAAGCTTCACTCTGGCCCTGGGGTACCCCTGGAATTTGCGAGCATTTGATTTTGAGGGGCCAGCT
>NW_012153840.1:1497006-1498381 GCF_000956105.1 Propithecus coquereli
AGTGAGCATGGGGGCACGGAGACGGGGGTTAGCAATGAGGGCTGGGGGCTCCACACATGGGGTATGGGCTGGGGAGTGGTTTGGGGGCTCAGTGGGAGGCCAGGGGCTCAGGTGGGAGTGGGGCTTTCTATATAAGGTTGGGAATCTGGGGGAGCTCCCTGAGAGGTCCCCCCCCACCCCGGGCCCCAGCCCAGCGCTCACCTGGTGGCCAGCAGTTTGGAGAAGAACCAGTTGGTCCTGATGAAGCCGAGAAAGGTTCGCTGGCAGAAGAGGTAAGCGCAGCTCAGGACACCGCAGATGGCTCTGGGGGGTGGGGGAGGTGAGTCCAGAGCCCTCCCCAGTGCGGGGGCAGCAGTCCAAGCCTCGGGGGAGCCCCGACTCACCCCAGTGCCACAAAAAAGAAGATCTCTGGCAGGTCGTAGGGGATGTCCACTGGGAAACTGGTCTTGAAGAGGCAGGTGATGGTCTCTGGGGAAGGAGGGACGTGGGGAGCCGCGATGGCACTCCTGCCCCACCCACGCCAAGTCCCAGATCAACCGGCAGCGGTGGAGGTGGTGCCGGGTCCGGACCCCAGGTATCCGTTTCCTGGCATTCAAGGCCCCCACGCCCCCGGCCCAGCGGTTCCCCAGCCCGCAGGTCCCCTCACCCTGCCCTCCATGCCCAATACAGGTCCACTCCCTCCCCTGCTCCTAGAAGGAGGTGGGAGAGGGAAGGAGGAGGGGGAAGAAGGGAGGGCGAAGGGTCAGGGAAAGGAAGGGGAGGCAAGCAGAGAAGAGGGGAAGTGCCAGGGGTCAGGGAGCCCCGTGGGGCTGGGGCTCACCTTCCTCACTGTTGAAGACCGACAGCAGGCGGAATGTGAAGGCCCCACAGGTGGCAGCGAAGAAGCCCCTCCAGTAATCCCAGACGGAGAAGTGGGAAGACATGACCTCGATGCTGAACAGGACGCCTGGGGGCGACACTGAGCTCAGGCGGATCCCCTCCCCCCCATCCCTGTATCCCCTCCTCCCTGACCCTCATGCCCTGCTGCCCGACAGCCAGGACACACAGGAGGAGGGGAGGGCCTCGGCCGGGAGGACCCCACTGACCAGGGAGCACGTCCAGCCAGCCCCGCCGTCCAATGCCTGTATGCGCCGTTCTCCTCGCCATGGGGCAGGGGGTTATGATCCCCGTTTTACAGAGGAAGAAACTGGGCTCAGAGAGGCCAGCTGGCCGGAGTGGCACAAATCTGCCCAATGTAACCCTGAAGCCTCTCGACACCCCCCTACAGCTGGAGAGGCTGTGCCCACGGTAGGACTGAAGTGGAAACTAGAATTAGCCCCAGTCCCCCCTCCAGGCCTCTCGGCTGGGCAGAGAGAGGGCAGGAGTGTGAGGGGCC
>NW_012153840.1:1498431-1502809 GCF_000956105.1 Propithecus coquereli
TGGGCCTGCGCTGGCTGGGAGCTTTGCTTTCTGTGGCTTAAAGGGTAGAAAAGGACTTTGTCATTGAGGCCAGTTCTCTCTGTGTTCCAGGAGGTGAAGCCTCTTGGCGGGGCTATCCATATGTAAAAGTTTTCAAATGGGATACTCGGTATGTTCTGTAGCATTAACGCTAAAAGGCCTACATTTGGGGTAAGAACCTCTGGCAACCCTATACTGTATTGATCCCTATCTTCTGGATGAGTAAACTGCAGCTCACAGAACTTACGTGATTTACTCACAGTTCTTCAGTTCATAAATGTCTTTATCCCTCTTGGAGTAGGCATAGGAGTGACCCGTATGGTTGTACAGGTTGTTCACTGCACAAAGCGCCTGCTCAAATGGTAAGTGGGGACCCAAATCTAGCCGTGCTGTGCTCACCAAGTGTGCACCTTGTCTCATTTGCACAAAGGGGGCATATGGGCTAACACTAGCCTGAGTGTCATTTGTCTTTAGAAAGATGCTTCTCTCATGGTATCAAGGGCTGGGCAAGGGGACTCAGGTGGGGAAAGCTTGAAGGGAAGCCTGAGGGAAGCTTCTGGAAGATACTAGTAGTGTCCCCATCATCCTACCCTCACACATCAGCCTGGTTTCTAGAATCCCAAGAGCTGTTCCTGGGGCGTATTACAAGCACTCTCTCATCTTCCATTTAGACACGTCAGCCACCCCAAAGTAGGGTGGTTATTATTGCCATTTACTAATGAGGAGACTGAAGCTCAGAGAGGTAAAGTGACTTGCCCAAGGTCACACAGTTGCTAAGTCACAGAGCCTGGATTCAGATTCCAGTCTGCCTGCCAGGCCCAATGCCCTGCTTACCCTTTCCTGGGCCTGACCCTCCAGGGTCCATGAGGAAGGCAGAGGGACCCCCCCAGCCCCCACATCCTCCTCCCTTCCTGCTGGGCACCTGTGCTCTCCACCAGGGGGTACTCAGCCAGGTCTGTGGAGGTCACGACCTTGACCACCTCCTCCAGCGGCGTGTCCTTGGCCAGCGTGGTGATGGTGCAGTTCATGAAGTGCTCCACAGTCACGCGGTGGGAGCTGTGGGCAGAGGGAGGCTCCCCTCAGGTCCTGGGCTGGGGCGATATCGGAGCCCAGGATGGGCAGGGACACCTGGGGGCGCTTTGCTGGGACCAGGGACCCATGACTCTCGAATGTGGGCAGGGACTGAGAGGTTCGTGGAATGAGCGACTCCCAGAACCCCACAGTGGGAAGGAGCGTGGGGCCCAGTTCTGAACCCCCAGCCCCCGGGACCCCAGGCCCCAGACCAGCTCCACTTTGTCTGTTTTATACGCAGCCTTCCCTGGAGAATCCCATTTGAAGAAAAGTTAATGCAAAACCAAAAGAAAAACCAATAAACTTTAAAAACCACTGGAGTAACCACCCCATTTTACAGATGTTACAGGAAACAGGTTTGACAAGGTGGCGGCTTGGGACCCAGGGACTCCCAGAGCCTCTTAGCCCTGCTCCTCTCGGGCTAGAGGCTGCTCTGGTCCTGCCTGATCCAGGGAGGACCTCAGATCCCGTTTCCATTCTAGTTCTGCCTCCAGCTCCCAGCGTCCCAGTGAGGAGAGCAGGAGTGGAGAGCGGGGAGGGGACCTCCTAGATCTGGTGCTGACTCTCCGTGTGACCTGGAGCAAGGCCCCAGTTTCCACATCTGGCAAATGGGGCCATATCTGTCCTACTCTAGAGACCATCTGATGACCAGTAAGACATTGAGGCCTGAGGGGGCGCCAAGGACGTGCCCAGGGTCACAGAGGGTGCTGGGGAGAGTGGAGACCAGCTGTATGTCAGCCCTTCCCACCGCCCCACGTCCAAGGTCAACTGCAGTGGCATTTCTTTCTGGAGGGGCCCTCCGACCCCAGCCCACCCCGGACACCATCACCCCGTTAGCCAGCCCGAGGCCAGCACTGCTCACCCGATCTTGCGGCCGCGGATCCACGGCAGGTACGGCAGCTTCTTAACGATGATGGTGCCGTCGTAGAAAGAGGGCTGGCAGCTCTGGGCGATGGCGTTGGCTGCCAGCACCGCCATCAGCACAGGCAGTGAGTGCACAATCTGGCCGGTCAGCTCAAAGGCAAGCAGTGCCGTGGAGATGCTGTGGGTCACCGCCCCCGAGAAGGCCGCAGCCCCTGCGCGGCAGAGCGGGCAAGGAAGCTCAGGCTGGAGGGGCTGGAGGCCAGCGTCACTTGGAGGGCAAGGCTGTGCGCCATGGCCAGGGGCTAGGGTGGGAACTGTCCAGAGGCCACACCCGGGGGTGCCCCACCGCCTGGGCTTGGTGAGAGGAGAAGGGGACGGGAGGGTGTGGGGGATGGGCACCAGACAGGATCCAAGGGTGCAATGGGGCTCAGGGGTAGTGCGGCTCACAGGGTGACCCTGTGACCGCTCCAGGCCCTACAGAGCCACCAGCTGATCTCCCAAGTCCAGCCTGGCCCCAGGATGTCGTCCATCCAGCAGGGACCTGACCCACTCACCTGCCAGGGCGTACGCCCCAGGCACGATAGGATTGGTGACCCCTCCAGCCACGATGCCCTCGGGGAAGGCGACAGAGAGGGCCTCCCCCAAGAGGCGCCCAGTGGCAGCTCCTGACCAGAGATTTGGGGTGAGGGGCAGCCCGGCTGACCCGGCCCCCTCCATCCCTGGGGACCATCTTCCCGACCACCCCTGGGAACGGGGGTGAACCAGGAGCCGTGGCCCTGCCCCGGTACCCCGAACCTCTCAGAACCTCAGGACCCCAGACTCACCGAAGATGAATATGGGCATGAAGTAGCCGGCGGGCATGGGGATCGTGGTGGCCAAAATCAGCATCCAGAACTACAGGTGGTGGGAGACAATTGGGCAAGGCACGGACAAGGGAGGGGCGGGACAGCGGACAGGAAGAGGGAAAGAGGGCTCCCAGGCACGTGCCCATTACCAGTGTCTGGCGTTGGGGAAGGAACCTCACTCTAATAACGTGCCCACTGTGTGCCCGGCACCATGCCAGTCACTTTCCTTCCTCCCCCGTCAGCCTCCCTTTGTGGTGGAGACAGTAATTATTACCCCATATTAAGGGTGAGGAGACCCAGGCTCAGAGAGCTCAAGCAACTTGCCCAGGACCACACAGCAGGCAAGGGGCAGATTGGGAGGCCTGGGTGAGGCTCCAGCCCCCTGCTACTTGCTGCGGGGAGGCAGCCCCTGTCCCCACCTAAGCTGGCCTGGGCTCCACGCACACTCTAGGGGCCCCAGAGCCCACCTTCATAACCAGGAAGAAGGCGAGCGTCCCAAAGATGGTGAACGGCGGGTGGTACCATTCGAGCCACAGGTTCTGGGGGTCGGGCTCCTCGGGCCAGGGTGGGGACGAGTTCCTGGTCGTCAGTGCCCAGGAGTTGTTGTCGAACAGCGAGTCCAGGTGCTCACTCATGGACAGCTGGGGCGGGGTGGGTTGGAACCGGCATGAGGGGGCTGAGCCGCGGTCCCCAGCTCCCCGCTCGTGACCTGACCCCCCCTTAAACCTACTCTGCCACCTCCCAGCTGGGGACCCTGGGCGCAGCTCTTACCTCCCTGAGCTGTGGTTTCCTAGTCTGTAAAAGGAGCCCAGGCATCTCCCTTACGGGGCGTTGTAGGGGTAAGTGAGATAACGCACAAAAGAGGGGGCGACGAGTGGGGCCCCCCTCTCCCACCACCCCCAGCTCAGCACCCCTTACCCGAGAAGCTATGAAGCGGCCGACACCGGGTGGGTAGGTGATGGAGGCGAGAACCAAGGCCGCCAGGGCGGAGTACAGAGGCTTGCTGTTGGTGGGGGGAGCTCCAGTGCCGGCCCTCCTCTTCCCCCACCCCATGGGGGGAGACAGGGCCCTGCGCAGGCAGGAGCAGGCCCCCCACCCTGGGGCTGACTCCAAGGCAAGAACTGGGGGGAGGAAGGGTAGGAGGGGGACATGGGCTCCAGGGCCTGGAACATCAGATCAGCCCCACATGCTCCATGTGACCAGTCCAGAGCTGGCAGCGGGGGTGAGGCGGAGAGAGCTCGAGGCAGGGGCAGGCTGGGAGGGAGGACGGAGGGAGGCCAGGCCGGATGGGGCTCGTGCAGCCTGGGGCAGAAGGAGGGCTGCCCAACGCCAAGGCCAGGGGGCAGACGAGGTTTGGGGAGGAGGGGTTACTCAGGGGGCTGGGGCTCAGTGAAGGGTGTGGGCTCAAGGCAGGGGTTGGGGGCTTCAGTGAGGGGCTTGGCAACCCAATAAGGTGGGAGGGGCAGTGAGCATGGGGGCACGGAGACGGGGGTTAGCAATGAGGGCTGGGGGCTCCACACATGGGGTATGGGCTGGGGAGTGGTTTGGGGGCTCAGTGGGAGGCCAGGGGCTCAGGTGGG
>NW_012153840.1:1505377-1519211 GCF_000956105.1 Propithecus coquereli
AATTTTTTTTTTTTTAGAGACAAGGTCTCACTCTGTTGCCCAGGCTGGAGTGCAGTGGTGTGATCGTAGCTCATCGCAGCCTTGAACTCCTGGGCTCACTCGATCCTCCTGCCTCAGCTTCCTGAGCAGCGGGGACTATAGGCATGTGCCACCACACCTGGCTAATGTTTTCTTTCTTTCTTTCTTTTTTTTCTTTGTAGAGATGGGCTTTCCCTATGTTGCCCAGGCTGGTCTCAAACTCCTGGCCTCAAGCAATCCTCCCGCCTCAGCCTCCCAAAGCACTGGGATTACAGACGTGAGCCATTGCTCTCGGCCTCGACATGACCTTTCCGAGCCTGCTTCTCCAGCTGTGAAATGGGGCTGCTGCCTTCTGTCCTCCCCTGTCGGAAGCACCGTGGGGTAGGAAAAGTTTTGGCCCGTGGGCACTGGCGTGACGACCGTGGACTCACCTCCAGAGAAGGGCGTGATGCTCTGGGAGAAGCCCGAGGAGAAGGAGACGAGGGCCACAGGGTACACGGTCCAGGAGAGATACCGGAGCAGGTGGCTGTCCCCAATCTCCCGGTACAGCCACTTATGTGCTGGGGACAGCCGGGTATCAGGGAGCCACCCATAGCCTCTGAAGCCCTCAGGGCCAGACCCTCGCTGATCAGGAAATGGAGGCTCAGAGAGGGGAGGCCCAGGGCCACCCGGTGAGTGGTAGACCCTCAAGAAGAGGCAGGATTACAACCCTGGGTCCACATCCCAGTTTTGCCACTTCTAGCTGAGTGACCTTGGGCAAGCGACTCAACCTCTCTGAGCCTCTGTTTTCCCATCTATCTAATGGGCTAGTGATGAAATCTCCCAGATCACTGAAGACTAAAGGAGACCTACTAAGAACTAAACGAGGCAGGGTGTGGAGCACCAAAGGCCACAGTAGGTCCTCATTACGGCAGCTAAGAGTCTCCAGAGAAAGTGTCTTAGGCCCTTCCTGCCCCATGCCCCACGTCCCCTCCTCCAGGGAGGCCTCAGGGCCGAGACAAGCTGCCAAAGGTAGGGAAAGAAAGATCTATGCTTGGTGGGTCTAGGCAAGTGCCCCCGCCCACCACCACCACCCCATCCCCCACCCTCCACCACCCAGCCTCCCACCCCCTACCCTCCACCCATCCCCAGGGTAACTGAGCTAAGAGCAGGAGGAGGGAACAGGAAGGAACAGGGGTGGCAAGAGCAGGGCAGGGAGCTCAGAGGAGGAAGTGCTCTGGGCACATTCTTGTCTTTCTCCCTTGTGCAGATGAGGAGACTGAGGCCCAGAGTGGGGCAGGAGCCTGCCCAGGGTCACACAGCAAGTCAGGAGTGAAGCCAGGACCAGAGCCCCACCCACAACCCTCCCCCGGCCCCCCGCTGCACCTGGAGGCCCACGTGGCATCTCCAAGAGCGTGCTGGAATGCCGTGGTCCAGAGCAGGGCGTGCGTGCCAGGGAAGGTTACCTCGGACCACACGGCCGATGGCGAAGTTCATGGCATAGCTGATCAGGGCCATGAGCACCCCCAGGGCCATCAGGAAGTACCAGTCCTCGCCCACTCGGAACAGCTTCTGCTTCAGCCACTCCAGGCCACCTGGGGCGGGAGCATGGGGGCACGGCTCAGGGTGGGGCAGGGTGGGGCTGGGGCCAGCCATGGAGTCTAGGGTAGTGCAGAGTGGGCTCTGCCTCACACAAGGGGCTGGGCAGGATTGTGGTGCCCCTGTCCGCCCTCCCTTCCCACCCCTGCCCATACTGGGGCCTTATGGAAGTTGATCGGGGGCAGGGGTGTGTGGAGCGGGGCTGGCAGCCACAGCTTTCACCAGCGTCTCAGCAGGGTCTGCAGCTCAGAGAGCACGAGGGTTTAGCACGACTCCTGCGCTGGCCCAGGGCCTGCGGCATCGTCTCTCCTAGGAGCCCCCAGCAACGCCCCGGCCCCCTGGCTGCCAGCCCAGCCCGGAAGTTGCCCTCACTGGCCGTGGCATCAGCCCCTGGGGCTGCACTTAGCCCCCTTCTGGTGTCCCTGCCTTCTCTGCCCCTCAGCTAAGGGGACAGTCAGGTCTCAGAGTAAACGATGCACGTGGGGCTCCAAAGAAAGATGTCAAGTCCACGGTGGCCCCAGCCACTGGCAGTGGCACCAGCTGCCCTGGCAGCTGACCCTCAGGGCCTCTCATTGGCACAGGCAGGGGAGGGTGGAGGACTGGGTAGAGGGTGGCCCAGCGACCAGGCCTCGGGCTGTATCTCCCAAAAGGCAGAGTGCAGACGCCTGGCCCATCTGAACCCCAGACAGATGGACAGACAGATCCCTCCCCCCTCTGCCACCCAAGAGACAGGGCAGCATGTCCTGGGACAAATGAAAGGAGGTGGGGGGTGTGGGGCCTGGGAGGGGTGACGTCCTGAGGGGTCTTCCATGGGGAGGGGAGGGGACCTGGCTCTCACCTCGGATGCCGCGGCGGATGCGGGGACACGGGCCCCACAGCTCCTGCAGAGTCACAGGGTCCCCCGAAGAGCCCTCACGCAGACCCACCAGCTCCTCCATCGGGTCCCTGGGGGAGCAGATGGAGGGCTGGGCCCTGGCGAGCTGCTCGATGTCCTTGCCTTGCCTCTCGGCCCTCCCCATACTCTCCCTCCCAGATAAAAAGGAAAGGTCGTGTCTTCCCGTGTGTGCGGGTGTGGGAAGTCATCCGGAGGACACGTAGGCCTGCGCGTGCCCTCATCACTCAGGGTCCGTCACCGAGGGTGTGTGCCTGTGTGTTTCGAGGGGCAGGGGGGTGGGGGGGGCATCTAGGTGTCCCCTGCCCTGTGTCCAGCCACAGATTGGACACAGGCAGGATCCCAAGTCCTTCTGAGGCCACCACTCCCACCCTTCTGGGTTGCTGGCTGCCCCCCCTGCCTGGAGCAGTCTCTTAGCCCAGGACTGTCTCTCTCTCACCGAGGGGTCCCCATCAGGGCTCTGCCTCCCTGTCTGAGCACCCTCCCCCGCCACAGCTCAGGCCACAGAGGCAGGAAAACCCCAGGCCCTGAAGGAGACCTCCCGAGGGTCAAAGTGAAGTGCTGGCTCCAGCCCCTCCCCACCTCTGCCCTGCCCACCCTGGCCCTGGAAGGCCCAGGCCCCAGTCCTGCGCCCAGCGGCCCCTCACCTGTCAGTCCGTCCTGCTGTGCCCGCGGCCAGCCCTCCTCTAACAGAGCCTCCCTGGCCTCCAGCTCCTGTGCACCTGGACAGGTGTGTGCTCCACCAATCAACACCCCCCGCCCGGGGTTTACTGTGGCCATTAGGAATGTCCTTGACAAACCAACCAGAACTGCCCAGGCTGGAGCGGTACAGGGCAGAGCTGCCCAGGTGGGGGAGCGGGGCTCCCCTTACCCACTAGAGCTTGCAGAGTGGAGCTCCGATGGCTCCTGGGCGAGGGGCCTGGGAGGGGGAGCGTGCACACAGCAGGGCCGTGAGGGGCCATCTGCTGGCACCGAGGCTCAGGGAACTGGGTTCTCAGAGCTGGACATGGAAGGGTTCGAAAAAGCAGAAAAGGGAGAGGGGAGGAGGCTGGGCAGAGCAGGGGAAAGCACCCGGGCAGAGGTGAGCGGGGGGGCCACCGCGACTGCACCCCCTGTGTGCCAGCCCCACACGACCCTCCCTGAAATTACCGTGAGTGCTCAGGAAACCCAGCGAGGTGGGCAGAGCTGTCCCACTGTGAAGCAACGGCGTCTCCGCGAGGGGTTGCTTGTCTGAGATCACAGAGGCCAAGGGCACGGCCAGGGCTCCCACCCCACACTGTGCTCCGTTGTCCTGCCTTGGTGGCCTGTCTTGTCCAGGCTGGGGGGAGGTCGGCAAGCTGGAGTAAGGCCGTGGACTGTGGTGGCTGCGGCCCTCGAGGCCCAGTGAGGGACTTGGACTTGATCCTTGTGTCCAGACCCTCCAGTCTCAGGAAACTCAACTCTCAAACCACAATGTCCCAGCGGCTTCTGCGTAAATGCCACGCAGTTTGTCCCACCCCAACAGAGGGGAGCAGCTTGGGTGTGCAGGGACGTGGCGAGGGAACAGGCACAAGTTGTATGCCAGCTGCGTGCCAGGAGCTTTACATCTGCAGCTCGGTTCCTCCTCCCCATGCCCTGTGAGTTGGGGATAGCATTACCATTTTGCAGAGGATGCAAGAGGATCAGAGAGGTATGGTCACTCACCCACAGTCGCACAGCAGAGGCTGAGCCCAAACCTAGAGCTTCCTCTACCACAGGCTCCTCCGGCTCCTGAGGCTTAATCGGGGTGATGGTTTGGGCACAAAGCAGAGGATTTGTGTCTTGATGCCACTTTTGGAATATTTGGGCAAGAGTTCTGGGGCAATTGCCCCCCACCCCAGACAAAGCCACCCCTCTGAACATCATGATGGCCCTTCAATGATTTGTTAAAATCTGGGACCATGAGCTACTCTCTGCTCCTGAATGCTGGGCCAAGTCAGTTCAGAATAGGAGCAGGGGTGTGTGTTGTGGGCGGTGGGGTTGGGGTTTGCTGCTCTGCATGGACCCGGGCCCACCTCACCTTGGCCAACCCGACCCATTGACCACTCACGGTAACAGGATAACTGGCTGCCCTGTTAACATCCCAAACCCTGGTCTCTTCTCTTGGGCAGCCACTGGCTACAGTCCCACCCTCCCTGTGCCCCTTGGCCCATAAGCACCAGGAAACTGAGGACAGCAAGGGGGTGCAGTGCCCAGGGCAAGTCCCTTCCAAAGCCATTGCCCCCACTTGCCAGCCCCCAATTTCTCCCTCTTCCACATCAAGTGACCAGCAGTAGTGGAAGTGGCTGAGTAGGGAGACAGCAGGTTCGAAGCCAGAGCAGCTCTGCCGGCCCTAACGCCTTCACCACCTGGACCCTCAGTTTCCTCTTCTGTCCAACAAGGAGAGCCCAGGAGCAGGAGCCTGTCTCTACCTCATTCATCCCTGAGTCCTTCCAGAGCCTAGAACAGTGCCCCTCACATAGCAGGTGCTCAACAAATACTGCTGGGCGGTGAGTGGTTTCCAGACACTGGCCTGTGAGCTGGCCGTATGGGGAGCTGATGGGAACAGATTCTGGGTCCCTTCCCAAGACCCCAAATCAGAATCTTGGGGTACAGAGGGAAGAGTCCCTGTTAAAAGCTCCCCTGGGTCATCGGGATTCAAGGGATTGGATCATCTTTGAAGCTCCTTCTGTCCCTATGATCCAAAGGGAAAGACATGCCCGGAGACAGGGGAATGGCCTCAGTGACCTTTTGAGGCCCCTCCTGGCCGCTGAAGCTGGAGGATGCAGCGTCTGCGTGGGTGATGCCTCGGGAACGGGGGGAAGAAGGAGGAATGGTGGGCGGGGGTGGGTAACGGGATCTGACACCCAGGAGCAGTGACTCAGGCCCTCAGCACCATGACTGTGTGTCTGCATTTAGCCACTGGCTCCTATTTCCCTGGCGAGTGGCAGGCTTCTGGGCCCCCCACCTGCCCCCACCCTCACTCCACCTCACCTTAGTGCTGGTGGCTTCCCGGCAGCCCTAGAGCCCCCTTGGCCAGGAAGGGTGACACAGCCCCAGACCCGGCAGCAATCTCCCGCAGAGGTGACAGACCCTCTTGTCCCAGGCACCACCCTGGCCCCCAGCTGTGCCCTGTGCCCTGCCCTGCACCCACTTCACATAGCACCAGCACCACTAATACCCCCGTAGACAGAGCCCCCCAAGGATGAAGCTCCAGACTGGGTTCTGTGGGGCCAGACAAAAGGGAAAGTGTCCCCACCTCCCCAGTCTAATGCGGAGACAGGAGAACCCCCGCCCTGGAGGCACTGCCAGTGGGATAGGGGAGAGGGGACACATGTCACACTGCCAGGGGCTGGGGATGGCCAGTGCTGTGGGCATCTGGGGCGGGGGCTGTGTGGGTGGGAGCAATCAGAGAGGCCTCCCCGGTGTTGGGGGAACTGGTGCTGATCTGGGAGGAAGGGCGAGAGTTGCAGGAGAGCAGAGGCCCCACACTGTGGCCCGGGCAGGGCAGGGGACCCGCCGCCTCCCAGGATGGCCTTCCCCTGGCTTCTGCCCTGACCCCACACGGTGTCAGTCCCGTCTCTGCAGACCAGTGGGCAGGAGAGAGGGGCTTCTGGGGTCTTCCAGGCGGTCTGTCTCCACACGCATACGTTCACGTCACCCAGCCTCTGGGAGGGTTTAGATCCAACACATCTGGGTTCGAATCCCAGCTCTGCCACTTGCACAAGTGTGAGCCCCCTCCCCCATCCCCTTTCTGCAAGGCTCCGTTTCCCTGTCTATAAAATGGAAATAATGTCTGCTCCTTCCAGCTGTGTGGGGATCAAAAGGGGCCACGCTGGACAGCCTGCAGCCGGGAGCCTGGCCCGAAGTGCTCCAGGAGTCAGGGCTGGAATCCCCGTCTTCCGGAGCACTCCTCTACCTCTGACCTAAACCCCGTCTGCTGCGGGCCGAGGCATCTCCTCTGAGGAGGTCACAGACAGTTGCTGGGAACATAACCTTCTAGATCTTCGAGGACAGTTATTA
This sequence comes from Propithecus coquereli, assembly GCF_000956105.1. Taxonomy (NCBI): domain Eukaryota; kingdom Metazoa; phylum Chordata; class Mammalia; order Primates; family Indriidae; genus Propithecus; species Propithecus coquereli. The sequence continues at coordinate 1,511,886 of NW_012153840.1, forward strand.
AATGATCTACCTCCTCCCCCCAAGTCTGGGCCCAACCCCCAGCTTAGGCTCGAGCTGCCAGCTTTCTCCTCTTGGGACCCCTAAATGTTCCGAGAATCGGTGGGGGAGCATGAGCATGGAATCCGGTCACCGTGGGAGCTGGCAGGGGGACAGCTGCACATTCTCAGCCCCCTCCGGGGCTGTCTCATCCCTTCCTTAGAGATGGGCGGTAAACAGTGTCTGCCCTGCGGGAAGGAGCCCCTCACTTCACATGGCAGTGGGGGCGGGTGTGGAGGGGGCTTCACCTACCCCTGTCCCAAGGAGCTTGAGTCTGCCGGGGGAGGCACAGCCCGAAGAGGACCAGAGTCTGAAGGGCAGGCACAGTCCTTAGAGAGCCCCCAGGCTGGAGGGACAGACAGAAGACTCGAGAAACACCAAACCCACAAGGTCGTGGGGCAGGCATGGGAGTCTGAGTGGCAGGGGACAGAGTCCAGCCCGCTGCTCTGTGGCGTGCAGGCCCCTGGGGCTGCAGTGATCGGCCTGGAATGCCAGGCCGTGAGCTCAGCCGCCCCGGCCTGCGTGTGTCGGGCTGTCAGCAGGGCCGGCTCACGGGAGAAGATTTCCAGCCCCCTCCGGGCCACGGAGAGGCCTAAATTTAGCTAGTAGACAAGGGGCTGGCCCTGAGCCCAGGGACAGTCGGGCCTTATAAAGCACCGGCAGTCGGGGCCCGGCACGCTCCCCCGGAGGCCTGTGCCCACACCCCTCTCCTGTCCAGCCCCTGCCCGCCTGGACCGGGCCCGGCGCTTGCCCGCGGATGAGCCACAGGACTTCCTCCACCTTCAGAGCGGAGAGAAGTTTCCATTCCTCCTCCTCGTCCTCCTCTTCCTCCTCTTCCTCAGCCTCCCGTGCCCTGCCGGCCCAGGACCCACCCATGGAGAAGTCCTTGAGCATGTTTTCCGACGATTTTGGCAGCTTCATGCGTCCCCACTCGGAGCCTCTGGCCTTCCCAGGCAAGTGCTGCGGGCTCCAGGGGGAAGGGAGATGCACAGGTAGGGGACATCTGCTCCAGGGCGCCACCGAGTGCACTGTGGCTGCAGATCTGCCAGGAACAGGTGCTGCACAGCCCACAGCCACATGTGGTGGCCCAGCCAGATGTGGCCACCGGGACAGATGTGGCCATGAAAACAGATGGGCCCCTAAGGAACAGTAAATGCCCCAGGGCTCCGGTGGCTCCAGTGGCTACCCCCGGCCTGGTCCTAGCCGGAGCCCTAGAGGGCTGGATGGGGTTGAGGGGTGGGGCAGCCCCCAGCCTCCAGGCCCGGGCTGGCATTGCGACAGATTGTCAGGTACGCACACACCACACCCCTGTTGAGTGAGGCCCCATCCCCACCTCGGAAAGGTGGGCTGCAAGAGAGAGGAGGGGCTTAGAGCTGGGGGGGAGGTCGGGCCAGGGGGCGCAGCCCCTTGTCCCAGGGGAAGGAGCCAGAGACTCAGGTCCTGGATGCCAGCCCTGCCCCATGCCCCACTGACAGCAGCCCTCCCCACAGCCCGCTCCGGGGGGCAGGGCAACATCAAGACCCTGGGAGACGCCTACGAGTTTGTGGTGGACGTAAGAGACTTCTCACCCGAAGACATCATCGTCACCACCTCCAACAACCACATCGAGGTGCGGGCTGAGAAGGTGAGCCTGGCCCCGCCCCACCCCTGGGTGCCCCCCACCATACCTTCTGCCTAGTCCACCTCCTGCCTGTGTCCTCACTCCCACCGCCCATCCTGGGCCCCCAGACCCTGCCAGTGTCCCTTCCCCACCCAAACTCCCCCAGAGCGAACCAAAGGCCTGGCCCCTTGTAGCTCATGGGCCAGGGGACCCCCTCACTGCCTCTCTCTGCCTCGAGGTGCCCAGGGCAGCCGAGGGAGCTTCTGGGGAATGCGAGAGGGCTAGAGGGATGTGGACAGAGGGAGCCCCGAGGGGTAGGCCCGAGGGTGTGGATGACCGGAGGGACATGGTGATGGCGGCATGAGGACAGCTCTTCTGGCAGCCCATGGGGGGATGTGGGTAGGAGGGGGACTCACCTGGGCAGCAGTGGAGGGGTCTCCCCCCACGACACACCTCCAGCCCTCTCCCATCCCAGAGCCAGAGACCCAGCTCCCACCCTGGGGTCCCAGAATTAGGCCCAAGGCCAGGCAGGGACCCTGCAGTGTAGGGTCACGCACACTCCAGCCTACACACTCCCTCCACTCACAGGTCTCAGGTCACTGGGTCCCCAGGGTCTCTGAGTCCGAGCTCCCAGAAGGCACTGAGGCCTCCACCCTGGAGAGGGTGTGACCAGGCCTGAGCAGGGATGCTGCCCCTGGCCTCTCCCTGATCCCCCATGGGCCGGCTTTACCCCCGAGCACGCGAGGGTGGATTCGTGGGCATCCCTGCCAGGATGCCAAGGGCTGCGGGCACCAGGACCAGTGGGCAGCACGTGCCAGCCCTGCCACCCCCGACAGTGACTCAGCTGCCCCGAACGCGTCTGGACACCATGTGCTGGCTGAGTTGTGGGGGAGGGGCTGGTGGGTGGACACCAGTGTGTCTGGGTATCCAGAGGGCATGGCTCTCCTCTGTGTCATCTTCTCCCACCATGCTCGGGAGCCCCAGATTCCAAGCCACTGCCAGGTAGCCTCCTCCCTCCCTGAGTCCCACCCCTCGCCAAGCCCCTTGCCTGCCCCCTGGAACTACTGGAGCTCCTCTAGGCACCCTTGCCCTGTCCCTACACAGCGTGTGGCCATCACCACCCTGGCCAGTCCCTCTACACCAGAAAGCAGAGCCCCTCAGCATGTGGGGCCTGGCCAGGAGAGAGTGGGGAGAAGGGGACTCTGGCTTGACACAAGCAGCATGGGATGGGGGGCAGCCCGCCCTGACCGGTCACCCCTTCCCCAGCTGGCGGCTGACGGCACAGTCATGAACACCTTCGCTCACAAGTGCCAGCTGCCGGAGGACGTGGACCCCACATCGGTGACCTCAGCCCTGCGGGAGGATGGCAGCCTCACCATCCGGGCACGGCGTCACCCGCACGCAGAGCACGTCCAGCAGACCTTCCGAACAGAGATAAAAATCTGAGGGCCTCCCCTTCCCCTGCCCTCCCCACTCCCCACCGGCTGCCAGCAAAGCCTTCCTAACCCCTTCCCACAGCCCCCGGGACACCAGCCCGGTTCCAGCCCTGATGCCCCCTAGTCCCCAGGTGGGCCACTCCCCAAACTAGGGCCCTCCACTCTGCCCAGGGCAGGCCAGGGACCCCCTGGCCTCACCTGTGGTGCCCAGATTTCAGATATGACGTCCCTTACTTAATCCAGAATAGAAGGTTGAGGTGGGGGAAGGGAGATCCCAAAGAACTCACTCTAGGGAGGAGGAAGGGGACAAGCAGGGCATCTGGGCAAATGATCTGCAGGACAGACAGACAGACAAGTCCTTTGATCTCTGCAGTCTCCACAGGGAAGGGGCAGGGGCACCAGGGACCTGGGACTCCCTTGGCCAAGGGGAGTCGAAGAGGCATAGGAAGGCCATAGGCAGATGTGCCTATCTAAGTGGAACTGCCTGAGGGCTCAAAGAGGCCAAGAGACAGCGGTGACAGTAACCCCCCCTCCACCAGTCTCCAAGCCCCAAACTAGCTGGCAGGCTGCCTGCCCACCCCATGCCCCCAGCCAGCCAGCTGTGCCAGGGCAGGGCCATGCTGCATCTGTACATATGGTAGATGGGGTTTTTCCAATACAGTTTGTTCGTGAGAAACTGTGTGAAACTCCTGCAGCGCGTTACCTGCCGGTGCCTCCAGGAGGGTAGGACGAGGGTGGGGCTGGTCCTGCTCCCGCCCATCCACAGGCACCTGCAGACAGGCGCACCCAACAGAGGTGGAAGCCAGAGCATGGATGGGGCTCTGGGTCTTCAAGGTTGGACCCCAGGTTCTTGTAGTCTTCTCTTCTGGGCAGTCACCTCCCCCTCCTTCCTCCTTCTAAATCTATGAATCTACAGGCTTAGTGTGTGTATCACACACACATACACCCCATCATTGTCTTTCAAACACTAAGCATTACCATTGGTCGAGGCCAAATGCAGAGTATTCTAAAATCAGATTTACAATCCCCATTTTCATCAATGGGGAAACTGAGTCTGAGCTGTTGAGTGCCTGGCTTTGTCACTGAAGGTTGGATCTGAACCCAGGGTGTCAACAGCTGCTCTCCACCCCCCACCACTGGGCGCTAAGGAGCGTCTCCCCTCACTCTGCCTCTCTAGGACTGTGTACCCTGTCCCACGGCTTCCTGCCAGGGGACAGGGAGAATCATAAAAAAGCTCCTAACCCCATTCCCTCCTGGTCCCCAGTCTGGGGCAGGGAACTCGGCCAGCCTCAGCCCTGGGGAACACCTGCTGCTCCAGGCAACCTGCTCAGCCTTCCACATACAGAAGCAGGGGTGAGGGGTAGGGGTGGTTTGTGGGTAGACAGGGTCCCCAGGGCAAGTGGCAGGGCCAGCTTCTGCCCTTTGAGCCTCTCTGGTCAGTGTGCTATAGGGTGACCTCTCACTTCTGCCATTCTGGGGCCCTTCGGGGAGGTCTGGGGAGCGGGGCCGCGGGAGGTCCCGGGCACTGGAACCTGTACACACAATAAACGACCCTCTCACCGACTTCTGGAGACCACCTGCCTGAAGTTCTCAAGCTCAGGGTAGGGCTGGAGGCAGCCACTGGGAAACCCTGGGATAAACAAACGCACCTTCCTTGAGATCTGGGGGTGGGGAGGTAGCTCAAGTTAAAGCTTAAAAGTTCACAGAAATGTGGGTGTCCTTGGCCTCCTCGGTGGCTCCCCAGACCCACAGGGGCAGGAACCCCAGGATTAGTTCTGTGAAGCCCTCGCAGCACCCTGTCTTCCCGCTGCCCGCCCCTCTTTCCCTTTTATTTATTCTTTAATCCGAGAGATATATGTTGTTCTGCCACTACGTGCCAGGCATTGTGCCAAGCACTGTCCCAGGCGCAGGGACACAAAGGTGGGCAGGCTGCACCAGGTCGCCTGCCTTCTTGAAGCCCTTCTTGTACAGGATGCCAGCTCTGAGGCCCAGAGAGGCTGGGTGACTGGCCCAGGGTCACACAGCCCCTGGGGTAGAGCCAGTTGAATCTGGGGGAGGAGGCTAGGGGGTGAGGTGTATGTGTGCTGGCTGGTTCAGGAAGCCTGGGGGGCTCTCTGGGGGGACCCGCACCCCGCAACCCCCAGGCGTGCTCCCCAGGGCGGCTCCCGCGGGCTGCGGTCAGGAGGAGGGGGGCGGAGGAGAGGGGGTGCGGTATTTCCAGCCTCTGTGACTCACTGATTCCACTGGGCTATTTGCAGCCCCGACACTCATCAGCGCGAGGTTGTGGGGGGAGCGGCCGGCTAGCTCCCCTCCCGCGCCCCCTACCGGGGCAGGCTCACCTGGGCGTCCTGATCCCAGCGAGGCCCCTACCTGGCCGGCTCCCACCTGGCCAGCCGCGCTGCGGAGCTGGGCCGCGGGCAGGCAGGCGGGGCTGGGAAGGGGCAGCTTCTCCGCGCGGCTGAACACCCCCGCTCCCCGGCCGCCCCCTCCCTAGCCCGCAGTTTGGGGGCGATGAGGGCCGCGCAGGGACAAGGGGCCGCCGGGGACAGGGCACGTCGGGTCTAAGGCAGCCCAAGGTGACCTCGCGGCAGGGGAGGGCCGGACAGCCGCTGGTCTTTCGTCGGCTCCGCCCCCAGGCGCCCGGGCTGGCGGAGACTCTTTGTCTCCCAGCGCCCCCACCCCTCTCCTGGCTAAATATAGGCCTGGCTGCGGGCCCTCGGCCCGCCCCCACCCGGAAGAGTAATTATAGCAGCCCCATTCATTGAGCGCCTAGTGTGTGCCTGGCGCATGCTCATCCCCACGCAAGTCCTGCAAGGTAGGTACTATTAATATCGTTGTACCGAGAAGGACATGGAAGTTCAGAGAGGTCAAGCAGCTGTCCCAAGGTCACGCAGCTTGGAAGTGGCACGGTTGGGATGTGAATCCTTACCGTGGCTGTGGAAAGCCTTCTGCTGGGTCAACACGGATCAGTCCCCACCACCGGCAGCCCCGCAGGGAAAGGGGGCTCCTACATCTGGTAGCTTTTTGGGCAAGAGACAGGGGAAATTGGAAAGATGCAGCCCTTTGGGGCCGGAGACCTGCGGGAGAGTCCAAGACACTTAAGAGAGGGAGCCACAACTCTTCCGTTTTCCTCTTTTGAACAAGATTTTCATACAGTATTAATAAGAGATAATGCAAGATTTTGTTGACCCTTTTGAGTAAACTGCAAAAAGAAAAAGGTGGGGGGCAGAGTTCGTCTCTGCTGTCTTTATCAGGTCTTTTGATTGTCTGGAAAACTGAGTGCCCTGTCTATCCAAGAGGAAAGGTTCCAAGGCAGTGGGTCTATCACTGTCATCGGGGCCTACAGATGCTCCTGGCCTACGACAGGCGACTGGAGTTGGCCGCGGCGTCTGATCTCGACGGTAGGCCCGCAGGTCGAGAGGCCCGGTGTCCCACGCTAGCCCCAGCCTGCACTGGGCTGGAGACCCGCGTGCCCAGGAGGTGGGGGCCTGAGTGTTTCTTCCCGCGCTTGACGCAGGTGTGATCCGGAATTCGGATCGAGGTCCGAAGCCGTGGTAACGCGCCCGGCTTCTCAATTTGCCGCCAGACGCAGTGCCTGGGAGAGGCGGGACCGCCTCCTAGTGCTTAAGTGCTGCTTTTTTCTTAGTTCTTTGGTTTCCGATCTCACTGATTCCCTCCTGGGACTAAATAACCTCTGGGGTCGCTGGCTGTGAGGGAAGGCCCCTTAGTGGAAGGGTGCACGGTGGGGAGTGTGGCTCTCCTTGCAGGGCTGCGTAGCCAAGGTTAATGCTACACCCTCTACACGTGGTCTCCACCTCGCTTTAGGGGGAGTAAAAATGAAGCAGTTCTCTTTGAGGGTCCAAGACTCCGTGTTGAGTGTTCCACTGAAAAGAGAACTTCCGTAGACTTGGAAGCTACCTAAGATTAGTAAATATCAGCTGAGTTTACAGGGAACCCTGTGCAGGCACTGTGAAACCAGTGAGTTGCAGAAGTAGTTTAGCACTAGTGAGGTTGTGCTTATCATCCGGTCTTAGTTGCCATCTTGGGCCAGTTATTTAATGGTTCATGGCTTTGAGTCTCTCGTTTCGAACACGATATTAAAAATAGTAGGCGCCACCAAGAGGTATTTGTTAAGCTTTTTGATGCTGATGCAAGAAGGTGCGTAACACAAGTCCTGGGGACTTTTACATCTTAAAGAGTAGGTATGGGCCAGCGCGGTGGCTCACGCCTGTAATCCTAGCTCTCTGGGAGGCC
>NW_012153840.1:1519519-1520045 GCF_000956105.1 Propithecus coquereli
TGCCTGTGGTCCCAGCTACCTGGGAGGCTGAGGCAGGAGGATCGCTTGAGCCCAGAGTGTGAGGTTGCTGTGAGCACTCTAGCCTAGGCAAGAGAGTGAGACTCTGTCTCAAAAAAAAAAAAAGTAGGTATGATTATAAATCAGTTATTAGGAAGTTAAGTTTACAGTACAAGTAGAGAGCCTTGCGTTTCCTGTTTGCTCTGAGAAACATAATAACCCATTTTATATTTGCTTTCTAATAATCTGAATCTTTATGCCTCTTTGGTGTCTGATGGTCACCAAATCGTTAGTTTGTAATTAGTAACGGCCTTACCAGACATAGTTTAGTTACATACAAACTGTGGTAGGGGCCAGTTTTGACTGTTTTACATCATACCTTTACTCCATGTCAGTTTTTTTTCCCTCCGAAAAACAAACAAACAAACAAAAACCCAAAGAGTAAATTTCTTGCTTTTGGAAACCTTTGAATTATCACTTTGGTTAAATGAATGACTATTATTTTACAGTGACCTGTGATCCTATTTTG
>NW_012153840.1:1521261-1537069 GCF_000956105.1 Propithecus coquereli
AAACTCGCAGAACTCTAATGAAAAACCCATGTGTGCGTGAAATCGCTGACCTAGCATCAAGCAGACGAGATTCATTACATGGGACTGAAGTGCCAGGGGACCGAAATGATTTTTACGCCTTTTGGTTTAAAACATTGCTGATTCTTTTTACATTTTGTTTTCCAGACTTGAGAAAACGTTTTCTTTTGAGCTATTTATGGCTAACAGCAATTGGGTAAAAGATACCTTTGTGAGCAAAATTGAAACATTTGCCTTTCTCTCTACCTGATTACTCCAAACTTTAGAAACTATTTGTGAGTGTTCTCATTTTATGGCAATATAATTTTTTGCATAAGTTCAATAGGAATCTGTTTTCTTTTGTAGCAGGACACGTCGTTGGATACACTCGTTATTTAACCAAGGCTTTGACGGGAATGACATATTTTCAAATATGACCAGACTGCTTTGAGGAATTGAGGTTGACTTTATAAAACTGATAAAAAGTCCCTGGAGAAGACTGGCCTGAAGGCTTGTCTGGAAGCTTCCTGACCTTGCAGTAAGTAAAGAATGTTACTTTCTGACAAGCCTGGAAACCGCAAGGTATTTGGGGGCCTCAAGAAGACAGGAATTCACCCAATTTGTACAGGTGTTACAGGCAGGTCTAAAGGCAGATCCTTGGTGTGGCTTCCTAGCCTGAAGGCTTTCAACAGCCTAATGTGAAATTCCTTATGAAAGTTCCAGCAAAGCCCCCTTACAAGAGCCTTTATGACCAATCACTATTCTCATTGCCCTTTATGGAAGCAACCAGGCCGAGCATAATATTAAAACTTCTTTTGTAAGCAAATTGGTCCTAGTAACATTCATCTTTGGTAGAAATGGGGAACTGGAGAGAGAAAAATTGCATTTCAGAGGAAAACTATAGCACACTGTCAATAGATTCCAGCCCTGACCACTGTATTCGAGTTTTTATTATTTTCCTACGATTTGGCCTAAATCCTGAATTCTTATATTTCCTGGTTACAAGTCTCTAAAGGACTGGCTTTTAATTTTCTTCGTGATATTTTTGTTGGCTCCTTCATGGAATAGGTTTTTTTTTTTTCGTTCTGGTGTGCAAATTCTCTTTTTTGAATATAGTCACGTGCGTTATATTTCTACTGTGTATCTCTCATTTTACGTCTTCTGAGAAAACTAAACTCACGGTATTCTAAAGACTAGAAATGATTCAACAAGGATGGCAGCTATATAAACCAGGGACTTGACCGAGGTCTCATTTTGCCACCCTGTGATGCCATCCAGTTCAGTTTTTGGTGCCCTTAAAATTCCTCCCTGAGACCTATCTTCCCCTCACCCCCAACGTGGGACATGAGCTGTCGGAGCACCGAGGGGTGAAGGACGTCTGTTACTCTAACCTAAGCAGAGACTGAGCGTCAGTGCTTCCATGGGAAGATTTTTGATCAAAAGGAGGGAAATGAGAAAAGAAAAATAGCTCAGAGCAGTCTGAGCTATGCGAGGTATGCAAAATTTATCAGGCCCAGGGAGACATGAGTATGGGACTTCGGTCACGTCCACCTCCTGTCCCTCCCCCACCCCAGGCTGGGTTTAAAGGCATGTTTGTTCCTGACCAGCTTCTCCACCCATGATCTTCATGTTCCTGGAATGTGTGGTACAAAGAACAATGTGTAGCCAATCAATAGCTTATGTTACTTTATTTCATTTTTATAGATTTAGGGGGGACAAGCGTAGCCTTGCTACATGGATGTGTTGCATGGCGGCGAAGTCTGGCCTTTTAGGGTAGCCCTCACCTGAATAGCGTAACTGGACCCATTAAGTGATTTCTCAGCCCTCATCCCCACCCCCCTTCTAATCTCCAGAGTCTATTATTCCCTTCTCTGTGGCCACGTGTGCTTATGTTATTTTAGTATAAATTCTTGGTAAGCAGTTTAGGAACTGCCTCCTCTTTTCCTTTAAAAATCCACTGGTAACTGCGGCTAATCGGAGTATGTATTCAGGGCAACTTGAATCGATGCTTCCAGCTTGCAGTCCTCAAACTTGGCCCAAATAAACTCTCTACTTACGTTAATGTGCCCCGGTTTTTTCCTTTAGGTGGCCAGGTGCTCAGCATGCGCTAGCTGACCGGAGCTCCCATGCACCTGCGCTGAAAATGCCCAGGAGGGCTCAGCTGCTGTTATTTCATTTAGATTTGAATCCTGACATCCCCAGCGTCACCCGAACTGTCCCTGGCCCCATCGAGAGCCTTGACATGGGCAAGAGGGGCAAAGGAGCACCCCCCTCTCCCGCCTCCCCAACCTGTAAAAGTAGGAGCTCGAAGGTTCTGTCCTTCTCAGAAGATCCTGTCTGGGCCCTGGGAGTGGGGTGGGGGAAGGGAAGCCTTAGTTGCCTCAACCATCAACAAAGACCAAGTACCACCTCCCAGGGCTGCTGTGAGGAACCGGAAGGAGCTGGTGTTTCAGTGTGTGCTCAGGGAATGCTAAGCTCTTGTTGAAACTGTTGTGGTTTCAGGACAAGGAAGACCAAGATTCCACCCACCCGGCTCTGACCTCGGACAGGGCGGGGTGTGTGTGGGGCGTTGAGTCTGCTGGGCTGGTGCCTCTGGGCGGAGGAAGGGGCGATGTTCACACATCGCACAGCTGGCCTGGGCTCCAGGTGGTACGTACACTGTGACCAGCACGCAGAGGCCCATCCAAGCTCTGGGGCCCTCTGGGGCCTGGATCCAGGGACAGCCTTCTGTGGGAGTCTGGGGGCTGCTGGAAGGGGTGGGGGTCCTCTGGGTGCCTCCCTGAAGGGCACAAAGCCAGGCTGCTGGCCCCAGGGAGCCAGAGAGGAGAGGTCAGGACTGCAGGCCTGCTTGTTCCTCCCTCCTTCCCTCCTTCCCTTCCTTCCTTCCTTCTTTCCTTCCTTCCTTCCTTCCTTCCTTCCTTCTCACGCCATTTTTGGCCACCTACTATGTACCAGTGCTGTAGGCACTGGGGACACAGTCCTGAGTTAAGCAGGGCTGCCAGCCCAGAAACACATTCACTTACTTGCACTTTCACCCACGGGTTCAATAAAGTCTTAATTTATTGATCCATTCCCTCAACTATAAGTTCCTACAGCGTGGTCAGCAGGTAAAAACTCTACAGTCAAACTACCTCTGTTTCAACCCTGGCTCTGCCACTTACTCGTTGTGTGGCCTTGGGCCAGTCACTTAACCTACCCGAGCCTCAGTTTCTTCATCTGTAAAACGGGACAGCACCTCACAGGGTTGTGTGAAGACTAATTGGGCTATTCTTTTGAGAGAGCTTAGAGTGGGGGCTGACACATGGAAAGCACTGATAGCAAATGTTATTTTATTATTTAGTTTCACAAAATGTTTGATTTCTGGAACATTCTTTCCTTCTGCATTTCTCCCTCTCTCCTCTCTCTTCCCTCCCAGCCACTTTCTTCCATGGTCAGACTGGATCGGGCGCGTTCAGGGCGGCATAGCCATAGACCCAGCCACTTTCTTTCTTTCTTTTTTTTTTGAGACAGAGACTCACTCTGTTGCCTGGGCTAGAGTGCCGTGGCGTCATCTTAGCTCACAGCAACCTCAAACTCCTGGGCTCAAGCGATCCTCCTGCCTCAGCCTCCCGAGTAGCTGGGACTACAGGCATGCGCCACCATGCCCGGCTAGTTTTTTCTATATATTTTTAGTTGTCCAATTAATTTCTTTCTAATTTTAGTAGAGACGGGGTCTCGCTCTTGCTCAGGCTGGTTTCGAACTCCTGAGCTCAAACAATCCACCCGCTTCGGCCTCCCAGAGAGCTAGGATTACAGGCGTGAGCCACCGCGCCCGGCCCCCAGCCACTTTCTTATACAGAAACTGTACCTGTCTCATCTGTTCCTCTTTCTTTTCTTTGTTAAAGAATAATTTAGAAAACAACAAAAAAGTGAAATCATGACTCATAAAATGAACACATGTTAAAGGGTTTTTATGTTTATTGTTGAGGTAAAAGTCACATAACATAAAATCAACCATCTTAAAGCACACAATTCAGCGGCATTTAGTACATTTACAATGTCATACGACCATCACTATGTCTAGTTCCAGAACAGTTTCCTCACCCTCAGAGGAGATGCTGCACCCGTTAAGCAACCACTTTCCACTTCCCTCCCCGCCCCCAGCTACTGGTAACCGCTAATCTGGTTTCTGTCTCTATGGATTTCACCATTCTGGATATTTCATATCAATGGAATAATATAATATGTGACCTTTTGTGTTGGACACCTTTCACTTAGCGTGATGTTTTCAAGATTCATCCATGTAGGAGCATGAATCAGAGCTTCAACCCTCTATAAGGCTGAGTGATACTCCACTGTGTGGGTGAACCACGGTCTGTTTATCCACCCAGCGAGTGATGGATGTTGGGTTCTTTCCACCCTTTGGCTGTTGTGCATGGTGCTGTGTGTACATTCGCGTGCAGGTTTCTGTGTGAACATATGTTTTCCCCTCTCCTGGGTACATACCTGGGAGTGAATGGCTGGGTCATGTGGTAACGCTATATTTGAAGGACTGCCAGACTCTTCCAGAATGGCTGTACCATTTTACATTCCCACTAAGGATTTTACTTAACTCATGACTAAAGAGGGAACCAGTAAGATGTTACGATCAGTTCACAGGAGAAGTCAGAGAACAGATATGTTTGTAGATCAGGGAATATTGAAGGGAATGTGCAAATGGAGGTAAAACTGCCATCTTCCACAGGAGGGGCGGAGTCCACTGGGCTTCTGCAAGACAGGACAGGATCTGCTTGTCTGTAGACACGAAATATGTTGAGTTCCTATCAGTTATTGACAATATACAGGGTTGTAAAATAGCCTGAAGGCAACAGAAGGTGCGCGGCCCCCAATCAGACGGTGCATAGATTGTGTTGGAAACACCCAGTGGTATTTTTTGCTTATTCCAAATTTTCTCACACCTCCTTAACCTTGAGCTTGTGACCTGGTCTCACTCCATGGTTTCCTTGAGTGGCTTCAGTCACCAACCTCTATACTGATGGCTCCCCCATTGCCAGCCTCAGTCCTGACCAGGGTACCAGTGGGGAATGGGCCACTATCTGCCAGCATCCCCACATGTCCCACAGGGCTCTCACGTGACATGTCCCCCCTGAAACTGTCATCTCTCCCTGTCCCCGCTCCATCTGTGTGCCCCATCTCAGTGAGGCCCACCCACCCCTTCAGTTGCCAGACACTCCCCGCACATTGCCAGGCCCTGGGCTGGGCCCTGGGAAAGCACGCATTCCTCACTCACTCACTGCACACATGTGGCCGGAGCGCCTGCAGCGCAGTGCGGGGTCACAAGCCTGGAAGCGCAGTCACTCTGCCTGGGGTTTGGATTTGGGCTCCTCCTCTTTCTAGTTAGTGACCTTGGGCAAAGTATTTAACCTCTCTGGGCCTCGGTTTCCTCATCTGTAAAATGGCAATAAAATCATACCTACGGGACTGAGGTGGGGTGAACTGATGTGGTGCATAGAAACAGGTCTGGCCAATAGTAATGACAACTTCCTTTACCAAGCAAATGATAAGTGCCTGATGCCTCTGAATCCGTACCGAGACCCCCACAGTTAAATTCTGAAATGTCACCTCGATGGGTGCCTGGTGTAGAGTAAATGCTCGGTATTTCGGATGAAAGACGTGTTGGTGAGAATGAAAGTTTGGCTTCTGAAAACACAGACCCGCTGGGCGGCTGGGCAGCTGGTGGGTGGCTCTGGCCCCAGGCCCAGCGGGTCCCCTCCCTCGGTGGCCAGGCCTGGACCCCGCGCCCTGCAGGCTGATGATAGGGCGACACCTGCTGGTGCAGAGGTGGATGTGCAGCCGCGGGCCCGGCTTTCCCCTCAGAGTCTCACACTCCCAGTGCAGCCTTGTCTTTGGGCTCTTCCAGTTCAGTGTTTCTCAACAGAGGGAGGGTAGGGGCTTTCCTGATGGCCTCATGTTGTCCAGACTGCACTGTCACCTCCCCTCTAGTCCAAACCGTCGCTTCCCTTTGCGGGGATTAAAGCTCATCCTCCTGGGCTTCCTCCTCTGCCCGCCCACCCTCTGCCGGAGGGATTCTTTTCAAAGCCAAGTCTGGCTGAGTCACTCTATCCTCGCAATTTCCAACGGCCCCATCTCAGAATAAAATCTAACGGCCGCTCCGGGGCCTGCCAGGCCTCACGTGCTGTGCTCCTGCCCCTGCTTTGATCTTTGTTTTGTTTGTGTGCATTGCCTGTCTTCCGAACTAGACGGGCAGCTCCTTTGTGGCTGGGCCTTGTCTGGCTTATTCATGGCTCCATCCCAGGGTCTAGCCCTGAGCCTGGCATGCAGTGGGTGCCCAGTAAATACCTGGCGAATAAATGAGTGCCTGGTCACTCCAGCCAGACCGAATGACTCTGGTCCTTCTGCCTGGAGCACTCCGCACCCTGGCTTCTCCCCTTTGTATAGGGGTCAGATCACTTCCTGTAGGAAGCCCTCCCTGGCCTCCTGTCCCCAGAGTGGGCTGGACACCTTCCTCTGTGTCCCAATATCCCTCTGTGTTGCCCTTTGGGCTGCTCTTATCAGAAGCTACGGCCATCGTCTGCTTCCTCTCGTCTCCCCCACCCGGCTGTGAGCTCCTCGAGGACAGGGTCATGTCTGTGCTCCCTGGGTCCGCTCTGTCTGGAAGAGAACCTGCCAGGTCCAGAGGCTGTATACCCTTCAGTTAGGAGCAAGAACTTGGGCCCAGGCTTGCCTGGGTTCTAATCTCGACTATACCAGTCTGTGGGACTTTGAGTGCCTTCCTCAACCTCTCTGTGCCTCAGTTCCCTAACCTGCAAAATGAGTACAAACAATGGTGCTTCCCTATACTAGCGCTGTGAGAGTGTCTTTTCTCTGACACGGAGTAAATGGTCAGTACACGTTGGTGGCTAGTGTTTGTAGGGACCTAGTAAAATAGTCATTGAATAAATAATTCAGTACTTTTTATCTGGAGCCTTGAGACAAGCTCCTCATATAGGTTGATGTACAACGTCACACAGTGGCACACATCTCTGGGGCTTACACCCTCCTCACACCCACGCCGGTGACACCACCATGATTGCCCTGTGGACGGAGCTCCTCCACTGCCCTTTTCTCTGTGTCCCCAGGGGGCAGCGTGAGCCTGGCATCCGCAGGCAGTAGAGGCTCATTAAGTAATATCTTGTCTTTATTTGCTCGAACGCGACGCTCCATCTCACTGCCACGGCCTCCGCTCCGTGGGAGAAGCCCGTTTCCCTCATTTCCCACCTCCCACTGCCGGGTCCCACCCGGGCTGCCTTCTGGCATGGAGTCTCCTGTCACCAACTTCCCTGAGCCTCCCAACCCCCACTGCTGTGCCCTTGGATCTCCCTGCCTGTGTCCCCTGCCCTGTCAGTGTCCCAAGATGGCAGCAGCCAACATGCGGCCCCTGCCTGTCACGCTGGGCCATCCTGACCACCCTCTCTGGTCTGCCCCGGGATAAAATGCCAGCAGGTGGCCCTGGGGAGGGTGGATTTTCGCAGGGCTGGATCATTCTCATTTTTTGGCTCGTACGTTGTTACCTGCTCGGAGCAGCCTTTCTCAAGCACTGTACCAGCAAAGCCCCTACCCAGTCACTCTCCAGCCTAGCGGATTGTTTTAGTTCCCGCGCCGCACTCGTCACTGTTCAAAATCATCTTTATTCATCTGGATACTTATTTAACCCTTCGCCCCTTCCCCTGCCCCCAAGAACATAAGCTCCAAAAAATCTGGTATCTTCCCCAGACACTTTGCAGAGCTGGACACGGAGAAGACTCCATTAGCATTTGCTGCATGAACGAATGAGCCTTATCCCGCCTCTGCTGAAGGGCCAGCAGAGACTGGGAGGAAGATTTAGTAGGGTGTACGAGATGGCTGCTTCAGATGTCCTTTAGTGGATCTAATGTTCTTTCTTTGGCTCAGGCAGGAAAGATTGCTGCTTGGCTGAGGAATGGGGGCGGGCCCTGAAAATTGCAGGCCCTGGGCATCGGAGCCCGGTGTGCCAGCCTCCGCCCCTGGCCCTTCCGGTCAATCGGCTAATCGACCTGCCCGCAGACACAGGAGGAGAGAGCTCGGAGGGAGTCCTTGACGGTGCCCCAGGTTGAAGACCTCACAGGTGCAGCCTTCAGGGGTCCCCCCTTAGCCTCAGGAACCTTCTGGGGGCTTTCCAGGGAGGGAGCCGGGGCTGCGATCCCTCCGCAGGGCGGCTGTGTGGCCCTGGCCTGGGCAAGGCGTAGGCCACCCAGGGTGGCCTCCTGAGTCAGAGGTCGCCGATTTTCCCCGCAGAACACGATGTAGGTCTTCATTGGCGGGGCGACGGGCCCTTGGTGGGGGCTGGAGGCTCGGGGCGGCACAGGTGTTGCCAGGGAGAGGGGCTTCCCACGGGCACAGTCGATCACAAAAGTTAGGTGAGCCGTGGGGACAGTCTTCGGACGGCCAGCCGGCTTCCCACCTAGAAGGGAGGAAAAGACCAAAGGTTTGCGCTAGCACAAGCAAGGGACGAGGTTTCATTAATTCATTTGTTCATTCATTCAGTAGGGTTTAAGTGGGTGTTGGTGGATACACGAAGACAGGACAGTGGAAGAGCATGGATTTCAGTATCAGAGAGACCCGAGTTTCAATCTCCACTTATCAGCCATCTGCCTTCCAGGGGCTCCGCGTCCACGGCTTCCGTGCCTCTCAACTCTGCGGTTCCCACGAAACTCCGGGGAGCTCGTTCAAATGCAGAGTCTGATACGGTGGGTCTGAGGTGGGGCCTGGGATTCTGCATTTCTAACGAGCTCCCAGGCCGTGCCAGTTCTGCTGGTCCATGGAATAGCAAGGTCCTCAACCCAAGAGGAAGGCACTGGCCACCTTTGCAGATGAGGAAACCGAGGCTCAGCTTACACAAGTGTTGCTGGTCCTTGGGGAGCACCGCGCTCCTGTTCCCTCCCTCCATAATCTTGTCCACAGCCTCGATGGACGAGTCCTGTCTGCCCTGGAGATCCCTGTTCTCTCCTGCTAACGTGCCCCCGCCTCAGCTCAGAGCCCAGCACAGGGTAGAAGAATGAATGAACCAGGCAACAGATTTATCAGTGAAGCGGGTATTAGAGCAGGTCTGTCTAAATCCAAAGCCTGTACTCTTTCTTTCTTTCTTTCTTTTTAATATGAAGGGGGTGGGGGCTGAGAGGAGGGGTGTTCAGTTGCCTTGTTTGTTTTTGTTGAGACAGAGTCTCACTCTGTCCCCCTGGGTAGAGTGCAGTGGTGTCACTGTAGCTCACTGCAATCTCTTAACTCCTGGGCTCTAAGTGATCCTTCTGCCTCAGCCCCCCGGGTAGCTGGGACTACAGGTGCGCGCTACAATGCCTGGCTGGGTTTTTTTTTTTCCCTTTCTTTTTGGTAGAGACGGGTCTCACTCTTGCCCAGGCTGGTCTTGAACTCCTGAGCTCAAGTGATCCTCTTGCCTTGGCCTCCCAGGGTGCTGGGATTACAAGTGTGAGCCACCACACCCAGCCTAAACCCTGTAGTTTTAAAAAAGCAATTTTTTGAGTTACCCAAATAATGCACACATCTGTTCTCTTAACTACGTGCTCTTAACCACGACATGGGCTCGGAAGGAAGCCTGTGTCCTGGGAGGCTGGCTGACACAGGAAATTAATGAAGTCCACCCAAGCCTTGAGAATCCTGGCAACCCCGAGGGAGGTGGGATGTCTGCCATCGGGTCCCGCCTCCCATCGCCCCTCAGCTAGTCTTTCTGCGGGGCCGAGGGACCCTCTGCCACCTCTTACCTGAGCTGGTCCCCAGGTCTGTCTCAAGGCTCGTGCCTTTGAGGCTGGCTGTCCAGTCCCTGGGGTTTTCTGACGGGGCCATGCCACTACCGCAGTGCCTGCCTAGCTCTGGCAGGAGGGGAGCTGTCCTTGGCCACCTCTTCCAGGATGTAGCTCCCTCACGCTGGGACCAGACCTTTTATATTTGCCGGATCCGGATCCTCTGAGTGAGTTTCCACCAGGAGCCAAAGGAACTGGCCTTGGGCAGTTAGAGGATTGCTTTGATTAACAGGGTTATGTCAACAGGATTTGTGCTGGGTCGCTGGAAGGCAGGCCTCCTACCAAACAGACACCATTTCTTCCAACTCCAGCTACTTCCTGATTGGGGATAGGCCTCTGGAATCTTCTCACCCAGGCCTCAGTTTCCCAAACCTTAGTGATTATCCCACTGCTTCACCAGTTTGGTGGTTTGTTTTTTTCTATATAAGAACTATATGTAATACCACTTACTTAACATGTCCTTGAAGTCAGCCAACTGTTTTTACTGAAAAAGAAATGTGCTTTAGGCTGGGCGCGGTGACTCACGCCTGTAATCCTAGCACTCTGGGAGGCTGAGGTGGGTGGATCATTTGAGCTCAGGAGTTCGAGACCAGCCTGAGCAAGAGCGAGACCCCGTCTCTACTAAAAATAGAAAGAAATTAGTTGGACTACTAAAAATATATAGAAAAAATTAGCCGGACATGGTGGCGTGTGCCTGTAGTCCCAGCTACTCGGGAGGCTGAGGCAGAAGGATTGCTTGAGCCCAGGAGTTTGAGGTTGCTGTGAGCTAGGCTGACGCCTCGGCACTCTAGCCCGGGCAACAGAGCAAGACTCTGTGTCCAAAAAAAAAAAAAAAAAAAAGAAGAAATGTACTTTAAAAGGAAAGTTGATATCGCTACATTAAATGGAAACAGGGTCACTTCCATAAAGAAGAGGTACCTGTGTCCAGCAGGCAGGTAGGCCACCAAGGATGTTCCCGCCCTAATCCCAGAGCCTGTGAATGTGTTACCTTACATGGCAAAAGGGACTTTGCAGATGTGATTAAGAGTGTGACTTTGAGATGAGGAGATCATCCCGGATTACGCGGGTGAGCGCAATCTAATCGCACGAGTCCCTACAATCAGAAAACCTTTCCTAGCTGGATTAGGGAGAGATGTGACATGGAAGAAGGTCAGAGAGATATCACGTGAGAAGGACTCAACCCTCATTGCTGGCTTTGGGGATGGAGGAGGGGTCCCGAGCCGAGGAATGCGAGTGGCATCCAGAAGCTGGGAAAGGCCGGGAAAGGGTTGCTTCCCTAGAAATGCCACAGGAACCTTCCTGCCAACACTTTGGTTGTAGCCCAGTGAGACCCACGTTGGGCTTCTGACCTACAGAGAATAAATTTGTGTTGCTTTTTTTTTTCTTTAGAGCCAGAGTCTCGCTCTGTCTCACGGGCTGCAGTGCAGTGGTGTCAGCCTAGCTCACAGCAACCTCAAACTCCTGGGCTCAAGTGCTCCTCCTGCCTCAGTGTCCTGAGTAGCTGGGACTACAGGTGCACGTAACCACACTTGGCTAATTTTTTTGTATTTTTTGTAGACACAAGGTCTTGCTATGTTGCCCAGGCTGGTCTCAAACAATCTTCCCACCTTTGGCCTCCCAAACCACCACTGGGACTACAGGTGTGAGCCACCACACCTGGGCTTTGTGTTGCTTTAAACTGCTCAATTGTGCTAACTGGGTACTTGCGATAGTTTGCACGCTGATACCACATGACCAGAAAGGTACTTTACATCTATTTCGTCCTTCCCCCAACCCATAACCCCAGTATAAGCACGGGAAAAACACTGGGCAAATCCAAACTGAGGAACAGTCTGTAAAATACTACTATCGCACCCCTCAAATTGTCAAGATCATAGAAAACAAGGGGAGACAGAAGAACTGTCATAGTCCAGAGGAGACCAAGGAGACATGAATACTTACACAGTGAGGTACCCTGGGCTGCATCCTGGAAAAGACATTGGCAGAAAAACTGGCGAAGCCCCAGTAAAGCCAGGAGTTTAGACACTAGTAATGTATCGATGTTGCTTCCTTAGTTTTGATAAATGGTCCATGGTCACGTAAGATGTTAATAGAGTAAACTGGCCGCCGCGTGTACAGGCTTTGTACAATCTTGGCAACTTTTCAATAAATCTAAAATTATTCTAAAATTTTAAAATTATTTTTTAAAAAGGGAGTGGGGAGAACCTTTGTCGGCCACCAGTGGAAGTACCAGAACACCTTCTTCTTACTCTGAAAATTGTAAATTAAAATAAAATAAACATCAAAAAGACAGACAATAACAAGCGTTAGTGAGGACGTAGAGAAACTGGAACCCTCGTAGATCGCTGGTGGGAATGTAAAATGGTGCAGCCACTTTGGAAAACAGTTCATCAGTTCTTCAAAATGTTAAAATGGCTATAAGATCCAGAAATTTCACTCCTCGGTATATGCCCTAAAGAAATGAAAACACATGTCCATGCAAGAACTGTACACAAGTGTTCATAGCAGCACCATTCGCAACAGCAAAAGGGAGAACAAGCCAATGTCCCCAAGTGTCGGTCAGCTGATGAATAGATAAATCAACCGTCGTATATCCATACAATGGGATATTATTTGACAATGAAAAACAATGAAGTATTGACACGCGCTACAGCATGGATGAACCTTGAAAACTAAGTGAAAGAAGCCAGTCACAAAAGACCACATGTTATATGAAAGGTCCAGAATAGGCAAATTAATAAATACAGGAAGGAGATCAGTGGTTGTCGGGAGCTGGGGGGAGGCAGGAATGGGGAGTGTGTGTTAATGGATATGGGGTTTCTTCTCCAGGAGATGAAAATGTTCTGAAGTTAGATAGCACTGATGTTCACAACAGTGAATATTCTAAAAACCACTGAATTGTGGGGGAGAAGGGGATGGGTATATACACATCTAATGGGTGCGGTGCGCACTGTCTGGGGGATGGACATGCTTGAAGCACTGACTCTGGTGGGGCAAAAGCAATATATGTAACCTAAACATTTGTACCCCTGTAATATGCTGAAATAAAGAAAATTTTTAAAAACCCACTGAATTGCACACTTTAAAATGATGAATTATTATACAGTATGTGAACTATATCTCAATAAGTTGTTACTTTTTAAAAAAGGAAATAAGCTCTATCCTGCTCAATGATTTATATTTCCGGGTAAACACATAGCCCTAGTTGATGGAGGGAAATTCTTTTGAATTTTTTTTTTTTTTTTGAGACAGAGTCTCACTCCGTTGCCAGGGCTAGAGTGCCGTGGCATCAGCCTAGCTCACCGCAACCTCAAACTCCTGGGCTTAAGCAATTCCTCTGCCTCAGCCTCCCGAGTAGCTGGGGCTACAGGCATGTGCCACCATGCCCGGCTAATTTTTTGTATATATTTTTAGTTGTCCAGCTAATTTCTTTCTATTTTTAGTAGAGACAGGGTCTTGCTCTTGCTCAGGCTGGTCTTGAATTCCTGAGCTCAAACGATCCTCCCACCTCGGCCTCCCAGAGTGCTAGGATTACAGGCGTGAGCCACCACGCCCGGCCTGATGGAGGGAAATTCTTGTTTCCAACTAATAAATGTGGAAGGAATGATAGAATCATAAATGCATTTGCCGGGCACAGTGGCTATTGCCTGTAATCCTAGGACTCTGGGAGGCCAAGGCAGGAGGATCGCTTGAGCTCAGGAGTTTGAGACCAGCCTGAGCAAGAGCGAGACCCCATCTCTACTAAGAATATAAAAAATTAGCCAGGCGTGGTGGCACATGCCTGTAGTCCCAGCTACTCAGGAGGCTGAGGCAGAAGGATTGCTTGAGCCCAGGAGTTTGATGTTGCTGTCAGCTAGGCTGACACCATGGCACTTTAGCCTGGGCAACAGAGTGAGACTCTGTCTCAAAAAAAGAAAAAAAAAGTATATACCAAGGATGTCTGGGAAAAGTTATGGAAACCATTTCATGACAAGTGAGCAAAGGGGAAAAAAGCAGCATTTGTAAATTAATATACTGCTGTGTTATTCATAATTCTCAAGATTTGCATAATCAAATTGATAAATTGTACAAGTAGCCATTTGTCAATTTATCTACAGCTCTTCAAGTTTATAGCTACAAGATGGCCAACCACTTAGAAAATTCTCCTTATTGGGCAAATACAGAGTTGCACGTATGTGAATACTAACTGAGCTTTGGGAGGGCAGCAGGGCAGCAGGTGGACGAGGTTTGGGTTGGAGAGTCTACAGATGGTGACGGGCCCCAGGCATCACTCTGGCAGCTGAGGGGGGGACACTGGAGGGGAGGGGCTTGGGGCTGTGGGACCTGGTTAGTAGCATACTGAAGCAATGGCCCCTAATGAGAAACCAGGCAAGTCCTAATTATTCTCTCATTCAATCAACACACCTATACTTAGTCCCTGCCCTGTCCCAGCCATCTAGTCCAAATTCTTAGATGCCTTCTTCTGTATTATTCTAAGGAGTTTCTGGCATCTCAACTTCATTTTATAAAGGCCACTGTTGAGTCCAGATTTTAATCAACCAATTGCACTGTTAGAACCATTTCCAGCTGGAACATCAAAACCCCAAATCTCTGTAATGTGCACTTTTTTTAAGCCAAATCTAATGGTTATGTTTTTTCTACTCTGACCTAGAACCTTTAGAATCCAATTGCACCCATATTCCCTAGGTTTCAGCTCATTTAGTTAGCTAAGGCTTGGTTTTTTTTGTTAAGTTGTGTAAGCCTATGGTCCCCAACCCCCAGGCCAGGGACTGTTACTGGTCTGTGGCCTGTTAGGAACCTGGTGAGTGAAGCTTCATCTGTATTTACAGCCACTCCCCATCAACCGAATCACCGCCTGAGGTCAGCTTCCTGTCAGATCAGCGGTGGCCTTAGTTGCAGAAAAACAAGCTCAGAGCTCCCACTGATTGTGCATTATGGTGAGTTGTATAATTATTTCATTATTTATTACAATGTAATAATAATAGAAATAAAGCGCACCATAACTGTAATACGCTTGAATCATCCCAAACTGTCCCCCACCCATCCCCAGTCCGTGGAAAAATTGTCTCCCTGGTGCCAAAAAGGTTGGGGACTGCTGGTATAAGCCATGTCCTCCTTGGTTAGGCTCTGTGCTTGTCTCCTGTGGCATTCTGGAATCTGACTCTCCTTACAGATCTGGAAACAAACGAAGGATGTTGGTGTGGTCTCAGGAAATTAGCATCCCCTTGAAAAATAGCTTCCTCAGGTGAGGTCATTACACACTCCCCCGGGAAAGCAAGATCAGCCTCGCCAGATGGGAGGAGCAGCTGCTTCTATTGTCACGGGAGTCGCATCGGATTTGGATTTTGGGAGTCAGGTAAGGCAGTCATCTGCATCCACCCAGACACCCTCATTTCAGTTCCTGGGTGCTGCTCCTTCCTGTTCCACGCACCTGGCCAGGCTGTGCATACAGCTTGTATAGCAACTCGATTACAAACCAGCAACCCGCAGCAGCAGCTCTGTTCAGCTTTTAGCTACACGAGCCCTGTAGCTACAAGAGATATTACATTTTTTACAACAGTCAGGAATGGTGCCTGCTTCTCTGACCCTGCCCTGCCCCAGCCAAGAATTTAAACTCCAAATCTTTCTTTTTTGAAGTTCTGCAGTGCTTTTGTAAACGGCCAGCCCACCCTACAGTCCATAAAGCCCTGTTCCCACCGCAATGGTCAATTGCAGCAAACACTCCGCCAACCAAAGCTTTGTCCTCGGGGGCACATTTCCTCCAGGCAGCAATACTTACTGTGATAGTGACAATTTATGTAGCTCTTTCTTTACCCGCATGAAACAGATTAGATCCGTGTCACCTTTGAATTCAATCCCCTGATTTCTGCCCTTGACGGTCATTTGTCTGCAGAAACCTCATCCAGTTTTCTTTTCTCTCTTGCTTTTTTTTTTTGAGACAGAATCTTGCTTTGTCACCAGGGCTAGAGTGCAGTGACATCATCATGGCTCACTGCAGC
>NW_012153840.1:1538139-1547999 GCF_000956105.1 Propithecus coquereli
AGTAGTGGTCACCATAGAATTCACCAGTCAGGAACTATTGCTTCTGTCACAGTCAGGAAGATGGAGAATCAAGAGGCCCCCACTGGAATTACTGCATTCAAGAACACATCACCACAGCAGGGATGCATGCATCTAAAGTTGGACTAGAAGCTGGCTCCCTGGCACTGGAATGCTGAGTTTGGCTGTCACCACTGAGCTGTTGCTTCTGAACACTCATGAAATGGAGACTGGCCACTATGCACTGCTACAACCTCTACATCAGTTATCACTTTAGACTCTGGAAAGAATGGATGCTAAGTCCTGACTGATCACATCCAACACAGATGGACACAGAGATAGATTTGTATGCTTAGTATTGGGAAGACAAGAGGGTTCCTATCAGATCTGCTGTTATTTTCCCAGTAAAACAAGAGGTAAAAGACGAGTGTGGCAAGGATGTGGAGAAATTGGAACGCTTGTGCACTATTGGTGGGAGTGCAAAATGGTGCAGGCACTATGAAAAACAGTATAGAGATTCCTCAAAAAATTAAAAATAGAACTACCATAGGATCCAGAAACCCCACTTATGGGTCTTCATCCAAAAGAGTTAAAATCCAGGATCTTGAAGAGATATTAGCACTCCTCTGTTCATTTACAGCATTACTCATAGCTAAAATGTGGAAACAACCCAGGGGTCCATCGACAAATGAAACAATAAACAAAATGTGGTATATACATACAAGAGAGTATTTTTCTATTATTTTTTAGTAGAGATAGGGTCTCGCTCCTGCTCAGGCTGGTCTCAAACTCCTGAGCTCAGGCAATCCTCCCGCCCTGGCCTCCCAGAGTGCTAGGATTACAGGCAATAGCCACCGTGCCCGGCCCAACCTTTAAAAAAAGGAGGAAATTCTGCAATATTCAACAACAAATACAAACCTCGGCTGGGTGTGGTAGCTCATGCTTGTAATCCCAGCACTTTGGGAGGCTGAGGTGGGAGGACTGCCTGAGGCCAGTAGTTCAAGGTTGCAGTGAGCTATGATCCCCTGACTGTACTACAGCCTGTGCCACAGAGGTAGACCCTGTCTCTAAAAAAGTAAAAAGAAATAAATTTTAAAAAGATAAACCTTGAGGGCATTGTGCCATGTGAAATAAACCAGTCATAGAAGTACAGATAATGTGTGATTCCATTTATATGAAATATCTAAAAATAGTCAAACTCATAGAAACAGAGTAGAATTGTGGTTGCCAGGGGCTGTGTAGGGGTTGGGGGAATATAGGGAGTTGCTAATCAATGGGCATAAAGTCTCAATTATGCAAGATGAGTAAATTCTAGAAATCTGCTGTACAACATTGTCCCTATAGTTAACAACACTGTATTGTACACTTAAAATTTAAGAGGATAGATCTTAAGTGTTCTTATTACAATAATTTTTCTTTAAAAAAGAAGGGATTCAGTCAACTGCTGAGCTTTTTCATTTCTCTAGTCATTGTGAAGAAAGGAGTAGTGAGTTGGCCAGACTGACATTTGCTGTAGTCTCACTTAAGGCTAGCAGTCATGAATTTGTAGGGAATGAACGGTCTCCCCACTGGGTACTTTCTCCAGCTGTTCTTGGCTATTTGGGTGCAGGTGAAGAGAAAAAGGGCAATTGGATTCACCCAGGGTTCAAATTCTTACCAATCCATGTGACAAAAAGACAAGGGAGCAAAAGAGTATACAGTGGTGGCAAAAGTATTGTTAAAGTTATGGATTACAGAAAATAAACAGGCTCAGAAGTGAAGAAAGGAGAAAACCCACGAACTGTGAGGAAGTAGATAAGTCAATGGTCTAGAGAAGTCAATGGTCTAGAGGTACCCCAAAACCGAAAAAGAGGCCACAGAGGGGCTGTGCAAGTCTGCAGGCACTTGTTTTAAGAGACCCTCTTTCATAACCCAGGCTAATCCTGGATCCGCCTAAATAGGGGAGGGGGTAATAGTTGGTTTAGAAGCCAGAAAAACATAATCTGGATCTGCCGCTTTGGAGCCACAACTAGATTCTAACTCTGTTTCATCACTTACAAGATGTGTGACTATGGGCAATTCATTTACCTTTTTTGCGTCTCTGTTTTACCTTCTTCAAAATAGGGAGAATAATATTATCTTAATGATTGATGTGTGGGGACTTAATGAGATGATGCACGTAGAGAGCTTAACACAGTGCCAGGCAGCACACAGAGAACACTGAACACACGAAGCTGTTAGTTGTATTGTGACTGGAAATCCAAGACAGGGTTGCAACGAGGAGAAGTACTGTGACATAGAACTTTTAGATAGCTAGGCGCATGCGCCTGTTCGCGGTCGCTTATCTAGCGCGCACGCCATGCATGCGCCGGAAGTTGCAGCCGGGAAGCCAGCGAGGTCGGTTCCGCCCGACTCTAACATGGCGGCGCCCTTTGTCTGCTCTGGAGTGCCGTCCCCGGCCTTCTCGCGGCCGTGATGCACCTCCCTCTGCGGTGGGGTCCGGGACATGGCAGGTGAGGATCAGCAAGTGTCCGGGGCTGGGGGAGTCCCAGGAGCCGGGACGCAGGTGGCGGAGGATGGGGCGCGGCGGGACGCTGAGGACGGTTGTGTGGGGGAGGGGAGGGAAGTGGAATGGGACGCGAACCCAGGCTGAGGGGACACCACAGGGCAGAAGTCTGTGGGGCAGCTGGGCTGGGGGCGCCTCCGGGCGAGAGGGCGAGGAGTGGGCGGCAGGAGCGCCTGCGTCGGCGAGGCAGCTCGAGTCGCCTCCGGGGCTGGGTGACATCCCAGCTGGTAGCATCTCCGCCCCCGCCGCCCGGCTGTCACCGCCCCTTGACCCCGCGCACCGCGGCGGGTGGGCGTTCTGCTGCCGTGAGGGAGCGAAGTGCCGGGGCCGCTCACGTCAGCCGGCCCGGGCGGGAGGGCACAGGTCTACCAGGGCTCAGGAGGTGCTGGCAGAGTGGGAGGCCAGCACTGGCCCTCCAGAAAATTATTTCATTCATTCATTCGTTCTGCAGACGGTGGTTCAGCGCCCAGTAGGTTCTGAGGCTAGAGCAATGATCCAGGTGGACTCGGTCCTGCAGTAGTGCTTAGGAGTGTGGCTGAACCATGAAGCCAGGCGGCGAGGTTCGAATCCCCACTCTCTGCTGTGTGCTTAGGCACTTTTGGCTCTTTCTCTCTGCCTTGGTTTCCTCATCCTTAAAGCACGCATAATAAAATCTGCCTTCTAAGATCGTTACAAATGTTAAATGAGGTAATAGGTGTAAAGTGCTTAGAACAATTGCTGACACAAAGTAAATGCTGTTTAAGTCTTTGCTGCTGCTGTTATTCGAATCCCCGTAATCACCCAGAGCTCAGAGACTCATGTGGGAGACATACAGATAAATAAGCAATTCTGATAGTGCTGTGATGGAAGAAATGCCCTCCTTGCTCCAGGAGCACAGAGTAGAGGCACTTCACTCAGTCAGGGTGAATCCAGGGAGGTTCTGCCCCCAGAAAGCTGACACCTAAAGGAAGCTTAGGGGAGTGAGGCAGGAGAAGGGGAGTATTCTCAGTTGAAGGAGTAGTTTGTGAGAAAGCTCAAGTCTGGGGGGTGGTGGGAGGAGAGATATAAAGGCTAAAGAAACAGGCTGTAGTTTGGTCTTAGGGGACCTTGTAAACCTATTTAAGAACTTTACATTTTAGGTTAATGGGAAGCCATTTAAGAATCAGATCTGTGAATTAGAAAGATCACTGTGGCTACGTGAAGAATGTATCAAAGGGACTGAGCCTGGAGGCCAATTAAGGGGCTGCTAGAATAATCCAGATGAGAACTGAGGGTGGCCTTGAGTTAGGTTAGAGGCAGAGGGTGGGGAGAGATGGTTGTGGAGGTAGAATTGACAGAACTTGGTGATTAAGTTGATGAGGGAGTTAGGGGCAGGGAGGAGTCAAGATTACCCCAATTTTTGACTGATGGATGTTGATGCTGTTCATTGTTATAGGGAACAGGACAGGGAGCAGGTTTGAGGGAGGAGTTTTGAACATGTTGGAGTTAGATGCCTATAAAACTGCGGTCCCCAACCCCTGGGCCTCAGTCTGGTAGTGGGGGTACTGCTCCCCACTGCTGGCATCACTGCCTGAACTCCGCCCCCCCACTCCACCCCTACCTATCCCCCATCCAAAATTGTCTTCCATGAAACCTGATGCCAAAAAGGTTGGGGACCGCTGCTGTAAAACATTCAAGTGCAGCTATCCAGTGGTGATCTAGTAGCTGTCATCCATCAAAGGTCATTGCAGTCACAGGTGGGGATGTGCTCACCTCAGGTGAGGGTATGCAGTGAGAAGCAAAGTGCCCAGGCCATCCCAGAGGAATGCTGCAGTAATACTTGGGCACATGTCTCATCGCTTTTTACTTATCAATGTCATCCTCCGTCTTGCATTAAGCAGGAGTTCCTGAGTGTCGAGACTGGAACCAGGTTTATTCATCCCGGTATCCCAGCTCCAGCACATTGTCCAGCATGTGGCAGGCCAGTAATCCAGTTTGACATTTACTGAGCACTTACTTTGTGCCAGGCTCTTCTAAGCATACTGTGTTTGCTCGGGATGGATGGAGGGATGAAAGGGCAGCTCCTAGGGAGCACCCTTGAGGTTCTTATCAGATTTTCCACTTGGGTGTCTTTGATTAAGGTAATGAGCTAGAGTAGGGGCATCAGGCTGGAGTTCAGGCAGACAAACTGTCAGAAAAAGGTAGCTTGGGCTATTCAGAAGTCTGGGATGTGTCTGTAATACTCAAGGATGAAATGAACCAGATCAGTTTTTCCTCCTCCTCTAGGCTCAATGTGATTCAAATCACCTGTTGAAGATAGCGTTTTCTTTAAAATTATACAGTAATGACAAAAATCCCAGTTACAGTTTGGTTGGGAAATTGTTGATATTACTATTATTGTTTTACCAACAGAGACCAGAATAGATTCATCACTGGATAATGCTCACATCTTGTTTTAATTAGATATACCCTAAAGTGCTCCAGCAAAGCAATCCCAAAATACAGTGGCTGAAACAGAAGTTTATTCCTTGCTCCTTAACATTCTGAAAGTATGCAGCCCACAGCTGGTAGAGCAGCTTGCTCTGTTGTGGTTGGTCATCTGAAAGCAGGGTTCCTTTGTTCATGTGGCTCTCCTTGCTCAAATCTAGGCTTCCGTCTTGTGGTCCAAGCTGGCTGGCTGCTCTAGCTCCTACCATCACGTATGAACTCCAACTGGCAAAAAGAGAAAGAGAGCAGGGAGCACATGTGCATTTCTTTTAAGGTTCTAATGTTTAAAGAAACACATTTTTGTACAACATGGTCCCCAAACATAAGCCAGCTACTACACATGGTGTATAAAAAGCAAAGAACAAACCGTGGCTGTTCCGGTGCTGGAGGAAAAGTTGGACGAGAGAATCCTCTGTCTTCGGCGTGACTGGATTACTGACTTGGGGCGTGATCCCAGCCTGAGGGGAAGTCCACTGAACTTGGGAAAAAGGCCGAGTGTGCTCCCCGGGCTGTCTTCCCAAGGCAGGCTGCTCTGGCTGTGGGTGGGTTTATGGTGTTTGGGCCCGGGGAGTCCAGATACGTTCATGCATCCAGTGTTTTCTGTGCCCAGTGTATCAGACACTGTGTTAGGTGCTGGGGACAGGGACGTGTGTAAGACTGGATCCCGGGAGCAAGGTGCGGCTGGTGGCATGGATACTCACAGCGCAGTGTAAGAAATACCGCAGGTCTGGGCAAGAGCGTGTGGTCTCAGAGGGAGGGCTGACTGATGCTGGAAGGCTTTACTGAGGTGGGGAAGACCGTGAACGGCACGGTTTGGATTGATAACTATGAAGTTCCCCTCAGATAGATAGAGGCAGCGAGGACCCTGGAGTCAAGTGTGAGTCCTTGCTCCCTTGTTTAGTGGCTCTGTGTCCTGAGGGACAGTTACTTCATCACCGAGCCTCAGTTTCCCCATCTGTAATATAGGGATAATAGCATCTACCTTGAGGAATTGTTTAGAGAATTACATGAGGTCAGGCAGGTAATTCACAGGATCTGCTGTGTCGTGGGCACTTATTAAATGTTACTTACTTCCTGCTGCAAGGTACAGGGTGGTTCGGAGCCAAAGAGGCCAGTTAAAATTGCAGTCAAAGAAGGCCTGGACATTTGGGGCAGCCAGGTTGCCATCCTTCGGAGGCAGGGGTCAGCCAGCTTGTACCTGGAGAGTCAGGGACTGCTCTGTGCCCTCCCTGTTTCCTCAGGAGTTCCCCCAAGCTTTCTCAGTAAAGTCATTTAACTTTGGGTTCTCAGAGACCATGCCCTGAGAGAAGCGCATGCTTTGGTGAGGGGTCTTTTGAGGAGGAGAGAATTCTCTCAGTCTGTTTAATTCCTTCAAGTTTAAATGCTTCTGGGAAGTGTTTTCTGAGCCCTACCCAGCCCCCCAGCCCAGCTGAGTTTGGAGCCCCTCCTCTTAGCATCCTTCTCTGATCTGTGATTTTCTGAGACAGGGTCTCACTCTGTCACCCCAGCTAGAGTGCAGTGGCATGATCACAGCCCACTGCACCCTCAGACTCCTGGGCTCAAGCGATCCTCCTGCCTCAGCCTCCCGAGTAGCTGGGACTACAGACATGTGCCACCACACCTGGCTAATTTTTCTATGTTTTGTAGGGATGGGGTCTTACTCTTGCTCAGCTGGTCTTGAACTCTTGATCTTAAGCAGTCCTCCCGCCTTGGCCTCCCAGAATGCTAGGATTACAGGCATGAGCCACTGCACCCAGCCTCTGATCTCTATTAATGCATTTTCACCTCAATTATAGTTGAAGTTTTCCTTGCCTGTTTCCCTGTTAGACCATCAGCATCGTGGATGCAGGGCAGGGTCTTATTTATCCTGGTATTCCTACTGTGTAGCTCACTTCCTGGCACACATCTGGTGCTCAGTAGATGTTGGATGGGTGGCTGATCAGCCTTGACTGGCTGAAGAGGAACTGGCAGTTGGGGCTGGAGAGAACTCCAGTGTGACAAGGCACTGAGCATGCTGACAGTTTGTTGGGTTTCTGGCTGTAATATGTAGACATGGTGAACTCTGACCTAAACTATGAGGGTTTTGGTCAGAAAATGGTTTCTCTGTCTTTTTGTCTTGTTCCAGTATAGCATTAGTGACATTTGGGGCTGGACGAGTCTTCAGTCTTCGTTGTGGAGGGTTGTCCTGTAGCATCCCTGATCTTTACCCATAGATGCCTGCAGTCCAGCTGAGATAACCAAAAATGTCTCCATACATAGCCAAATGCCTCCTGAGGCAAAATTATCCCAAGTTACGAACCTCTGCAAAATAGGGTAGCAGTTAGAAACATGAACTAAGCCAGAGATAGCTGGGCTGATGTCTGGTTCTTAGACTTACTAGCCATAAGGCATGTGGTATTAGTCTTTGGGCAAAGTACTTGACCTCTCTAAGCCTCAGTTTCCTCAGTTGTAAAATGGGGATAATGGTTACCTAGCATATAACTTTATTGGGTGGAATTATTAATGAGGTAATGCACGTAAAGTGCTTAGTCAAGTCCCTGACTCCATAATTGCCAATTAGTATTACTATATGCTAATTAGGAGAAGAGGACCCTTGAGAAAGTTGAGAAAGAATATGTGCAGAGTTGAGGAAGAAAACAGTGTTTGCAATAGGAACACATATACAAGGTAGAAAAATCATTTTGTCCTGTTCTGACCTTAGTTATTTCTTTTCTTCTGCTGGGTTTGAGGTTGGTTTGCTCTTCCTTTTCCAATTCCTTGAGATAATTCATTAGATTGTTGATTTGCAATCTTTTTGTCTTTTTTTAGACAGAGTCTCACTCTGTTGCCTGGGCTAGAGTGCCATGGCGTCATCCTACCTCACAGCAACCTCAAACTCCTGGCTCAAGCGATCCTTCTGCCTCAGCCTCCCAAGTAGCTGGGACTACAGGCATGCGCCACCATGCCTGGCTAATTTTTTCTATATATTTTTAGTTGTCCGATTAATTTCTTTGTATTTTTAGTAGAGACGGGAGTCTCACTCTTGCTCAGGCTGGTTTCGAACTGCTGAGCTCAAACAATCCTCCCGCCTCGGCCTCCCAGAGTGCTAGGATTACAGGTGTGAGCCACCGCGCCCAGCCTCTTTTTGTCTTCTGGATGTGGGCATTTATGGCTACGAATTTTCCTCTTATGATTCTTTTGCCGAATCCCACAGATTTTGATAACTTGTTTCCCCTTTGTCATTCAGTTTGAAGAATCTTTTGATTTCCATCTTAATTTCCTTACAAAGTAGAAAAATCACAAGGTTCTAAAGGATGTACTGTGGCAAATAATTCCTTCCCCTCCTCCCAGATGACTCAGTAGTATCTGTGTGCCCTCCCAGAGCCGTTCTGTGCATGCGTGTGTGGTCCGTATAGACAGGGAAGACCATTTTTTAAGAAAGTCAAATGGCTTGAGTTTGCAGATACACAAATGTGCACAGGCCTTCCAAGTGCTTGGCCTGGGCACTGTTTTGAACAATGAAAGGGCCACTCTGTGGGTAGAGCTTCAGAGTTCTGTTTACCTGGACAAAGACTAGGTGGCCTATTCTTTCTTGTCCTAGAATTCCTCGATGGATGGTGCCTGTGTGGGTGGCACGCAGATATGCAGATGTGGTGTCTGGCAGGGTGACACATTGTTGGATACTGGACATTACAACACGGAGGGACCCCAACCACAGTGAAAACAAAACACTCCAAATATGTTTTGTGCTCAAAGCATATTGTCCTGGAGATCATAATCTACTTCTTTTGCTGGCCCCAATTTTTAAATGATTGAAATAACAGAGGTCTCAGAGTAAGCGTATGGCATGATGTGATTCAGCACTTGCTGAGTATGTGCGTGGAGTGTCAGCATGTGTGCCTGGCACTTGGAGCTCCTCGTGGACATCAGTAGCTTGATAGTCCCAGGGCGAATTAAGGTTGACCTCAATCATGTAATCAGCACAGGTACATGTAGAAAACCAAGGCTTAGACTCTTGGATTCACATGTGCTTGTTATAAATTGGAAAGAGATGGTTCTTAGGGCTTGGGCTTCAAAGGAAGGAAGCAAGCAAAGGTCATGGTTAGATTTGAGAGTTGCTCACTCATGTCTAAACAGCAGTGTGGACAGAGGCTCAGAGGTGGGAATTCCAGCTGAGAGTGCAGAGCAGGCCAGAAGCAGGAGGGGTGGGTTCATTGTAACATCAAAACGTCCTCAGCTTCTGGTCTTAAAAGGTCTGGCAGTAGAATCTGTTCTCCACCCCTCTGCCACCCCAGCACCACTTCCTATCCTGGAACTATTAATCTAAGCAGTCACCTTCCTGTCCGGTTTGAAAGGCTCTACTCTGGTTTTGCCGACCTGCCCCGTGGGAAGCTGTATCTCTATAGCTCAGAAGCCATGGCTCAGAGTGAAGTACTTCTCATTTCAGTAGTCTCGGGGCCACTGGGCCTCTCTCAGGGATTTCCCCCCACCCCCATCTGCCGTGGTTACTGTAGCACAGTCAACTGCCCAAGGCAAGCTAATGCTTCACAACTTTGTTTAAAGTAAGAAAGAACATTGTTTGATTTTGTAAGTTGTTTTTGTTAACTATCAAGTAGATACAAAAGAACATGTTCGGTATAAAGAATGAGGATCCAGGGCTGGTCAGGCTGGGCAGGTGGCTCACGCCTTCCCAGCACTCTGGGAGGCCAAGGTGGGAGGATCACTTGAGCTCAGGAGTTGGAGACCAGCCTGAGCAAGAGCGAGACCCTGTCTCTACTAAAAATAGAAAAATTAGCTGGGAGTTGTGGTACAAACCTGTAGTCCCAGCTACTCGGGAGGCTGAGGCAGGAGTATCGCTTGAGCCCAGGAGTTTGAAGTTGCTGTGAGCTATGAT
>NW_012153840.1:1549172-1572042 GCF_000956105.1 Propithecus coquereli
GGCCTGTAGCTTTTTTTTTTTCTTATTTTGGATACTGATCCTTTGTCAGTTATATATGTTGTAACTGTCCACTTCCAGTTTGTGGCTTGTTTTTTCACTACGGGGTTTGTGTTTTTTTTAATGAATAGAAATTCTTAATTTTAATGTAATTTATCAATTTTTTTCTTTTATGGCTAGCACTTTGTTTCTTTTTCAGAACTTCCTCCCTGCTTTTCAAGTTTATAAAGATATTCCCCTATATATAGTCTTCCAAACATTTTATTGTTTTGCTTTTACCTTGAGGTCTTTAATCGATTTATAATTATTTTTGTGTGTGGTGTGAGACAGGGGGCTACAGACCAGTGGCTTCATCATATCTCACTGCCGCCTTCAACTCCTGGCCTCAAACAATCCTCCCACCTTGGCCTCCCAAACTACTAGGATTACAGGTGTGAGCCACCATGCCTGACTTCTTTTTCTTTTTTTATAAGCGTACCAAATTGTCCCAGTACCATTTGTTAAAAACATATACTCTTTTCATGTGGATCTGTAATGTCACCAGTAACCATAAGCATATATCTAGTGTCCACAAATGTGTTGGTCTATTTATGGGCTCTTTAGCATTTGTTCTCTGTCTCTGTGCAAATACAACACTGACTGAATTACTCTGATTTTAGAACAACTCTTGGTGTCTGGTAATGCCTTGGCCCTTTGCTCTTCCATCTTTGTTTTAGATCATGCTTGTCAGATGCCATAAAAATTATTGGATGTTTTATTAGAATTACTTTGAGTTTATTATATATCAGTTTGGATAGAGTTGACATTTTCATGATATTGAGTCTTCTGATCCATGAACATGGTAAAACTTTCAATTTACGTAACTTGTCACAGTCTAAATTTAGTCAGTGTCTTTATACTTTACTCAGTGAACAACCTTAGAACACTTTAATTCCTATCACTCCCTCCTCCACTTTTATTCTACAGGTGTGTATTTTAGTTCTTTTTAAACTTGACCAAGATGTCATTAGTTCAGTGTTTGTGTAAATTTACTCACTTTCCTTCTGGGATCACTTTTCATCCTCCAGAAGTGTATCTTTTATAATGTGAGAATTTGGGCTGCAGCCCATTTGGAGGCCAGCTAATGGTTCCACGTTCTCAGGGAAGATTTTCCCTGCTCCATTGAGCACCGAGGTTGGATATAGGCAGTTTTCTGTGTAGTCTTCTCTCCGCTGAGGTCCTGTGAGGGATGGGGGTGGGGGGCTCAAGCTTGCTCAGTTCTGCAAAAATGCCCTTGATACCCAACTTGGAAGCTCCACTGGCTGTCTAGATTCCAGCCCTTGCTTAGTTTTCTTTTGACCTCTTAGTATTGCTTACTGACCTGTCAGTTCTTTGATACATTTTAAAAGATGTCTTAAAACTTTTCTTCAGCATTCATAGCTATTTGCAGTGAGAGAGTTGGCCAAGGTACCAGGTGTGCCATGCTTCCAAAATTGAGATGTTTCATAGTTTTGATTTTGTATTTCATCTAGCCATCAGCAAATTCTTCATATTAGAACTAAGACTTAGTAATGTTCACTTCTGGATTTTTATTTTTAATTTTATTTTTATAGATGGGGTCGGCTGGAGCGCAGTGGCTATTCACAGGTACAATCATAGTGTACTGCAGCCTCCAACTCCTGGCCTCGAGCGATACTCCCACCTCAGTCTCCTGAGTAGCTGGGACTACAGGTGCGTGCCACCACACCCAGCTAATTTTTTTTTCATTTTTTTAGAGATGAGGTTTCACTGTATTGCCCAGGCTGGTCTCAAACTCCTGGGTTTAAGTGATCCTTCCACCTCAGCCTCCTGAATTGCTGGGATAACAGGCGTGAGCCATTGTGCCCCACTATCTTTGACTTGTTGATTAATTTTTAAGAATAGCTTAATTGAGATATAATTCATATACCATACAATTCACCCATTTAAAGTGTACGATTCGATGGCTTTCAGTATATTCACAGAGTTGTGCAGCCATCACCACTATCTAATTTCAGAACAGTTTTGCTACCCCACAAAGAAGCCCCACACCCATTAGCAGTCACCCCTCATTTACCTCTACCTTGCCCCCCTACCCCCACCTTAAACAGCCTGTCCCCACTAGGCCCCTGCTAGCTCTGTCTCCATCTCCGCCTCGCCCCCGCCCGCCCAGGCTTCCTGTCCTAGGACCAGGAGCCAGGCAGCATTTGGGGGTGGTTTCCAAGTTGCTCTCAGAAGCTCACACTTCAAAGTGGCTGGCTGAAAAACTGCCAGGGCTGCAAGTCATCCGTTTCAAGGCTCAGCTTCCTAGCCGCTTTGCTGATTCACTGCTGCTACAGGTGCTGGGGATTTGAGGGGCCGGAGGTCAGCAGCTCTGTTTGTTGAAGGAGAAATGCTGGGGCCCTGAGCCTCTCCTAATCCTCACAAGGCTGCTGTCTAAAACCTCGTGCTGGAGAGCAGCACTTCAGCATCTGGATTGGAGGAGCCCAGCAGTGTTTAAAAATTACTGGAAATTGAGACGTTTAGTTCTTGACTACTTTTTATCCAAGCCTCATTTAAGGTTTTGAGATCCCCAGAATATTCTTCTAAAATAGCCTCTGACTCATTTAGTTTTTTCCAATGAAGTTTCATAAAATCTTAACTTAGTTTAATCCTATTTGTTACAGTAAATGTAAAATTTGATGTTGATTTCTGCCATACATATTTCATAGTTGATGTTTGTTGTCCTATATGTTCATAGTTAGAAATCTTAAAGATAATACTATAGGGAAAGTTTAAATGAAAAAAAGATCTGCCGGCCGGGTGCGGTGGCTCACGCCTGTAATCCTAGCTCTCTGGGAGGCCGAGGCGGGCGGATTGTTTGAGCTCAGGAGTTGGAAACCAGCCTGAGCAAGAGTGAGACCCCGTCTCTACTAAAATTAGAAGGAAATTAATTGGACAACTAAAAATATATAGGAAAAAAAAAATTAGCCGGGCATGGTGGCGCATGCCTGTAGTCCCAGCTACTCGGGAGGCTGAGGCAGGAGGATCGCTTGAGCCCAGGAGTTTGAGGTTGCTGTGAGCTAGGATGATGCTACGGCACTCACTCTAGCCCGGGCAAAAGAGTGAGACTGTCTCAAAAAAAAAAAAAAAAAA
This sequence comes from Propithecus coquereli, assembly GCF_000956105.1. Lineage (NCBI taxonomy): Eukaryota > Metazoa > Chordata > Mammalia > Primates > Indriidae > Propithecus > Propithecus coquereli. The sequence goes on from NW_012153840.1 coordinate 1,552,302, forward strand.
AAAGGTCTGCCAAATGCTAGGTAAATCTCTCTCATTTTTGGGGGGTGAGGGGAGGACAGGGTCTCACTCTGTCACCCAGGCTGGAGTGCAGTGGCACAATCATAGCTCGCTGCAACCTTAAATTCCTGGGCTTAAGTGATCCTCCACCTCAGCCTCCAGAGTAGCTGGCACATGCCACAATGCACAGCTGACTTTTTAAAAAATTTTTTGTAGAAATGAGGTCTCACTATGTTGCCCAGGCTGGTTTCAAACTTCTGGCCTCCCAAAGAGCTGGGATTACAGGTGTGAGCCACCTCACCTGGCCAATATCTCATTTTTATTGCCACTCACTCTGGATGTTTTATACTTTGAGTGCATGCATTTATAATCTAGCAGTCTCATTAATGAAATCATCCATTCATTTATTCAACATTTGTTAAATCCCAACACTAGAAGGGACCTTAGCAGTCACCTAATCCTAATTAGGATACACACCTAGAAACAGTCACACGTGAAGAGCCTGTGCTACGTTGAAGTCCAGTGACCTCCATTTCCAATTTGTATTTAAGCTACCTTTTTCTTTTGGATTGATCTTCAGTAGTATCACCAGACAACTACTCCTTCCTTTGGAATTGTCATGTTCTGTCTTCTTTCCTAATGAAAGCCTCTTTGGTCCTCCAAAGTCACTGTGTCCTTTGTTGAAAGAAGATGGCATTTGCCATCAAGTATTAAGCATTTATGCCTTTTGTTCTGGTTACAGAGGAGTGGCGTAAACATTGCAGTGTGTGGGCCTTTTCCTGGTTTTGTTTTTCAGGTTGAAACTTCATCTGTGATGGGTCCCTGGATTACTGACGTGATTTTTATGTCCATTTTTAGAAGACAGGACAAGGATTAGAGCAAGAGGCTCCTTTTTTTCCCTGTAATTTACCAGCATTGCTGGCATGGATTTTTCTGTGGTAATAAGAATGATGATGGCCAACAGCAGCTTTATGAGAGGTGAACTTTCATCATCTCCATTTTACAGACAGGAAATTGAGGTGCTGAGATCGCAGTACTCCTGCCTGGGGTGCTTAACTAGCTTTGGCCGGATTCCAAGGCAGGAATTTTTAACTGGGTCCAGGGAGCTAGTAGGCTCCTGGCGAGTGGGTGCGGAGCTGTGCGGTGGCCTCCCCGGGAGACAGCGTGTGAGGGCTTCATCTGTGTCTGAAAACGAGAACACCAACTGCTGTGCTGGGGGCGGCCCCTTAAGAAATTCGTGTTCATAATCTTTTCCTGAGTGATATATTCTCTGTGCAAATTACCGCAATTTTCCATTTCCCTCATGAGAAATTTTTTCCTTTGAGGAGTTTCTAGTCACCAGGTCTTGTAGAAAATGTCTTAAAGATTATATGGTAGAAACAAAGGACTTAGATCTCTGACTTGGTGGGCATTTATTTCCTCCTTCCTTCCTTTCTCCCTTCCTTTCTTCTCTCCCTTCTTCCCTCCTTCCTTCTTTCCTTTCTTCCTTCCTTTTTTAATTTTCTCAGTTTTAATTTTTTAATAGATAATATTTACAAGTGACAAAAAAAAAAAAAGAAATATAGAAAGGATGTGTAGTGAAAGTCCTTCCCCAGCTCCTTTGGGGGGCTTTCTGTTTCCAGTTTCACCTATACCCTTCAGAGATGTGGATATTTTCTTTTAAATGTAAGTAAGAGACATAAATTCTCAGCCTGGGTTTGTGGTTTTGGACAAACAGACTGGCCCAGCTTCCACTAGGAAGGGTCAGTGCAAAATGTTGTTAAGGGCCCTTGAGCTCCTCCAAGAGGAGGCATGAAAAACTTTCAGAGGATTTCGTAGTTAGTGGGAGGGCACGTGTACAGCCTGCTCAGAAAGATCCATGTAAGTGTGTGTTGGATTCTGGGCACCAGCTAAACCCTCCCGGGGCCACCTGGGGGTGACATTGGCCCATTTTTCCCCATCCTAAGGGTCCAACGCAGTGGAACTTCCTAACTCGTTTTTCTGCTTCTGCTCTCCCCCTTTCAAACCCTGGCATGGCTCCAACTGTGCAGGATGTCACTAAGTCCTGGTGTGGTGGTCCCTGGCCCCAGCCTGGCCCTCCAGCTCCCCCCGCACCACCTCTCCACTCACTCCTTCCTCTGTGGTACCGAGGCATGCCCTCCCCCTCCGCCCAGTCCCCCAACACTTCACCACTTTGCCGTCTTCTGCCTGACGTTGTTCTTGCCTTTGTGTGTCCTTTTAGAAAGGGTGGTACCCTTTCAGCACTCATCAGATTGTCTTCCCTGGTGAAGGTCCCCGAGGGTGGGGCTCACACCTGGCCTTATTCCCTGTGGAGCCGCCAGCTCCCAGCAGGGCACCTGGCACTAGGTAGTGCTCTGCAGTTGACTTTGAAGTAAACGTCCACTACACTAACTCCTCAGCCCACCAGATATAGAGATTGGACCCCCGAATCCATCCATATTGAACTCGAGTGGGTTCCCTTCCCAGCTTTCTGCCCTAAGTTGCACAATAACAAAAGCCTGAGAGCAGAAGCTTAAAGCCAGGTAGAAACAACACTTGTGTGCTTTTTTGTCACACTGGACCAGGCTGTGGCTCCTTTAGCTTCTACCAACTGCCTTCCCAAGGCTTGGACCTCCTGCTGTTGTTGGAGAAGAACCCTGTGCTTCTCTGGTAAAGGGAGTTCACTTGGGATAATCAGGTTTTGTTTTTGTTTTTTTAAGATAGAGTCTTGCTCTGTCACCCAAGCTACGGTACAGTGGCATCATCGTAGCTCACAGCAACCTCAAACTCCTGGGCTCAAGCGATCCTCCTGCCTCAGCCTCCCAAGTAACTGGGACTACAGATGGGTGCACCACGCCTGACTAATTTTTAACATTTTTTGTAGAGACAGGGTCTCACTATGTTGCCCATGCTGCTCTTGAACCCCTGGACTCAAGCAATCCTCCTGCCTTGGCCCCTTAAAGTGCTAGCTAGGATTACAAGTGTGAGCCACTACACCCAGCCCTGTTTTTGTTTTAGTTATTCATCATTTTCCCTTTTGTTTTAACGATGACCTGTTAGACCTGTGTTAGAGAAGTAATATCTAATTCTACTTTTGCCAATATTTGGGCAATACTTACTACATGCTGTTTACTTTTTAATCCTCACAATCGTCATGTTTATGGTGGTTTTCCTAATTTCTGGGTGAGCAATCTAAAACTCAGAGAAACCTGTCTGAGGTCACGCTGCAAGTGCTGGAGCTGGGATTCTGAGTCCACTGGTCTCATGTCCTCTTTGTCCAATATCCACTCCCACAGATGCCTCATTCGGTATTGTGCCTTTAATCACCATGTCTACAAGCCAGCATCTCGAGGTTATTGGCCAGAATGCAACCCTGATTCTGCCACTGTGATTTCTCACCCCACTAAATGGCCCCACGATGGGGCCAGTCTCTGAAGCCAAAAAATTTTAGCATCATCCCTGACTCCTTTCTTTGTCTCGCAACCCTCTCCTCGATCAGCTACTTGTGTTGGCTTGGCCACACATACCTGCAAACTGACCACGTCTCACCTTTATTGCACCACCTTGGTTAGGCCACCACCATCTCTTGCTGCAGTACCGTAACGGGTGTTCCTGTCCCCACTCTTGCCTCCTTGCAGTCTCTTTGCACTGCAGTCAAGATGGTCCTTTAGAAGTGTCACTCTTCCGCTCTCAGCTCTCCCAAGGCATCCAGTGTACTTAGAAGAAGCTCTACAGTCTAACATGCCCCCAAGACCCTAGTGATCTTGGCCCCTGCTGCTGCCAGCCCCACTGTTCATTCTCCCGCTCACCTGCTCCTCTGCAGACACACCGGCCCCCTTTGCCAAGGTCATGCCCATCTCAGGGCCTTTGCATCTGCTCTTCCTAGTGTCTGTAGTGGTCCCTGGGCTTATAGTGGCATGGCTCACTCTCGTACCTCATTCAGGTCTTTGCTCAAATGCCACCTCCTCAGAGGTCTTCCTTGACTCCTTTCTTTTTTTTTTTTGAGACAGAGTCTCGCTTTGTTGCCCAGGCTAGAGTGAGTGCCGTGGCGTCATCCTAGCTCACAGCAACCTCAAACTCCTGGGCTCAAGCCATCCTTCTGCCTCAGCCTCCCAAGTACCTGGGACTACAGGCATGCGCCACCATGCCCGGCTAATTTTTTCTATATATATATTTTTGGTTGTCCAGATCATTTCTTTCTATTTTTTAGTAGAGACGGGGTCTCGTTCTTGCTCAGGCTTGGTCACGAACTCCTGACCTTGAGCGAACCACCCGCCTCAGCCTCCCAGAGTGCTAGGATTACAGGTGTGAGCCACCGCGCCCGGCCACTCCTTTCTTAAATATTAAATAGCCTCTCTCTCTCTACCCGCTCAGCTTGCTCTCATGGCTCCACAGCACTTAGTGTAATATCTGCCATCGTATCTCACAGCGATTTATTGCCGGACTTCCCCACTAGGCTCAAAGCTGTAACACAGTAAGTACCTAAGACAGGCCAGGGTAGGCGCTCATTAGATGTTTGTGAAGTTCATTAGTCTTTTCTCTGTACCTATTAATAACTCCTAATTTCTAGGCTGAGCACCCCTAGAGGGCAATGCGATAATTGTGAGTAGCTGTGCTGCTGTGTCTGTCACCCCACTGAGTTTTCTCTATATTGGGGAAATTTCTCAGCCATATACATAGAATTATTTCTCAAATGCATATGGATCCTGTTGTGATTAATAGAATGGAAATTCATTTTTTCATAGTGGCTTTCATCTATTATTTTTTCAGTTAACAAGCACCAAAAGTACGACTGTTATTTCATAAGTGTCTACGGAATATTTTGACATTGAGTTAGTCATATTCAAAAAAGGCCAGGGACCTGTGCTCCCTGCTAGGCCTGTTCCACAACTCGCTCTGTAACCACTTGAGAGCAAGGTCCTGGGTGAGGTGCTATAAGCAGCTGCGGGGAAAAAATAAGCAGTAGTCCCACCTGGCAGTGAGTTTATTAAACTGGTAGGAGAGAGGAGGTGACATACTGTGTCATTTCAGTGTCAGTGTGCTGCTGCCTAGACACTAGGGGAGTGTTTGTGGTTGGTGTGGGGGGAGTTGGGGGATCGTCAGACACTGCCCAGTCCTGTGTGTGCATGTTCTGATTATGTCTTTTTGGTAGGAAGTCCCTGAATTTACCGTGTGTTGAGCCTTAAGAGCCCCTGGAACAAGTACTAGCATAATGGACCCTAAACTAGCCTGGGCTGCCTGGGACCCTGGACAGCTCTTCCAGCAGGGCCCGCAAGCCTTCCTGCTCAGGCGCGGGCGTAGAACAGTGGGGTCCTTCAGGGGCCAGGCAAGGGGGTGCTGCCCCCTCTCAGAAGCATGCCTAAATCTTAGAGATGATGGCAGTAGTATGGTTTGAAAAGCAAAGTCAGTATCATACTTTAATTTTATATTTAGACTGTTTTAGATTTTAAAAAATGTTTTTTAATAATACAAACATCAGAAAACACTACTGACCCTTGGCTGGTAGGACTGTGTAGAGGACAGCAGTGATTTCCAAGGTTGGAGTGAGCACTGTCCAGTGGGGGAGGAAGTACCAGAATCTGGGGTATCAGGAGCTAAGTCAGATTCGTATGTTTATCCGAGGGGAAATTGCTTGTAAAAGTTTGAGAAATGCAACCTTAACACGAGAAGAGTGTTTGCTGGGCAAGGAGAAAGTGACAGCAGGGCTGGTCTCTTTGATCTTTGCTCCTCCGCCATGTTGCAGTCAAAGGGACAGGTTCTCAAAGCGGTGTGGGTGGTGGGGTCCGGCAGGTTTCACGCTCACAGGCTGGCCTGGTGTGAACTGCCGTCTGGGCCTGATTTATTCATGTATGTTGAGCCGCCTGTATTTCCAGAAAATCAGGAACGCTGAGCAACTGGAAGCCACATAGTGATCTCTCACCTGCCCTCAGGTTCCTCAAGATACCCAGACAGGGGATGGCTGTGCTCACCTGGAGGCCCAGGGCTCGGCGCAGTATGTCCCAGGAGCCAGGGCCTGTGCCTAGTGGGGGGCCAGTTGTTTTCTCAGCTTAGTGGCTTCCCTCTGTGTGGCAGTTTGGAAACCCTGCCTGCAGCTTAGTGCTTGCTAATAACCTGGGTAATATTTCACGTTTGACAGGTGCCCATTTGACTGTAACATGGAGCTTTGCTCTGTGGGCCACTTAGTGCCCTGGGCAGGCGCTCCAGCCTTCACCCGGGAGCACCCTTGGGGCTTAAGGGAACAGTTGTTCGATACAAAGTGCCGCCCCGATGCAGAAAATCGCTCTGAGTGGCTTTTTGCTCAGTGCCCCCCCCTTCCGCCCTCCTGCTCTTCATGCTAATTGTGCTCTGGCATTTTTCCAGATTGCATTTAGGAGGAATAATGGGTTATGATTACAACTTCTTAACAAGGTCAAGTCACCAAATAGTTTTTGAATGCACTCTAGGTACCCAGTATAAAATGGTGTGTAGAAATCATCTGATAAGGTCTTTGGCCTAAAAAAGAAACCCTGTAATCTACATCTGCACTTCCTAACGACAGTAGTTTTTTGCATATTTAACCACATGCCCAGCGCTGTACAGGGCCTTCACATACATTATTTATTTTATTTTTATTGATCTGAATGCAAATGAATATTTAATCCTGTAACAAATCTGGGAAGTTGTACCTCAGCCCCATCTGCAGTGGAGCAGCGGTGCTGGAGATCGCTGGCCCGTAGGTGGCGGAAGCTGGAGTCAGGTCCACAGTGTCGATCTGCCTCCTGAATCCCCGCGTCTCGAAGGCGGCGATGTGGACTTGGTGCTGGGGTGGTCCCGTTCTTAGTTGTTAGGTGACCTGTCCGTGTCAGGCCTGGAGCTGTGTGGCTTGGCATGTTGAAAGACTGTAAGTGCCATTTCGTTGTTACTGGGGGAGCTGTTGAGTTGAGCAGAGTGGATTTCACAGCCCGAGGAGAAACCTTTCCTACACAGCCAGCATGCTTTCGAACTGAAGGACAGACGCGATGGATTGTGTTTTCTGCGGCCAGCCCTTCTGAATCGCGCCCACATGAGCCTTCACGGCTCTTCTAGCTCCAACAAACCGGAGCTGAAAAGAGCCGCATGCTGCTGTCCCGGGCCACAGGCCTCAGGACAGCCCTGGGGAGAGTAGCTGGGAGCATGGCTGGAAATGACCCTGTCTTTGCACATACGCTCCACACCATGACCGGATTGAGTCTGACACCTCTACGTCACTTTTTACTTATTAAAAATTTTGTTAAATTTTGGACTGTCTCCATACCAGAGTATATGAAACGTACACGTTTAGTCTAAATAGTAAGTCCAGGTGCACCCCGAGAAGAAGTAGAATGCTCCCAGTACCTCAGAAGACCCTGACTGCCCTCCCCCATCATCCCGAGTCTTTGGTTAATCATTCCCTTTGCTGTATGGTTTCGCCATCTGTCTCAGTTCTCTCTAGCTGTTAGCAAACACCCCAGAATTCAGTGGCTTAAGCCACACGCGATTCTGTATTTCTCACAGTTTTGTGGGTTGACTGGGCATTTGTTTGCTCCCCAGGGTGTTGGTTGAAGCTGTTCATGTGACAGCGTGCAGCTGGCAGCTGGGCTGGCCGCCCCAGCAAGCGTCTCTGTCATGCAGAACCTCGGTGCTGTCAGCTGGGCACCTCTGCTCTTCTCTACGTGGCCTTGCCACGTTGCTGTCCCCTCAGAGCCTCTCCATGTGTTACCCTCTCAAACGGGGGAGCCTGGGGTTCCTGGGAGTGTGGCAGCTGGATTGCAGAGGAGCCAGGCTGGAATCTTCAGGCTGCTTTAGGTCCAGGTCTGGAACTGGTGCAGTCCCTGCATCCTGGCGGGCAGAGTTGTCGCTGGGCCCATCGAGGTTCCACCGGAAGGGAAAGGTGTGGCAGGCACTGGCAGGGAGGGGAGGAACTGTCGGCCCCACACCATCCTTGTCCGCTTGCCGAGTTGTGCCTGTCTGGACTCATACTGCGGGTGCTCGTCAAGGACCTCACTTTCATTCCCCGGTGAATTCCTTGCGAGATGGGCCAGGGCTGTGTGTCCAGCCAGGCTGCTGGTCCTCAGGCGAGCATCCCAGCTCTCACACCTGAGGTCAAGGATAAGAGCTGGGCAACTGGAGGCGTCACAGGGAAGGTGCCTGATGGCAGTCAGGACTTCGTGTGGGAAAGTCAGCTCGGTGTCTGGGCATGCCATGTGCCATTTGGGGGCTTCGTTTTCTGCATCTAAAATGAGTACTCTGGGCTTGATGGGCTCCCTGGTCTTGTTCTGTTTGCATTTTCTGTGGTTCGGAGATTTTAGGGTCTTTCTTGGAAGTAGCTTTGACCAGTGTTCACGTTTGTTGACAGTCAAGGAAGACGAGGTAGAGATGGAGGGATCCCCACCATGTGCTTCAGTGAAGGGCACCACATCCTGGGGGAGCCAGCAGGAGCACTGTTTCATCTCCCCCCCCGTGCCAGCATGCCAGGTGGTGGTGGGAGTGGGCTGGCTGTCGGTCCTGTTACCGTGGGTAAATCTCCCCAGGCAGCACCCCTTAGCGTGCACCCAGGATGGGGTGCTCCTGAGACATGTGCAGCACTCTCGGCTCTTCCTGTACCTGTCCAAGCCTGGCTGTCCTGCTGGGCTCCTATCACTGAGGTTACATAAAAGAGGAAACAGGACACAGGCTGGTGATCATTCTAGAGCATTTCTTGTAGGTTTGGAGGTGGGGGGCTGCCTAGTTTAATCTGGCCCCTGAGAGTGTGACAAGCAAGTGTGCCTTGGGGAGAGAGGCTGTTGGAGCTCCCTGGCAGGCAGCCAGCTGGGGAGGCAGAGCTGGGACCAGCCTGGCGCCTCCGAGCTCTACCTGCCAGGATGGCAGGGAGCGGGGGGGGGGTCAGCTGTAAAGTCCACAGCGACAATGCAGTTCTGTGGGTGACACCATTTAGTACTGGGCACCCCGCTTCTCCCCACAGGGTGCTCGCTCAGTCCCTGGGGTGGTCGGATTTTGCTGGTGGCCCTTGAGCAGTCACTTTGCTTTTCTGCCTTCCCCGGCTCCCGTCCTCCCCTCCCCCCTTACTTTCCCTGTCTTCGCTTCTTCCTTCTCCCTATTTATCTTCTCTCCTGTTTTCTCTTTTTTTTCTTTGATTTTGTTAGAACAGATGTCCTTTAGGTGCATTTCTCTGTTGGAGCAGCCTCAGAGGATTCTAGAGGCCTCAGGTTTCTCCTCCTAACACCCACATGTGGGAGGAGCCACCCCTGGGTGGGCAGCTGGCACCGGAAGAGCGCGGTTGGCACGGGCGGCAGACGTTGCTTGTGGGCACGCAGCTGCGCTCTCCCGAGTGTGGGGGTGGAGGTGCTGGGCCACCATGCACCCTGTCCCTGGCCTTTATTGGTCTTCCGGACCCCAAGGCCTCAGGGTGTGAGGGCACCCAGGAGAGCTCTGTGCTCTGCTTTGCTGTCCTTTTCCTGGAAGCTCCAGGGTCTGTGGCTCCTGGCAGCCGTGGGCTCCAGACAAGGCAGATCGATCACCTGGCCTTTGAGCCGGGCCCCCTCCATCCTGTTGGCTAGGAGTCTCTTCCAAGTTTACCTTCCTGCGAGTCAGATTGTTTTCCTGCTGGAAGGTTCTGCTTTTGGCAGGCTGCAGCCAAGGGGGCCTGGGAACAACTCTGTGCTCTGAGGGTGAGGGTTCGGCTGAAGCTCCCCTGGTTGTTTTAGGGCCTGGGAGACAGTCCCACCCAGCTCAGATATCAGGGCTGCTCCTGGTGAAGGGGAGGGCAGGGTTTGAGGCTTGCAAGTTCCAAAGGGGCTTATTCCAGAGCTGACTGAGGATTTTGCCCTACGGGAGCCCTGGTCTTCCCTCCCTTTCTGCACTTGGGAGATAGTTCACCTGGCGCTCCTGAGGACGCACAGGGTGACAGGGGATTGAGGCCGGGCTGGCCCACCACACACCTGTCTGCTCACATGACCTTTTCCACAGCAGAGAGAGGAGGGTGGATTTGGCCCGGGCCTGCTCTTGCTCCTGCCCTTGGTTTCTTTTATACCTTGCCTGGCGTGCACACCCTTCAGGTCCCAGGCCCAAGTGCCCTGGCGTGAGTGCTTAACCCACGGACTGGATGTTGGTTTTCCTCCAGAAGACTGCGCTGCTCAGAAACACTGCAGCCAAGATTCTCCCTTGCATTTCTTCAGGTCACAGATGAGAACTTGCTTTTTCCAGGGATTGAAGACCTTAGAGAAAGATGCCATCATGCGGTGTGGCCCGCGTCAGTAGCACTTTGCTCTGGGGAGCTCTGTGTTGCTGCTGCTGGCTCGGCTCGGCTCTGGAGCGGGCCTCTCAGCAGACAGGGCCGCGGGGCGCCTTACCTCTTGACCAGGGCTGGCCTCTGGCTCCCGCTCCCTCCCTTGCACTCAAGAGCTCTAGCCACAGGCATTTGTGAAAATAACAGAGGGCTGCGAAGTAGCTGCTCTGGGAGCTTGTTTGTGCACGTGTGGAGGAAGGGAGAGGGTGTTTCTGGGTCTCAGCAGCAACTCTGAACCCACGCTCAGAGGCTGGCACGCCGTGGCTCACAGCCTGTCACCACTGCCACAGTCCCCCAGCTCAGCAAATACATATCCCCGCTTGTGAAAAGTTTCTAGACATCACAGGGTGGCTGGACTTGGCGTCCTCCAAGGCTGACCTGTGCTGGCATGAGGGGGCGTGGCTTTCACTGCGGCTCGTCCCAGCCCGACAGCCATACATGGTCACTGCGCTCTGAGCTGCAGCGGTGACTCACCCCCAGGAGGCTGATGTAACAGGGAGCAGCCAGAGCCAGGGAGGAGCTGCTGAAACCTGGGGGCGCAGAGCCCTCAGTGTTCCTCCCCCCTGCCCAGAAGCAGCCAGAGCAGCTCTGTGTGCGCCCAGGCCTCAGGGAAGAGGTCCACACGTGGTTCCGGAGTTGCTGAGAACCACCGCCGCTTACCAGATTCTGGGCTGGGTGGGACAGCCTTGCCCCTGTTGGCTCTGTATAATATGCTCTCAGACAGCAGGTGTTGGCTTTTATTTTGAAACATTCCAAAATTGGTTCTTTCTAGAAAGGAAGGCCTGCTTATTTTCCCTAGAAAATTGCTGATCTTGAGACTGATTCTGGAGGGGGAGCTGGTTTAGATACTTATTTAGTCATGGCTTGTGCAGTTCATGACTCTTCGGCACCAGGCCATGGAATTTTTCTGAGCATTTTCACTTGAGACAGTCAGGGGACTTCCAGGCATTAAGTGAGGACCTTGACAGAGAAACTGTGGCCAGCCCAGCAGCTCTTGGGATCAGGATCAGAGTTAACTGTGTCTCTAGGGACAGCCACCAGGACAGAGGTTTCCTGGAGGCAGAGGACTCCCCCATGTTTTATCCAGTGCCCCGAGCCCATGAGTCGGAACAGAGAGAGATCTGCACTCTGGCGGGGGATGAGGGGACGTGCACAGAGCCCGTGGGTGCAGCAGGAGGAGGCCAAGTTCTGAAACGCTGGGTGATAAAACATCCACCTTGTCTTCACCTGTCTGGCAGAATGAGAAAAACAAGAACAAAATAGAAAGGTTTTCCTAAAGCCGGTTGTGTCCAATGGAAACATCTGTCCTTTATTCTGAGATTGTCATGTGTTCTTTTGTAAAAAAATATTAAACTGACCATGTCTTTTGTTTTTTTTGAAACGATGACAGTAATCGGTGCTTTGTGTTTGTTCGCTTTTTTGACCTTTTAATGTCATTACCTGGCTAGATAGAAAGGTGGCTGTTTTGTATTGGTGCCTTGATGCTTTCTGATTTGGGGAACTTTTCCTGGCCAGTAAACCCAGGAATCAGGGAGTTGCTGGTCAGTCTTGGCTTGCAGGGGTGTCTGGAGTTACCTGCCCTTTTGTGGCAGAAATGCCTCTCACCCGCATTTCCCACCGTCTCTGTGCTAACACAGACCCTTTGGTCTCCGCAGCCATGGACTTTCCCCAGCACAGCCAGCATGTCTTGGAGCAGCTGAACCAGCAGCGGCAGCTGGGGCTTCTCTGTGACTGCACCTTTGTGGTGGACGGCGTTGACTTTAAGGCCCATAAAGCGGTGCTGGCAGCCTGCAGCGAGTACTTCAAGATGCTCTTTGTGGACCAGAAGGACGTGGTGCACCTGGACATCAGTAACGCGGCAGGTACCCCTTCGGGGCCAGGGCGAGCTTGCTAAGGCCCAGAACCCATGGGGGGCGCTCAGGCCATAGGCCTGTGTGACAGGGAGTGGAGCAGGGAGGGAAAGACTGGCAGGAAGGGCTCAGTGATAAGCCCTAGGCCACAGTGAACTTGTCAAGAGGGGCAGAGAGTAGGCAGGCCCCTGGCCTCTTCCCATGTCTAGGTCAGTCCTGCAGCCCCTACCCCAGTGCTAACCAGGAGTGGGAGCAATGATTGGTGATGGGGACAGCCAGGGCGGGGCTAGGAGTAGTGTCAGGAAGGCCTGGTCCTGGATTTGGGCTTCCAGGCCAGAGTGGGGTGCCATGCCACAAGAGGGACATGCAAGCTGGTATAGATGCGGAAACTGAGACCCAAAGGGGTCAGATGGGTGGTCTTGGGGTCAGTCAAATAGAGTTGTTAGCAGAGCCCCGGTGAAAGCCCGTGCTGATACAGTGGGGTTGGAGTGTCCTTCAGTGGTGAAGTGCAGTGGCTGGGTAGAGGGTGTGCAGGGCAGGTGTTCACACCCCCGTCCTTGGTACAGGCTGGCATTCACACCCTCAGTGGGTGTACTTCATTTCAGAGGCTGTTGGCTGGGCTGAGAATCCCCAGATTGCCCGCCTCTCCCCCAGCACGGGTGGAGGCTGCCACTCGGCTTTGTCTGAATCCCGGGGTCTTGCTGCCGAGTGGCGTGGGGCAGGCTGCTGGTGCCGGGCCCTGGTTTGGTCTGTGACGGCTGTCCCGTCCTTGGCAGGCCTGGGGCAGGTGCTGGAGTTTATGTACACGGCCAAGCTGAGCCTGAGCCCTGAGAACGTGGATGATGTGCTGGCCGTGGCCAGCTTCCTCCAGATGCAGGACATCATCACGGCCTGCCATGCCCTCAAGTCACTCGCTGAGCCAGCCACTGGCCCTGGGGGAAATGCGGAGGCCTCGGCCACGGAAGGTAAGCTGATTGGCAGGCCGTTGCTGAGCAGGTGGCCAGAGACCTCTGCTTTTGGTGGGGGCTCTGCCTCTGGCTCTCTGGCTCGCCTCTCTGGGTCTTAGTTTCCTAGTCTGGCCCTGCCTCATGCTGGGGTGATGGTGAGGGTTAGCCACGGCCGGGTGTGAGAACAGCCCCTCTGCCTGCCCGTTTCCTGCCTTGCCCCAGCAGAGGACCAGGAGCCGTGCCTGGTTCAGCACCTTCGCACATGGGCGGGTCTCCTCCCAAACCCTCCTGCAGCTCTGTTCTCCAGGCCCTTCCCGCACCCCCCTCACCTCCTCAGAAAGCCCTCAGTCACCCGCTGTGGGCTGGATTCCTTGTTGTGCACTTTCAAAGGACCATGTCCCTCCCTTCCAAGCACTGACCTTATGCACGTGTGAAGTCTGTCTCCTCTGCGCACCCTGCAGAAGCAGGCACCATCACTGCTGTGTTCCCAGTGCCCCGGGCAGCCTGGCATGGAGTGGGCGCCTTGTGAAGAATTAACAAACTACTACTTAGATGTATCCCCAGGGAAGATGTGGAAGAGCTAGCAAGTTCTGAGCCACCTCACCCCTCCACGTGGTGGGCACTTGATGGGAAATGGCAGGTCTGTCCTATTCCATCTCCAGGAGGGGACAAGAGAGCCAAAGAGGAGAAGGCTGCTGCCACCATGCTGAGCAGGCTGGACCAAGTGGGGAGCAGTCCACCCACAGGCCCAGGCAGGGAGCTCAAAGAGGAGCGAGGCGGCCAGGCCGAGAGTGCAGCCCCCGGTGAGTTGTGATGCTGAGGACCCGCTGGCTGCCCTGGAGGGGGAGGGGGCAGCAGGAAACCAGAATACCTGTCCCATCACCTGCCAGCAGCCTGGGCCCAGGGTAGTGAGGGCTGCCTCAGGGGGAGGTAGCACAGGCACCTGCACTTTTTGTTACCCAGAAAGGTGCATTGTTTGTTCTGTTCCGCGGGGTCGGGGGTGGGGGGTTCTGTTCCAGCCAGAGCAGAGACACCAGCAGCCTGAGCTTGGGTGTGCTGGGCCACCAGCAGGGGCCTAGTCCAGCAGAGCGATCTGGCCCCAGACAGAGGGTCCCAACTCAGCCTCCGGTACATCCCCGTCCTACCCCAGGTGCAGAGCAGACAGAGAAGGCCGACGCCCCCCGGGAGCCGCTGCCTGTGGAGCTCAAGCCAGACCCCACGAGTGGCATGGCTGCCGCAGAAGCAGAGGCTGCGTTATCAGAGAGCTCGGAGCAAGGTACCTGCCCAGCCAGGGCCAGCTCGCTCCCACCCGGACCTCCCTCTTCTCCTGCCTCCAGCTGACCCCACTCAGAGCCACCATTCACTTCAGCTTTTGGACAGACTTCATCTTCTCTTGTTATGGAATCTTGAGATCGGTTTCTTGGTGGAATGTCCTGGCTATGTTGCTGTTAGCACAGAAGTGTCCTACATAGCTGGGAGCTTCTGCTCCTTCCCAGCTCTGAGCACCGTGCAGGGCGTGCCTTGCTGCCCACAGCACCCCCGAGTGGGACAGGGCCCACACCTGTATCCCCCAAGTAGCAGATACCCAGGTCTCAGACCCTCAGGTGTTTTCCTGGCCAATGCTGGGGATCATTTACTTGTCACTCCCAGGCGGTGCCGGAGCCCCTGAGAAAAAGGCGTGTGTGGAGGTGCGAGATGCCCTGCACTCTGTCCTCTGCGGGCCCCTCCTGCCCTCCCAGTGCCTCAGTGCCTGCCTGTCTCTTCTCAGAAATGGAGGTGGAGCCAGCCAGGAAGGGAGAAGAGACGGAGGAGGAGGGCGCAGAGCCTGCCGAGGTCAAGGAGGAGGGGCTGCAGCTGGAGAATGGCGAGACCCCCGAAGAGAATGAAGAGTCAGCGGGCACAGACTCTGGGCAGGAGCTCGGCGCGGAGGCCCGAAGCCTGCGCTCAGGCACCTATGGCGACCGCACAGAGTCCAAGGCCTACGGCTCCGTCATCCACAAGTGCGAGGTGCGGGCTGTGGTGGGCCAGCCCTCCCCCTCCCTGGCCTCCCTGCGCCCCTCAGCCCCTCACGCACCCCGCCCTGCTGTGCCCGCAGGACTGTGGGAAGGAGTTCACGCACACGGGGAACTTCAAGCGCCACATCCGCATCCACACAGGCGAGAAGCCCTTCTCGTGTCGGGAGTGCAGCAAGGCCTTCTCTGACCCGGCCGCATGCAAGGCCCACGAGAAGACGCATAGGTACTGCCCCGGGCCGGCCCCCTCGCCCCTGGCCTCGGCCCCCGGGCCCTGCGAGCCCTCCTCTCCCTGTCGCCCTCTGACCATGCAGCCCGCTGAAGCCATATGGCTGCGAGGAGTGTGGCAAGAGCTACCGGCTCATCAGCCTGCTGAACTTGCACAAGAAGCGGCACTCGGGCGAGGCGCGCTACCGCTGCGAGGACTGTGGCAAGCTCTTCACCACCTCGGGCAACCTCAAGCGCCACCAGCTGGTGCACAGTGGGGAGAAGCCCTACCAGTGCGACTACTGCAGCCGCTCCTTCTCCGACCCCACCTCCAAGATGCGCCACCTGGAGACCCATGACACCGACAAGGAGCACAAGTGCCCCCACTGCGACAAGAAGTTCAACCAGGTGTGCGGACCCCTCCTGGAGCCAGCATCCAGGAGCCCCTGGTGGCCACAGCCCTGACACATGCCACGTGGGGTGGGGAGACACAGCTGTCCTCCTGAAGCTCCCTCCTGATGGCACCTAGGGGACACAGGCCTAGTGGGGAGCAGCCACTGTGTCTGAGGAAAGTGATTCCCTGGGGTCAGCTCCCAGCAGCTCGGCGGAGGCAACCAGGAGGGCAGGATGAATCAGGCTGGGCTATGGGTGGTTTTACCTTTCTCTGTTGGGATCTGGAATAGTCCACGGCCCGAGGAGAGAGGGAGCTATCCAGGGTCCCCAGGAGACCTAAGCATGATCATTCCCTGGCGGGAGGGCTGGTAAGGGGCCAGGGCTGAGTGTGAACGGCGCTGCTGACTCCTGCCCGGGCACAGGTGGGGAATCTGAAGGCCCACCTGAAGATCCACATCGCGGACGGGCCCCTCAAGTGCCGGGAGTGCGGGAAGCAGTTCACCACCTCAGGTAGGGCCAGGGCTGCCCTGGCTGTCCTCACACCCCTGCTCCTCGGCCACCTGGTGGCGCCCCCTGCCAGGCCTGCCCTTGTTCTCACCACAGGGAACCTCAAGCGGCACCTGCGGATCCACAGCGGGGAGAAGCCCTACGTGTGCATCCACTGCCAGCGGCAGTTTGCCGACCCCGGCGCTCTGCAGCGGCACGTCCGCATCCACACTGGTGGGTGTCAGCCCAGCGCTGCCACGGGCTGGGGCGGGAGCGGGGGGAGGGGAGTGGGCGCCAACGCCTTCTCCTGCCCCCTTCCCCAGGCGAGAAGCCGTGCCAGTGCGTGATGTGCGGCAAGGCCTTCACCCAGGCCAGCTCCCTCATCGCCCACGTGCGCCAGCACACCGGGGAGAAGCCCTATGTCTGCGAGCGCTGCGGCAAGAGGTCCTGCCCTTCCCTGCCCATGCCCAGGGTGCTGTGGGGTTCCAGGCACTCTGCAGAGAGGGGGGCAGAAAACAAACTGGGGGCTCGGGACCCGGGCAGACTGCTGCCCAAGCCCAGGCTCTGGCCCCAGGGTCCCGTCCAGTCTAGATGAGGCAGGAGGCCCCAGGCCTGGGCAGTTCCGTGTGAGCCCCTCTCTTGCCGCCCCGCAGATTTGTCCAGTCCAGCCAGCTGGCAAATCACATTCGCCACCACGACAACATCCGCCCACACAAGTGTGCAGCAAGGCCTTTGTGAACGTGGGGGACCTGTCCAAGCACATCATCATTCACACGGGTGAGCCTGTGCCCCCTGCCCGCACCTGTCCCTTCCCAGCCCCTGCTCTCAGGTCGGGGCGCAGCGGGGAGGGGGGTGCCCCCAGACCACAGCCTTGGGTGCTGGCACTTGCTGCAGGTGGCTTTGAAGGCAGTTCACTTCAAAGGACGACCCCATTTTCTTAGAGCCTCCAGGGGTGCCAGTGCCACCAGGGGTGTCTGTGCAGTGCTGATGGCTACCTTAAAGCACTTCTTGCTGGAAAAGACAGGGCTGCTGGGCAAGCTGGAGGCATTGAGGTCCTCCCACCCCCACCCCTGCTGCCCCTTCCCCCAAAGGCAGGAGAGAACCTTGCCTCCCCCCAGGAGAGAAGCCTTACCTGTGTGACAAGTGTGGTCGTGGCTTCAACCGGGTAGACAACCTGCGTTCCCACGTGAAGACTGTGCACCAGGGCAAGGCAGGCATCAAGATCCTGGAGCCCGAGGAGGGTGGTGAGGTCAGCGTGGTCACTGTGGACGACATGGTCACGCTGGCCACTGAGGCCCTGGCAGCCACGGCTGTCACTCAGCTCACAGGTGCGGGCTGCGGGCAGCAGAGGGAAGCACGGCAGGTTGCCTCTAGGCGGCAGCTGTGGGGCAGGTGCTGTGGCCTTCGCCTTAGGCCCTGTGATTGTGCCCACAGTGGTACCAGTAGGGGCTGCGGTGACAGCCGACGAGACGGAAGTACTTAAAGCCGAGATCAGCAAAGCTGTGAAGCAAGTGCAGGAAGAAGGTGAGAGGGGCCACCCAGGGTGTGAATGCTGGTGGACCCCAGGGTCCTTCCCACCCTGACCACAGCCCCCACCTCCACAGACCCCAACACTCACATCCTCTATGCCTGTGACTCCTGTGGGGACAAGTTCCTGGACGCTAACAGTCTGGCTCAGCACGTGCGAATCCACACGGCCCAGGCACTGGTCATGTTCCAGACGGATGCGGACTTCTACCAGCAGTACGGGCCGGGCAGCACGTGGCCGGCCGGGCAGGTGCTGCAGGCTGGGGAGCTGGTCTTCCGCCCTCGGGACGGGGCCGAGGGCCAGCCCGCACTGGCAGAGACCCCCCCAACAGCTCCTGAATGTCCACCACCTGCTGAGTGAGTGGGCAGCCCTTCTCCTGACTGTTTATTTAAAGATGGATGGCATCCTGGAACTGAGAAGGGTGGCCCCATTCCCTAGAGAGAATAAATTTGATTATTTTCTAATGCTGCCTTTAGGTCCCTGTGGGGGTGGGTGGGGAGCTGGCAGCTATAGCTGATGCAACAGAAACATTACACTACCAAGGGGCTGGCCTGGGAAAGCCAGGCTGTCCCTTCTGCCGAATGGGACTGGAACCGCAGGACCTATCTCAAGCCAGGCTGGCTGCTTTGCCCTGAGTTGGGCTGTGGGTGGCACTTGGGCCCAAGAGACCACAGCGTCACGTGCCCCATCTCATCCAGTCTCCTGCTCAGAGGCTTCTCACCTGCTCGATTTTAGGACCCAGCCTCCCCTCTCCCCCCAGGGAGTGCAGGTCCCCCTCTGCTCCCAGCAGGGGTCACAGCTGCTTACTGGGGCCAGGCAACCCAGAGAGAGCCTGGCCACAATGGCTTTGGCCACTTCTGCCAGGCCCGGCTCAGGGGTCCTTTCAGCCAGAGCAGCAAGGTAGACAGAGGAGAGGGCCAGGCCCAAGCCACCAGCCCAATTCTGATGGGCCTGGGGAGCAGGATGGCTCCACACTTGCTTTACCAGTAACCCCGGTCTGAGGACTGAGGCCAAGTCAGTGCCATCTTTTGGGAGCATTCACTTGCACTCAATCAGTGCAGTCTCCACCACCAGGCCAGGGCCCTGAGGGACAGGAAGGGGCAGCTGGAAGCTTCACTGGGGAGCTGGGAGCACAGCAGGCAGGGCCGGTGGAGCAGCTTCCTCACTCCTGTCAGTGATGCTGTCTCAGCCCCTTCTCCACGGTTCACCCCCAGCAGCGGTGATCCCTCGTTCAGAGGGGACACTTACCATCTTCCTGCACCAAAAGTATAGACCTGTTTGTAGCAGCCCCGTCGGTACCGTGAGGGAGACCGCCAACTCCAGCCCCATGTCCCTGTTCCCACCCCGGTCCACAGCTTGTCATGGAGCCAGCCGCAGGGCATCCTCGTATCTGGAAGCAGAAACAGGGTTAACTGAGCCCAAGGAGCCAGCCTGCTCCACCCTGGGAGAAGGGGCAGGATGCGAGAAAGCACAGCTGCAGTGTCCGAGTGCCTTCCACACCACCTAAGAACCCATCAGGACCTTGCAGTTTCACAGATACTTACACCACAACACTAAAAAATGGTTAATTCAGCACCCCTGACAAAAATCTCTTTTGTACAAGGTAAACTGGTACTTGGGAAGACGGAGAGGCAGAAAGGAAACAGGTCCCATATACAGACTTGGGGGAAGGACCCAAAAGTGGGATGAGGCTTAGCCGTTCCCCACCCAAGTAACAATCACATTCACATTTGACGTGTTTTGTATTTTTTAATAAAGTTTGTAATCCAATGGACACACAAAACAAAACTGCGCTGAGAAAAACAGTTTCATAAATTAATAAGTGTTAGGAAGTTGGGGGAGAGGTCAAGGTAACAGGAAGAGGGGATTAGCCAGTCTTTTTGTACAGGTGCTGTGTGACACTTCCGCATCGCGGGAGCAGGGCCCGTGCTGTACTGAAGCGCATTTATACAAATGAGTGACAATACAAAGTCTGAGTATGAAAATAAGATTTTCTCTGAAAACACATTTTTGGCACAGATTAAAAAAAATGTATGTCAGGGGAATTTGATTTTTAAGTC
>NW_012153840.1:1572092-1573909 GCF_000956105.1 Propithecus coquereli
GGGAAGGAGTTCACGCACACGGGGAACTTCAAGCGCCACATCCGCATCCACACAGGCGAGAAGCCCTTCTCGTGTCGGGAGTGCAGCAAGGCCTTCTCTGACCCGGCCGCATGCAAGGCCCACGAGAAGACGCATAGGTACTGCCCCGGGCCGGCCCCCTCGCCCCTGGCCTCGGCCCCCGGGCCCTGCGAGCCCTCCTCTCCCTGTCGCCCTCTGACCATGCAGCCCGCTGAAGCCATATGGCTGCGAGGAGTGTGGCAAGAGCTACCGGCTCATCAGCCTGCTGAACTTGCACAAGAAGCGGCACTCGGGCGAGGCGCGCTACCGCTGCGAGGACTGTGGCAAGCTCTTCACCACCTCGGGCAACCTCAAGCGCCACCAGCTGGTGCACAGTGGGGAGAAGCCCTACCAGTGCGACTACTGCAGCCGCTCCTTCTCCGACCCCACCTCCAAGATGCGCCACCTGGAGACCCATGACACCGACAAGGAGCACAAGTGCCCCCACTGCGACAAGAAGTTCAACCAGGTGTGCGGACCCCTCCTGGAGCCAGCATCCAGGAGCCCCTGGTGGCCACAGCCCTGACACATGCCACGTGGGGTGGGGAGACACAGCTGTCCTCCTGAAGCTCCCTCCTGATGGCACCTAGGGGACACAGGCCTAGTGGGGAGCAGCCACTGTGTCTGAGGAAAGTGATTCCCTGGGGTCAGCTCCCAGCAGCTCGGCGGAGGCAACCAGGAGGGCAGGATGAATCAGGCTGGGCTATGGGTGGTTTTACCTTTCTCTGTTGGGATCTGGAATAGTCCACGGCCCGAGGAGAGAGGGAGCTATCCAGGGTCCCCAGGAGACCTAAGCATGATCATTCCCTGGCGGGAGGGCTGGTAAGGGGCCAGGGCTGAGTGTGAACGGCGCTGCTGACCCCTGCCCGGGCACAGGTGGGGAATCTGAAGGCCCACCTGAAGATCCACATCGCGGACGGGCCCCTCAAGTGCCGGGAGTGCGGGAAGCAGTTCACCACCTCAGGTAGGGCCAGGGCTGCCCTGGCTGTCCTCACACCCCTGCTCCTCGGCCACCTGGTGGCGCCCCCTGCCAGGCCTGCCCTTGTTCTCACCACAGGGAACCTCAAGCGGCACCTGCGGATCCACAGCGGGGAGAAGCCCTACGTGTGCATCCACTGCCAGCGGCAGTTTGCCGACCCCGGCGCTCTGCAGCGGCACGTCCGCATCCACACTGGTGGGTGTCAGCCCAGCGCTGCCACGGGCTGGGGCGGGAGCGGGGGGAGGGGAGTGGGCGCCAACGCCTTCTCCTGCCCCCTTCCCCAGGCGAGAAGCCGTGCCAGTGCGTGATGTGCGGCAAGGCCTTCACCCAGGCCAGCTCCCTCATCGCCCACGTGCGCCAGCACACCGGGGAGAAGCCCTATGTCTGCGAGCGCTGCGGCAAGAGGTCCTGCCCTTCCCTGCCCATGCCCAGGGTGCTGTGGGGTTCCAGGCACTCTGCAGAGAGGGGGGCAGAAAACAAACTGGGGGCTCGGGACCCGGGCAGACTGCTGCCCAAGCCCAGGCTCTGGCCCCAGGGTCCCGTCCAGTCTAGATGAGGCAGGAGGCCCCAGGCCTGGGCAGTTCCGTGTGAGCCCCTCTCTTGCCGCCCCGCAGATTTGTCCAGTCCAGCCAGCTGGCAAATCACATTCGCCACCACGACAACATCCGCCCACACAAGTGCAGCGTGTGCAGCAAGGCCTTTGTGAACGTGGGGGACCTGTCCAAGCACATCATCATTCACACGGGTGAGCCTGTGCCCCCTGCCCGCACCTGTCCCTTCC
>NW_012153840.1:1576710-1596740 GCF_000956105.1 Propithecus coquereli
TTTGCCCTTTTTCAATTGTAAACTGTACATCCCGGTGAATCAAAGACGGTGGCAGCAGGAGAATTCAGAAAGATGATGCATCCAAGTGAGCAAGGGAAAGGGAGGGGTGGGGACAAAAAAACCCAATGAAATGTTCCTTGACCCCAAGGTCTCAGCAGAAGTTAAGGTCCTTCCCGCATTAGCGTCCGCGATGTGTGTTCACGCACACCAAGATATCCAGAGTGTCACAGCCTGTCTTCACTGTGCAAAAGTCCAAGTCACTAATTTAGTGCAAAGGCAGTTCTGTTTTCTTGTTTCTTAAAAACAAAAAAAATTCATTCCACTGCCCTGTTCCTTTTCTCCAAAAAGAGAGAAACCCAGCCCCAGGCGTCTGCGAGTCCGTCGGTTGGTGGTCTGTCCTTGGGCTAAAGCGTCATGTAAACATACAAGGTAGCAGCACCACTGCCCAGAGAAGTCTGTCCGACTGAGGCGGGCAGGCAGGAGAGCAAGAGGCTGGCCGTCTGGCAGTGGAGTCTGTCCCCTTCAGCAGCTTCTTCCTCCACGTGGCTGGGTTGTCCTGTGTTTATTTTTGCTGCAGAGCCTCGGGAAAGTACACTGAGGTGGGGAGCATTCAGTGGCTCACACAGAGGCAATGACAATCATGAGGTGGGGAGAAATGTTGGAGATGCTGGCAAGGAGATCTGGGGCCAGACGGGACAGGTGACTCTCAGAAAACTCGCAGGGTGGAAAGATCTGCAGCACATAGGCAGGCTGGAGACAGGGACGAGAGAGCAAAGTGGGACCCTCTGTCTTCACAGCACCCGCCCCACATTCTATTTCCAACAAGTCCCCGCGGAAGCCCAATGCGGAAAGCCAGGCCAATTCGCCCCGACCAGCACGAGTATCTCCACAACTATGTCCACCAGAAGACATTTATAGCAGGTGTCAGAAAACTATGAACATGAACCCCCTGGGGCCCTCTTCATCACTGAGCTCAAGGAAAACCTCTGCTCTCAGCGGTTGCCTTGCTTCTCTCCAGAATGCACAGTGGCGGCCCCTCCCATGTGCTACGCTGGCTTCCTCTGTCCAAAATACCCTTTTGCCCATCTCCTCTGAGAAACTCCTAGACTATTCTAGTTGGCACCAGATTAGTCAGCCTGCCTGCCCGTGAGCAGCCCCACCTGTGCATGCATGTGCGAAGGAAGGATCTGGGAAGGACACGGGACAACCAACCTGATTGGAGCCAGGGTTGGGGACGTTGATGATCCCCGCTGCCTGCTTGGCCTGCAGGTAAGTGATGAAGGCAGCTTTGAGGGACTCAGTCTGGCTCACAACGTCCTCTTGGTCACGGCCACAGGGCAGAGCCAGCAGCAGACAGTAATCTGTCTCCACCTGGGGCAGAAGCAGCCATCAGTGATCAGGGCCCTCCTAGCCAAACAGCAGCCCATGTCCAGCCTAGGGTATCAAGTCCACAGACACTCCCACCTCTGAGATGACTTTAAAGTCTACTCTTTGTTGAACAAAAAAAGCCTTGTTTCTGGGTCTAGAGGCATTGTACACTTGCAAATAGAAACACAATGTGCCCACGTCGAGAATATCACTTCTGTGTTTGTTCCATGACAGGCCAGGGAGACGGGATGGCGGGGGCCACCGAGGCCTTCCCTCCCTGTTGCCCACCTCGGCCTGAGTCTTACCGTCATCCTTCGGGCAACTCCTTCCAGCTGCGAGGCCTCCAGCCGCATCCTCTGGGCGATCCTCAGCGGGGGTCCTCCTTCAGAGAGGGGCAGGGACCGATGGGCCAGAACATTGTTGCCGGAGACGAAGTGGAGCTGCACAGCAGCTGTGTCATTCTTGAGGGCCAGGAGGCCCTGCCATACGATGGGGTACTTCTGCTCCCAGGGAAACAAACAGGAAGTGAGCACGTGGCTGGAGAGCTGAGCCATGTTGCATGTGGCCCCAGGCAGCAGCTTGCTGGTCTAGGTCAACTGGGGAAGCCTTAGGACATTTTTAACACACCATAAAATTGGGGGACAGGTGGGGCACCCCCTGCCTATGCTTACCTTCAGAAGCTGAACCATATCCACAGGTCTCTGGGAAGTCAAGTGTGGAGACGCATCTTGTTTGGGGGTTGGCTGGGCTTCAGTGTGCGGCAGAGCCAGTCCTGGTGGGGTGCTGGGGCCCGAGGTTGTGGGGACAAACAATGGCTGCTTTGGGACAGCCTGAGCAGGAAGAGGGGCTGGGAGGTCAGGCTTCATGGACACAGACACGGGGGAGGGGTAGGAAGTCTGGCCTGTTTCCACTTGCGCCCTCTGAACCTGGGCATGAGGCTCAGGCGGCCTGTTCGCAGGGCCAGCTGGGAGGCGAGGCTGCTCTGTGCCTCCTGTCTGGGTCCCCTTTGCCTCTTGGGAGACCTGAGGCATCTTGCTGCTCGGTGGCTGGCCAGGCTGGCTGAGCTGGGAGGGTGGGCAGGATGGCGCAGATGGGGCAGGCTGTGTAGACTGCACAGGCGGGGCAGGCTGTGTGGACTGCGAGGGCTGAGCAGGCTGCAAGGGCTCACCTTCAGGAGGAGGGCCCTGGGGTTGGGAGGAAGGCAAAAAGGGATATGGTCAGTCTGTTGTGCAGGAGCCCCTACCCCCAACAAATGACCCAAAGGCCACAGGAAAAGGGTCAGATGTGGGGCATCTCTAAGACAAGCCCACAGAGGGAGCCTGATCAACGATGCTGCTCTCAGGAGTTCAGGTAGGAAGTCACCTATTACCTCCCTCCCCACCCCTGCAGCAGGAGCCACCACGCCCACCATTCCCACGGAGAGCTCCTCTCCATATCCGGAGGTCTGTGATGTGATCTGATCCTTTCACCCCAAAGGCTCCTCTTTAAACCCACAAAAAGGTAAACATATTTTAGGGGCTATCTGACCCAATCATTGCACGTCAACCACTACTTTCTTTGACTGAGGCTGGGCTTTGCTTAAAAGCCCGCCAAGGCCCCAGCGTACGTCCGACGGACAGGGGAAGATGCCCAGCTCTCTCACCTGCGCAGGAGTCTTGGTCCGGGCAGGCAGGCCAATGGAGGAAGCAGCAGGAAACTGAGTGTGCGTTAGCTGAGCTGGGGCATGGTAGGTGCGGATGTCGCCGTACCTGTATTCTTGGAACAGCTCCCCACTGGAGTGCACGATCTGCACCCCATGGGTCACCACCACAGGGGGGGTCAGAGGCAGCCCCTGGAGTTGGTTGCTGGGGGTGACTGTGAGGATGCGGGCCTCACCGTGAGGGGCGGGGGCTGCTTTGGCATCTGATGTCTTGGTGGCTTCTTTCCCTGGCTGTGGAGGGGCCTTGCTGGCCGGTGGCACCTTCACCACCCCATCTGCTGTCCGGGGCTGCTCGCTGACAGCGGTCACGTGCGGATGCACCATGATCCGCACGTCCCGGGGCACGGTGTACGGGTGCAGCCGGTACTCAGACTGCATGACCAGCACCTCTGACTGCACAGGGGCCGCCGCTCGGGCAACGGGGAGGTGGTAATGCACTTCCTCCTCGGGAGGGTGCTGGGAGGCCAGCGCAGGCACACCAGCTGTGGCTGGCTGGGGGGTGCCGGCCCGCTGTGGCGCCCTGACCTCTATTTGCTGGGGCTGCAAGGGGGCCCGAGGAGAGTGAAGCGTCTCTGGCCGGATGCTGTAGGTGATACTGGGCAGCGTGGGTGTGCTCATTCTCACCTCGCCCTGGGACAAGTGGCTCAGAGACACAGTCTGGGTGATGCTATGGGGCGGCATGATGACAGACTGCTCTGGGTGTATGCTAGAAATGAACTGAGGCACTGGGATGCCTGCAGCAAGCATGACTGTGGCGTTGGTTGACAGCGCCGTGGACGCGGTGCTGCTGGGGTGGCTCGCCCTCGGGAATGGGGCCGGTGTGGGTCCGCTGGGTCGAGGAGCATGTGCGTCTGGCTTTGTGGCTGCCAAGTGGGAGACGGTTCGCTCTGTCGGGGTGCTGGGCCCTGAGGTGACGTGGTTCATTTCTGCAGGCAGTTTGCTGGGCAGAGCAGGAGGGTGGTGGGGTGTGAGAGTGGACCCCAGGTTTGCCGGCTGGAGGACCTTGGTCTCGATTTTGAGGGTGACGGGGTCAGCAAGCTTTTTATTCGTGGTCACTATGCTTGGGGTGAGGACCAGCTGGTTGTGAACCAGCACCGGGGGAGTGTTTATGCCCTGGGTGAGAACCTTCACTGTGCCACCCTGAGTGACAGGTGTGGACACTGAGAGGTGAATGGGCTCGGGCTTCTCCAAGGATGGGCGGTCGGCCTTCACAGACGAAATCACGGGAGACGCGTTATACGTCTGGGCAGTCAGTACCAGCGTGGAATGGGTGGCCACGTTTGCATAGCCTGCAGGGGCCTGAGGGCCTTTGGGTGGAGGCTGGGACGCTGTGACAGAATCGGGCTTGAGCTGGGACTTGGACACTGACTGCTGAAATTCAATGTCCATCGCACTGGCCGGGGGGATCTGGCTGATCTTTGCACTGATCCTCTGCGGGCCTTCGGTCTTCTGCCCCGAATAGCTCAGGAGCACGACCCCTTCTGAAGTGTTCACACGCAGCCCCGCACCAGAGCCTGTGTCTGCTGGACGATCGTCAATCACAGACATAGACCCTGGATGGAACCGACTGTTTTCGTTAGTGCTCGATCTCTGTTTGCACTTTGCCGACGGCGCAATCACTGCGCCTCCCATAGTCACTGCACCTGTCGTGGCAGTCACACCACCAGATGTGGCAGTAACTGCACCTGCTGTGACTGTCACTGCACTTGCGGTGGCATTCACTGCACCTGCTGCAGCATTGACTGTGCCCGTGGCAGCATTCACCACCCCCGTGGCTGCGTTCACTGTGCCCACCGTGGCGTTCACTGGGGTAGTGAGAACGTTCACTGGCCCCGTGAGAACGTTCACCGGCCCCTTCAGGACGTTCACGGGCCCAGCAGGGGTGCTCACCAAACCCTTCAGTGTGGCCACCGAGCCCTTCACGGGGCCTTTCAGGGCATTGACTGGGACCAGGGAGACGTTCACCAGGCCCGTCAGGGCGCTCACCAGGCCGGTCAGGGTCTGAGGAGCTGGTTTTGCCAGGGTTATCTTCTGTGAGTTCTCCAAATCAATGCTGACAGGCATTCGACTAATAACAGAAGTAATTTTGGGAGCAATGACTGGAGCCACCTTTTCTTTGTCAGTAGCTGCTGGAAGCTCTGAGGCTTGGGTGTTGGAGGCGTTTGTAACTGGAGCTGTTTTTTCTTCTAAAAGGGGCCTTTTAGATTCAACTGGAGGGGGTGGTGCCTCATGCAGGCAAGGGGCAGCGCTGACGGGCTCTGCAATGGCCGTGGTGACACTCGTGGAAGTGACACCTGGTGCAGACACGTACTTGGGATCCATGAGAATCTTCCTCAGCGTGCTGGAGCTGGTGTCTACATCAGAGGCCTTTGTGTCTGGGGGAAGAGCTGGAGATGGGGTGGACTGAGCCCGTGGCTCCTCCTGCCTTGTGATCCACTCTGTCACCTTAGTAGGGGGGCTCTGGTGTGGCATGCCCCCAGAGGTGACAGGGGGTGGGAGCTTTGCTGCAGTTACAGAAGGAAGCACGGGTGTGGGCATGCTGGGGTCGCTGGGCGGTGTCACCGGATCACTCTCAATGACTGAGTGCACCTTGAACCTGGCTTGAGGATCACCATCCACCGGTGCCGGCTGCGAGGCAGGGGGCGGGTCTGGGAGCACAGACACTTTGGTTGGAGTCTTTTCTTCAACACTGCTTTCCTGGGACACATTCTCTGCACATGGAGTCTTGCCTGGGTCAGGAACACACGGCTGAGGAGAAGTGGAGGGAGGTTTTTCGCTCTGCTTTTCTTCCTGTGGAGGTTCTGGGGGTTGCGCCGCTGTCCCCTCACTTGCAGCAGGACTCTTGCTTTGAGCCTGGTCAGATTCTGAGACGTGGGTCTCCACAGGAGCCCCCACTTTCTTGTTCGTATTGCGTTTGCGGCGTGACCGGGTCGTCTTCTGGCGCCCTTTGTCTTTCCGGACAAGAGCAACTTCTGCTTCTTTGGACCCTTTGGCCTCCTGCACTGAGTGAGGGGTTTCACTGCTATTCCCTTTGGCTTCCTTGGTATCCGCTGGGCCTGATGAGGGGGCAGGGGCACTGACTGACGGCCCAGAAGATTCTGTAGCAGCCTCGGTGTCCAATAGGCCAGACACGGCCTCGTTGGTCTCGGGCTCCACTCCCTCCTCGGCAGGCCGCAGCGCTTGTGCGTGGGGCTGCGCATCTGTGTGAGATTCCGTCGGGTAAGGTGTAGGGGCCGGAAAGTTTTCTGGCTCCCCCCCAGAAATGTCATTGATGATGGAGCCAATGGCTGCAGCCAGCTCTGTTTCGCTCGCTTGGTGTGCAGGCTTGTCCCTGTCCTCTGAGGCGAGGCCCTCTGGAGCGTCCGTGGCGGCTGCCTTGTAGGCTGCGTTGGCGGAGGTTTCCGTGAGCTTTGCGATGTTCTCCACAGCCTGCTCCAGCTCCATCTGCTTGGCTAACTGAGTGGCTTCCGGGGACAGCTGAGAGGCAGACACATCTTCCTTCTCTGCTTCCTTGTCTGGATCAACTGGATCACTTTTCAACTGGGATGATGAACCACCTTCCTTTTGGGGACTCTCACTTTTCTCGGGGGAGACTGCCACCACCACGGCTTCCTTCTCCCCTGCCTGTCCCGCCGCCCCGGCAGCCCCCCTGGGGCTGACAGCAGCACCCACATTTTCCAGACTTGCAGATTTGTCCACTGCTGATCTCGAGTTTCGAGATCTTCCTCTTTTTGATTTGGAGGGCTTCTCGGGGGCTGGCTTCTTCTCCACCACTTCAGTGGGGGCGGTTGCAGGGGGATGCTTGTCTGTGCCGGCTTCTTTGCTGTCACGTTTCTGCTGGCTTCCTGCCTCCTCCTCCCCAGCCTTAGCTGCCGTGTGACTCTCTCTCCCACCTATTTGGGGGCCCACCTCAGTGGTAGCATCAGGACGTGTAGCATCAACCTTCGGTTCATTTTTCCCCTTTTTCCCCTGGGGACCACCAGTGGCTGTGTTCTTTTGAGATCGGGGAGATCGCCACCCCTCCGCTGGCTTGACTGTTTCTGTGGGCTCTTTGGCCTCGTTCTCATCCTCTTCATCAGCTCGACGGCGTGTTTTTGGAGGCCTTCCCCTCCGAGGGGTGGTGGGAGCTGCCGCAGCCTCCTGAAGCTCTCGCTCCAACCTCTTTCTGGTCACTCTTAGCTGCTCGACAGGCTCTTTGACTGGAGAGCGTCTCTCGTGGTCAGCTGTGGTCGCATAAACACTCCTTACATTCCGTCGCCTTGTTCGGCTGAGAGGCAAACTCGGTTCCGGGTGTTCAGGGTCCACAGCAGAGTTTTTAGAGGCAGTCCTTGTAATCTTTTCCGCCTCCATCTTCAATTCTAAAAGCTTCTGTGCTTCTCCCCGAGGAGAATTGGACCGCTTTAGTTTCTCCCGGTCTATTCTCTCGCTCTTCCTCGTCACGGGCTTCTCCACGACACTAGCTGCAGCTGCCTGAACTGGGGTCTTGGAACGCTTACTTTTGTTGGGCTTCTTATCTTTTGTAGTAACTGGAGGATCAACTTCTAACTCTTCTGAAGCTTGAGGCTGAACCTCAGGGGCAACGTCAGCTTTCTGATGTGCAGCAGGCTCTGTGTCAGCAGCTGAGTCCAGCTTTTCGACTTGTGGCTCATTGGCTTCCTCAGACTTCTGAGTTGGTTTAGAAAGTGGTTGGGTACTGTCAGGTTCTGGGTCTACACTGCTCTCTGCCTGGGAAAACGAGGCCCCAGGAGTTGGAGGCTTGGCATCTAGATAAGGCAGCTGGTCACTCGATGAACCTTCTTCAACAGAAGGGGCCGCCGTGGCAGCATCTTTACCGGTGTCCACTCCTGGGGCCAGGTCTACTTGCTCGGGCTGTTCCACGGGGGCAGCAGCCAGTTCAGTCGCCGGCTTTGCTTCTTCTGAGACAGCGGCTGGCTCCACGGTCCTCTCTTCTGTTACCGGAGGCACCTCCACTATTTTGTCACTGGTCGTCTTCTCCAGTGCTGATAACGTTGAGTCTGGAGTTACAGCTGTGACACTAGGAGGCCCAACTGAAGGTGGCGTTTTCAGTTCTGACTCTTTATTCTCAGAAGCAGATTCCGGGGTCTTAGGATGATTCTCTGTATCTTCCTGTTTCTCAACCTCTTTGGGTTTTTGGTCTTTTTCCTTTTCTTTCTGTTGCATTCGTGTGAGCTCCATAAATCTGCTATGGAATAGAACTACTGGCTCTTGAATTAACTCGGCTGTGCTGTTTGCTCCATCAGACGTCTGCCTACCATACAATCTACCAGAAATGAAGTCGGAGTCTTCATCCTTTCTCTCTAGATGCTGCAGTCGCTTGGAGTCCTGTTCAAAGATTGAGCTGTGCAAGAAACGAGAAGCAAATAGTTCTTGCCTCTCCTGCTCTTCTTCCTTGTGATCATCTTTTTTATCATCCATTTTCCCTTCGGAATCAGTCCTGATTTTCTTCTTTTTCATGTACCAGGAAGGAATAGGTCTCGGAGCAGAGTCGACCTTTTCTTTATCTTTGTTGTTCCGAAAATTAGCAAATCGAGAGTCCCAGTCAAGAAAAGACCAATTTTCTTCTCGAGATGAAGAGAGGGATTTTGCTCTTTCAAGCAAAGCTTTAGTGTCTGGTGTGATTGTCTTATCCAATGCAAAAGAATAAAATTTGTTCCTCTCTAAAGAACTAGAGAGTCTTTCATCTCGCTCACGTAGTTTGTCTTCTCTGTCCCTCAATAAAAAAGATAATCGGGAACTTTCAAATAATGCTGAGGCTCTTGGAGAGTGCGATTTGTGTTCACCATCTTCATCGGAATCAGAAGGCACCTCCCCAGGTTCCAGATCTCGTACAGACCTTTTCCGAAGGCTGTCTCTCTTAATTATGCTGTTTGGGAAACTCACGTCAAATCTGCTGGCATCTTGTTTCATTTGAGAGTCCCAACGATTTAGTTCATCTTCAGAATTCAAGACAGACAGCTTTATTTTGGCAATGTCTGCCATCTGTTCTCTCCTACTAGAATCATAAGGATTAAATTTTAAAGACTCTTCCCTGACTGTTATGTTAGAATAGGGGAGACCTTTTTCATCTACTTTAGGAGACCCTTTCACTGACATTAGCCTAGGGGAGCCTATGGGATCATCATCTTCAGGAAAGGAACCGTGTCGGATACTGGGGGAACAACCAGTCCTTTCAGAATCTTCGCTGATTTGGCGTGAACTTCTGTAATTCCTCTCTCTCTTGGTGCAGATATCAAAATCAACATGATCCATCCTTTTCTTTTTGCTGGGAGGTGAGTCATCGGTGACATCTTGAGGGGGTTTGCCTACCTCATGAACAAGGCTACGTCTTTCATATTCATCTATATCTTTTTTAGGACTGCCAAACTTCTCAGACTTGGCTATTTCCATCTCCATCTGCTGTTTTCTACGACTCTGCTCCATTTGTTTTCGGTAACTCTGTGTGTGATCAATGTCGATGCCAATTTTTTCTTCAGTATTTACTGAATGTGATTTCTCTTGGCCTGATTTATGTTCAGGTGTTTCATCACGAAGACTGCAATAGTTTTTCCTAACATCCTCTCTTTCTGATCCTTGATCATCTAATAGCTGTAACTGTTTGAGCTGCGGTTTTGAGTGAGTGGGTTTTTTTGATTGGATTTCTTGATTTTCCACAGATTCACCTACTGGCTCTCCCAGTCTTGCTTGTAGGTCTGAGCTGGGCCTTGAGCCAGAACCAACAGGAAGACTGGTAAGCTCCTGACAGTCTTTGGGGCTGGGAACAGCATTTAGTCTGTCCAGTTTGATTTTTCTGGATTCTCTTTTAAGAATTTCTTTCCTCACAGGCTTTCTTTCAGCCTCTCCTTCCTTCAGCAGGATGACATCTCTAGACGATACGTCAGGCTGCTTTTTCAAAAGAACTCGAGCATCCTCCATCTCTGGACTGCTTTTCTTGACTTCTGGTTTTTGCCTGTCTGCTTTCAAATTGGAATCTGCAAAACGCCTTTTCCTTGCTTCCAGCTTCTCCAGATCCACAGCACTCACTCCGTCGGCAGGCTGCTCTGGTTTCAGGTGCTTCCTGGTTTTAAGCCTGCTGTCCTTGTCTACTACTTCAATGTGGCTCGAAAGCACCTTTTCCTTTGGCACTTTCATTCTAACAGATTCCAGTTTAGACGAGTCAGACTTTGCAGGCTCAGTATGAGAGACCTGAAGTTTCTGCTCCAGGGCAGAAGACTTGATGGTGTCGCTGTCAAACTTGGCTTTCAGCTTTTCCACAGGAGCGTGGTCGACGACCTTTCCTTCTTTTTCTTTCACTCGGGTCAAAACCACACAAGGCATCAGTTCCAGGCGGTTTTTTGCTATTCCTTCTTTGTCAGCTTTCTCTCTGCTCAGTTTATTAGAACTCCTTGGCTTTTCAGGGCTCTGTTCTCTCTCATTTTCTTGGTCTGTTTCTGAAGACTGAGAACTAGGGGAGTGAATTTTTCCTTTTCGTTTCTGCTTCTCAGTTTTGTCCTTTTCCACTTTTTCCTTCCTTATCAAGCGTCTCTCTCTCTCCACTCTCTCGGGATCAAAAGTTCGCTCTTTATCTGCCTTTTCATTTTTTGTATAGCGCTCCAGACGAGATTTGTCAAGTTTATCATACCTCGGAGGAGAGAGTGAGCTGCAGCTGCCGCTCCGGTCTGAGGACCGGCTGTAAAGCCTCCTCTCGGAATCACTGGGCAGCCTCTCTGACTGGGAGGGAGACGCTCCAGGACTCTGTGGACGGCGCAAGTGCACCGGACTCTGGCTTCGTTCGATTGGCCTTCTCTCATGGTCTCTGTCCCGGTCAGACTCAAATCTCTCGCGTTCTCTTTCCCGCTCCCTTTGCCTGTAACTGTATTCCCGAATATCTTGTTCATAAGGATCATTCCTGTAATCTCTGTATTCCCGAGGATCATCATAATAGCGTGATTCATAGTAGTCTCCTTGGTAAGTTTCCCATTCTGAATAAAATTCTCTCCCTCGAGCTGGATAGTCCCGCCTGGAATCTTCAGGATATGTGCCTGGAGTCCGGACATTCTCGTAGTATGTACGATCCTGGTTATAGTCGTAGGATCCCCTTCGCTCCTCTCTGCCAAAAAATAAAAGACCTTAGTAGTTCCTTTTGTTTCTTCGTCACTTATGCATTACGTCATGTACGTGAAATTAGAAAGTCCTGTTTCTAAATATTTTTGCCATTACTTCATCATTTGTTAACTGATTAAATTGCAGCGACTGTCCAATACAGTAGCTACCAGCCACACACGGCTACTGAGTGCTTGAAATCTGGCTCGTCCAAATGGAGGTGTGAGTGTAAAATACACACCAGATTTTGTAGACACAGTTTAAAAAAAAATAATAATAATAATTTATTTAGATTGACTATATGTTGAAATAATATTTTAGATATATTAAGTTAAATAAAATTAATTTCATCTTTTCCTTTTTATTGTGGCTACTAGAAAATTTTAAATCACATATGTAACTTGCATTACGTTTTTATTGGCAGTGGTGGCTCAGCCTTTTTTCATGCTTTTGGTGACTCTGGTGTAGTGAAAAAACAGACACCACTAGTTACTGGACAGTATCACACCCCCACATTTCTAAATCCTTCATCATTACTTTTCTACCAAAAAATATTCTTACCACAACTTAGAAAATAAATGCACTGTTTAGAAAAACAGATAAAAATTTTAATTAAAATCTTAGAACCTTTGTGACCTGTATGATATCGTTAACACCTCTATCTCAATTCACAATTAAAACAATATATTTTGGGGGCTGGTTAAGCTCTCTGAGCTCAGTCTCTTCACTCATGAATTGATAGTACCTTTTCCTCATAAGGCTCTTAAGCCTATAAAAACCTTCCTAGCATAATCCTGGGCACACACTTGGCCCTCAGTAAATGCTGTCACTTTCCCCCAGCTGCGAACTTGCAAATCAGGAAGGACCGCAAGCACTGAGAGAGGACTCCTCCACTGCAAAGGAACTCACCACCCCTTGTTTTCTCTCACAAGGACCTGTCTGGTACATTTAAAACATAATTAAATTTATACATAAGAACACATATGTTGTAAAAAATTAAATACACCTGTATTAGAAGCCAATTAACTCCTTCACATGTTCATTCACAGGAATTTTTGTTCTCTCAGGTACGTGTGGCTTATTCATTCTAGACAAGATTGCCATTAGTAGTAGCTCATTAAAACACAACAATACTAGAAAACTTAAGCCGCTTAAAGGCACAGGCTTTGTCTTGTCAGACACAATTTCTCTAGCTCTTACAACAGTGCTTGTTTCATAGTAGGCACTCAAATATTTGTTGGAAGAATGAACTTTAGAAAAATACATCAAAGCTGCTACTAGGTGATGTTCTAACCCTTTTGAACAGCAAATGAAGCATCTAGACTGACTATTCAAACACTGGAAGCATCAAAAACACATTATTGCATGTATTTATACTGAACTTTCTCGGTTCAAAGTCAGTATTTTATATCTATGACATTTGGTTTAATTGAATTCAAGATAATCCTTCTACAGCTCCATAAGAATCACATTCTTCGCCTAAATAGTGACCAGCCATCTCGTAAATAAATGTCCCAGCTACTCGGGAAGCTAATGCAAGAGGATAGCTTCTTGAGCCCAAGAGTCTGAGGCTGCAGTGAGCTATGATCTCACCACTGCACTCTAGCTGGACTGACAGAGTGAGATCCTGTCTCACAAAACAAAAATAAATAAGCATGAATTTTGCTGGGCCTCATGACTACAAAAAGAAATGAGCAGTCCTGCCCTCAAGGAACTCAACAACTTAAGCAGGGACAATATAACTGAGCATTTGGGCCAGAGGGGCTCTGGCAGGGGTGTGCACAGAGGGACACAGAGGAGCTACAAAGAGTCAGGTTGGAAAAAGGACGCTGTTCGCATCACTGCACAACATCCAGACTACCATAAGTAGATGAGAAAGTCACCTAAATCATAATGGGACCCTGTAAATTCATCTTGAGAATTACTCTGGTGAACTGTAAACTCAATGCACTAGTGGGTAGGAACCCTGGGTTTATCCCCAGCCCAACCATTTAGTAGCCTATGACCTTATTAGCAAAAGTCATCTGATCTTCAGTTCCCTCCATAAAACAGGACACAGTGCCCTGCCTGCCAGAGTATTTGAGGGATCAAATGAAATACTACTTTGTAAATGGCAAAGGCTTGTGAAAACAGAATTATTGTTTGTATTCCTAAGCTGAATTATCACTAGAGTTAAAGCATTTTTGTTCGTTCATGCGGCAACTATTCAGTGGGATAACTTCCTCCCACTCTATAGAAAAGGCACAGATCCTCAAGTTCTACTGCCAGGAATGCATTCCACAGGCACTGCTACCTGAAACCCAATGGGGCAAACCTGGGTCCCAGCAAAGGCCCTCCTGCTTCCTACATTAGGAGATAACCACCATTCGACAGAGATAAATTACCCTGGGAAAGAACCAAAGAGCAAAGCCAAAGCCAGATCATCACGAAAATGAATGAATTTTAAGTAGTAATATACAAAAATTAACACCCACACTACATTACCGAACCCTCACAAGACAATGCTTTTTAAAAAATATTTAATGTACACAGAGGATTTTAATGGATTTTTTATCTCTTAGGTACAACTAGGCCTCCAACACACTTTCATTCACTTTTGGATAAGAATTCCCCTAAGCACTTAATGTATTAACAATGACTTCAAACTGCTACTTGGGGAACCAGGACCCAGAACATTTTTTTCCTCTCCCAACAGACACATACATTCTCTTGCACGTGCACACACAGCTTCATGCTCGCTCTCGCTCTTACACTCACATACACACAACTGAGACACAACAGCCTATCAAGACTGACAATCTGTGATCTTTTATGATTTGGATTCTGCTACACTACTGAGAAACCATCGAAACCTTAGAAGTTAAAGCTTTTGGGAATCTGACTGTGGGGGACATTGTTCATTTAAAAAGCTCCAAGTATTCAATGATTACTGTACAATATTCCACTCCAAAATGACTCAAAGTGACATACACTCTCTATGATTTAAGCAAAAATGAACTCATAAAGACAAGCAGTAGGAAGGGAATGCATTCAACAGGATCCTGGCAGCACAATCCGGACTTGGCTCATCCTGGTCAGAGAGCCCTTTTGATACCAGAACTGAAGTGTCTAAAGGCATTTTTCACACAAAGCCTTCTGTCTAACACAGGGTACAGGAGTGGAGATCTACTGGTAACATTCTAGGAGACTTAATCGTAGAGGCGTGTCTGGACAAACAGCTTGACCATAGGGACAATAGTTTCCATTTTCACATGTAATCAGCTACTGAGGAAACTGGTGACATTATGTTAAAATGTTTTAATATATTTGGTCTATTTGGCAGAAAAAATATCAAATACGACATTATCGTGACTGAAAATATTAACAAGGGGAAATCAGTTTTGCCCTTCACATTGTCCAAGTCACCAACTTATGTATACTTTGGCTTATTGATTCACAATGTATTTAAGAGATTCAAATTTAAAATAAAGCTCTTGATGTTCTTTTGGAAGATTTTGTTTTTTAGTTAAATGTTTGAGGACATATGTGGTGACATCCTGGATGTTGTCATTACTAAGGCATTTAACAGTATATAATGTACTCTAACATATGTTATCAAATTTAATTTAAACTGTAAGGTAGAATGATTTATATTTATAATTAATGGTACATAAAGTCTGGCAAAACAGTAACCCTTTCAAATTGTAGGAGCTTTCAGTAAGAAATCTAAAAACTGGCTTCATAAAAATAAACCTGTGTTTTTCATATGAGGTGGTAAGTTTTTTAAGAGATGAGAGTTGGGGTAAGGGCTAAAAAATAAAACTTCATCCCATCTGAAGTTGATGTATTCAAACTCCATCTACACTGAAAGGGTTAGAATACATACCTTCTTTCTATTAACATTTCATAAAAGTCTCTGATATCTTGACCAGATTTCTCCATGCAGTGATAAAATGCCAGCTGGCTTTCACGATTTGCAAAATCCACCTTAAGAAAAAAAAGGACAGCAGGTGTTTATTGCCAAGTCTCAAATTTTAAAGATGGAAAATGTTATCAAATTTGAAAATCCTTCACAACATAGCCCTTCTGGACAAACTTCAGGAAACAACAATCTATCTCAAGTGAAAGAGTCCTCATAACGAAACTATATTGTGTTAACCTGAAATTTCCCAAATTCTAGTAATACGAAAATTCTGATAAAGAAATGTAATTTAATGTTTCAGACCCGACTCTAAAGGAGTGAAAAAGCAAGACAGAAAACTGAAATGGCAATTAAAAATCAAATGAAGTCAGGCATGGTGGCTCATGCCTGTAATCCCAGTGCTTTGGGAGGCTAAGGTGGAAGGATTCAAAACCAGTCAGGACAACATAGCAAGACCCCCACTGTCTACAAAAAAAAATAAAAAGGTTTGCTGAGCATGGTGGTGGCATTCCTATAGTCCCAGCTACTCAAGAGGCTGAGGCGGGAGGATCACTTGAGCCCAGGAATTTGAGGTTATGGTGCACTATGATCAAGCCAAACCAAAAAAAAAAAAATCAGATGGACTAAATCCAGCAATCTCTGATGAGCATAATAAATTTGCTGGAACCACAGTTAGAACATAAAACAAAATACGGAAGAACATTAAAAATTCACTCACAGCTGGGCCTTAAAGTCATTAAAACATGATATCCATCAATCAATAGCTTACTTCCTTTTGAAAATACTTGTTTCAATCTAACCATTATAGACATTAAGTGTATACATTTCTTCAAACTACAAATATCAAATTTTAAAACACATACACCAGACCGAAAAAAAATCATGCTTTCACAGTGGTTACCCACTCTTTAGAAGAGGAAGACAGATCATTTGGAAAGCTGGACTGATACTTTCAGCCCTAGGGTGTGCAGATACCCACAGGTAACAGTGGGTGGGCCTGTTGTGAGAGTGTCCACATGCGCCGTCAGGTACCAAAAGCATTGAGGAGCATACTTCTTTGAGTGACAGGATTTTTTAGGGAAGGATCTGTGGCTAATGGTTTTTTAAAAAGACCCTCTGCCCGTAAGTAGCTGAGCAGAAAAATCATAATATTCCCCTTAAACACTGCAGATATATACTACATGTCCTGTAAACCAATGTCCTTGCTGGCAATCTACAAATGCCAGTTACTGAGAGAATGAGATTTGAATACGATTTGGTTTTGCTTCTGTTTAAAGTCATTCTGCACACCTTAATTTTATTCCCACCGATTTTCCTCCCCTTGGTCTCTTTTACAGCTGCTTGTGCATATTCTATTTCATTGTAGAGAACCAGGGCCATGCCTTTTAAGCGGTCAAACACCACCTGTAAAAAACAAAACAGAAACCAAATAAGAGCCTCATCCACTGGACTTAGTGTCAGTCCCCACAAAATCCTAAGTCACAAGGACACTGCCAAGAAAAAATACAATTTTGTGTACTTTATCCTAGAAAAGATTTCAAGCCTTTTCTGATGATGCACGTTGTAGTGAACACACTAAACTTAAAAAAAAAAAAACCTTGAAAGGGAGAAAAGAAATTTAAAGAATACTGAATCTACAAAGAATGTCAGTAAATTTTGATTGTAAGTAGCACTACTGTCCTAATGCTGGATTTTTTATTTTTAAGATGTATATTTCTCCAAACGACAAAAACTATATTTAAAGAAATGTCCAAGTTATACAACATACCCATCGCAGAGTAAACGTGCTTTTAAGGAGTTAAAGTTTTACATTCACACAATGGAACTGGGTCCAAAAACCCTGTTCCTGTCGTTTGTGGGTGTGCCATAAAATAAACACTAGTTAGATGCATATTCTGTTGTGTGACCGTCCCTTCAAAGTCACCATCTTTTAAAAAAAAAGAAGTCTAATTACCTATTTAGTGTAAATGTAAATAATTATATAACCAGGCTAATTGTAACGTGAGATAAAATTATAAAAGCCCCTAAGAAACATTCTATTTAAGTGTATTATGAGAATTAATTTCAAAATCAATCACCCCACATGGTTCAAAACAAATTTTCAAAATATTCATATCTTAAGGTAATAAATGCAATGCCCTTAACACCAAGAAAAAAGACTCAGAAGTAAAGGTGAAACACACACCAAAACCTCCCACCTACCTTTACTACAGGCCCGTATCGGCAGAAATGTCGTGTTAAATACTGATCTGACACATTTGAAGAAAGCCCATCTAACCATACGCAGTTTGTAGGCATGCTCTTTCCAAAACCCAGCTGAATATAAAAGGAAAAATTTCTATTAGTAAAGTTCACAATTACTATTCAACTACAGAATTCTCAGAAAACTAGTTTTCTTCTGCAGGAATCTTAGCAAATCAACATCTCAAGTGGGAACCATCTGGTTAAAATCAAATGGAAATTTACAAAAAAGCAATCCTGCCTGGCTAATCAAGTATTGATTCAGATTATAGTATAACTGGATGAGGATACAAAGAAGTGTATCACCTTTATGGCTGATACACTTACTGCAATCTTAATCAGACATATGCACCAAAAACGCCAAATCTTGAAAAACAAAGCAAATCACAACAGCACAATAATTTATGCAAATCTGTTTACCTTGAGACGATTATTTCCAAGGTATTCCCCATCCATCTTCTTAATAGCTTTACAAACACTGGCAATATCACAGTATTGCAAGAATGCATACTGAGGAACTCCATTTACTTTCTTAATATCAATGTCCTGAAAAACCCAATCAACACCACTTAGTCATATGCCAACAAGAAAATAAATCGGAATAAACCAAGTCCATACAGATGTGTATTTCTCAAAAAAGCTGTATTTCCAATAATCATTTTCTTAGTTAAAATTATACATCTTAATACAGCTATATATCAGTAGTTTAAATGTTGTATAACATAGCATTTGTAGTCACAAACCATGAAATCCTTCCCATGTGAGCCTCTCTGCAGAGGATGCAACTGTACTACAACCCTAAATTCAAAATTTAAAATCCATTAACATCAGTATTAAGATAGAAATGTATGATAATAAAGAAAAGGTAGCCTATTTAATGAAATCCTAACAAATAATTCTCTTCTGCAATATCTAAAAATCCTTATTAGAAGCCATGCCACTTAAACTGTAATAGTTGAGAAGAGTAAGAATGATAAATCAAGTTTTCAAAAAGTAATTTAAAACATGCAATCTTGAATGAGAAGACCCATTCTATCAGTATATCCAACTGAACCAAGGCTGGTGATTGATAAATATGATGATAATCTCTCATATCCAGAATGAATAGATATATAAATATCTGAAATACTCTGTGAAGACCCACCAGAACAGCATCCCTGGATTAAAGAAACACTTATAAAAGAAACCCCTATCTCTTCTGGAAAGCACAAAACCTGCAGTTGTACCTGACACTCTCATCCTGCCTACTAAAAGGAGGCGGTGAAAAAACTTGGCTTTAATATAAAAATGGTCCAGAGAAACCACAGTTAGATGGCAGAAATCTGTACTGAAAAAAAAAGGACCTGGGGCCGGGCGTGGTGGCTCGTGCCTGTAATCCTAGCACTCTGGGAGGCCAAGGCGGGAGGATCATTTGAGCTCAGGAGTTCGAAACCAGCCTGAGCAAGAGTGAGACCCAATCTCTACCAAAAATAGAAAGAAATTGGCTGGACAACTAAAAATATATAGAAAAAATTAGCTGGGCATGGTGGCGCATGCCTGTAGTCCCAGCTACTCGGGAGGCCGAGGCAGAAGGATCACTTGAGCCCAGGAGTTTGAGGTTGCTGTGAGCTAGGCTGACGCCATGGCACTCTAGCCCGGACAACAGAGTGAGACTCTGTCTCAAAAAAAAAAAATAAAAATAATGACCTGGGCCATGCATTGCAGAATCAAGTATTGTGAGATTATATAACTGTCCTTAAAGGTCACAAGCCAATAATCAAAACTCAAAACAGCAAAATGAGTAATGTATTTAAAGAGCTATTCGATGGGTATTAAAAAAAGCAATGATCTATACTCAAAATTACTCAAAGTAATGCTAAATAGGAGTTGATTTTCACCATTGCATAGAATATAAAAACCCAGGATAACTCCACTTAAGAGAGTATCTCCAAAGAAAACCGGTGGGTGGACTCAGTAACCAGGTTCTTTTGGCTATGGCTTAATCTGTTATCAATAAGCAGCAGAGCATTTTTCCAAAGTGAGTGTGTCATTTAGAACAGTGACACTCATCAGCAATTGCTACCATGATGAGATTGTGATTTTCAACAGAATACTGACATGCCTACATTATTGAGAACTATGGCTCTTAAAACACAATCATTCCATCTTTAGCAATCCTCATGATGAGATGCATCCATGTACCCAAATTATATCTTTCTACATTGCTCCAAAATTTAAAGTAGCAGCCACATTCAAATAAAAGTATGTCTAAAAGTTTTATCAACTCATAGACCCATGAATGCCAAACAGCAAATTAAGTAATAGATAACCGTGTAAAGACAAAAGAAGCTAGGGCCCAGATAGGTTAGTACACACAACACCTGTCTAGGTAGGCAGTAGAACTGAATGGAATTATGGTAGACATTACTCTCACAAAAGAAACTGAAAAATCAAAATAACTGAAAAAGAAAGGAAGATGAATGTTTTGCTGGTATATTTCTCTAAATATATAGCTTTTCTATTTTCTCCTTCTTTTCTACCAACCATTTCTATCTCTTGCCCCCAGCTCCGGTATAATGAGGTTGAGATCAGCCACAAGCACAAATAATATTTTATAAGACTAGATTATGTCATTTAAAAAAACCAAGAATCTTTTGCTTAGAACAATGATATATAAACAAGAATGGATAGATAAATGGACAGATACATGGACACATAACTCACACTCCTGAAAGATTAACT
>NW_012153840.1:1598124-1602571 GCF_000956105.1 Propithecus coquereli
ATAATCATATACTAATTTGCTTCTTTTTTTACAAACATGTTTTTCTCTTCCAGATTGTTCTTTCAGTCCACAGGACTAGAGAGAGCATTAAAATAGAAATTGATGGACAAAGATACAAATGGATAATATGTATGTACAAACAAAACAAACATATAATATCCAATGGGCTTCTATAAATCATCTTTTAGCAGGAGTAAAAAACACATAGAACAAATGGGAAAAATATTCGCTACACCATTATGTGTCATCTCTCCAAATATAATCTGTACTATGCTTTAGGTTTTATGACAAAGATCTAAAATTGTTTTCATTGTAAAAGCAACATACCACAATTTCTCCAAAGCGCTGGAAGATGTTGCGAAGGTCATGGTAAGTAGTGGTTTTCTCGAGGTTGCCAATAAAGAGAGTTCTTGTTGCTTTGGGGTGAAATTCATCTATCCTTTCATCCAAGGGGCGAAACTCATTTTCACTCTCTGTTTCTATAAGCAGGATGGGGACAGAGTGAAAAGAAAAGACAGTGTTTTAATGTATATTTACATACCATGTGAAAATCAACATTTAAAAAATAAAATCTCTGAAATAATGGGCTTGAATACTCACACAAACTGAAATATCATAAACGCTTTCAGAAATAGCTGCCCCTTGTTAACTCCAAAGCAAAAGAATACAAAGGCTAAAGAAACTTGTCAAAAAAAATTAAGGATGAAGTAACACTTTGTTTAACCTTTAAAACAAAAATGGGTTGAATTTAAATGTGCTAAGTTGATTTGTTTTAAAAATAATCACTGACAAAGAAATAGATTTTAAGCCCTAGCAAAAATAATTATTTGAGCCTAATCTTAGGATGCAAAATTATGTAGCAGGTTCTCAATCTGGGGTATAAAACTACAATCTGAAATAGACATAAAAACTTGTCTGAAAATAGTCCAGCTTCCTTATTCAACTTCATTTACTTTTCAACATTTTACAAGATATTTAGCATTTCATGTTTATCTAATTAACAACTACTTAAATGTAGGAATTTTAGATTCAAGAATACTGTATGAAAACTGACTGAAACAACATTTATCAAATATCTTCTTTTGGTATTATATGGTCCCCACTGACAAACAAAAAGAGGTTAAATGATATTTAAGATTTCTATTTTTTATGATCAAAAGCCCTGGCTTAATTTCTTATTCAATCATAGCCTTTCTCTGAAGCTCCATTTATTAACTTGG
Source organism: Propithecus coquereli (assembly GCF_000956105.1). Lineage (NCBI taxonomy): Eukaryota > Metazoa > Chordata > Mammalia > Primates > Indriidae > Propithecus > Propithecus coquereli. The sequence continues at coordinate 1,599,345 of NW_012153840.1, forward strand.
TCTAGGGCAGGGACATACAAGGTTTTGTTGATAACAATTATAGTACAATACTGCATGTTCTCTTTTTTCCCTTAATCTAAAACAAAGCCATCCCCCCAAAATTAATATTTAATCAACTTTACTGAAACAAAGTGTTTAGTGCCAGCTATTGAACATTACTGATGATGTCAATGCAACACTGGTATTAAAAAACTCAACTTCAGAACTACTGAGTGAATTCGGCCAGAATACACCTCACTTCTGATTCCAGATTGCTGGTTCTAAAATGGTAGTTCAGCTTAATCTTAAGTAGTTTCATCAAAGAACATGTACTTTAACAGAGTTAGGACCCAGAAACTGCCCAGAGCTCATACTAGCTGTCTCCGTACTTTCACCGTATCTCAAAGGGGCATATTTTACTTTAAGTTCAACTCAATCTTCTTGAAGCTATCTAATAGTGGGCAGATATTTAACAGTATTTCCCAAAAAATGCAACAGAAAAAATAATTCAGATGCATCTTGAGGTGTGTACTCTGAAGGGCAGAGTAAGTAAGGGAAGGCATGATTTGCAACCATTAAGATCTGTCATGGCTTCATTCGTACCGAACAGCTTGGTAAATTTTCAAAATCGGAAACTCAGTAAGCAAAGAAAAAAAAGGTGTTTTCCACATGCAGAATACTTAACCTTTGTGACCAGTCAAAATCTTAATACCTACACATACTTGGAAAAACGTCGTTTATCCTGTAATATCGTGTTTAGGGGATTCTAATGCTATGCATAGGATTAAGAAAATAAAAGTATAATCTTAGAAGCCACCAGGGGTCTATCAGCAAAGGTAGGTTCCCTGGATTTGGATCTTTTAAAAAGGTCCTTGAGGACTGCCCAGGCAACAGAGAGAGACTCTGTCTTTATTTTAAAAAAAAGAAGAAGAAGAAGAAAAAAAGTCTTTGACCTAAGCAATCATTTCAATATAACATATTCAACTGCTTTCAAATATCCTATTAAACTGGTATTTAATGTTGTCCCATCCGGGAAAAGTATCTTCAACTTTCCAGTGCTTGAACCAACTAAACTTTCCAAAATCTTCACTAGCAAGTGGTTAAAAGCTCAACTATTTCCTGGAAGCTAGTTAGGTAAAAAAGCTTTTTACGGTAAAAATCTTAAGCTAGCCCTTACCATTTGGAAACCACAGTCACCTACTGAATGCTCCTGGTAAGATCTTCATTACTTAATTATGATTAGCTCTAAAAACTTAAATTATAAGACATTCTAAATATTATTCCTCAAGCAGTTATGACCCATTCCATATGTGTTAAATTTTAAGAATGAGAGTTCTCTGGGCTCAGTATAATTTAAGGTAGAACATCTCAAACTTGACAGAGGAAGGAATGTGAAGGCATAACCTACACATTCCTTTGAAAAGATAATATTCCTTTGAATTCCTATATTTCATTGTAAAATTAGGCACATTTTGCAGTATTCACTCTAACTCTGTGCCTATTTTAATATACAAATAACATTTACATGTCCTTATCAGGAAAATTATATTTTTTTCCTCTTGTCAAATAAAATGAATATTTCAAGAATATTCATGTTTACCTTATAAATGGGCCATGTTTATGATATAAATTCCACTCAAAGTCTTAGTCTTAAAGCTCAATTGTCTCAGTTTCACAAGGTACGAGCAGAATTTTTAATGTTTCTATTCATTCCTTTACAAATTTACCCGCAAGTTGCCTTAAATCAGGGGTTCCCAAACTTGAATGCGTAAATTCTCAACCAGTAAGCTGAGGTAGGGTCAATAGACCTGCCTTTCTTTTCTTTTTTTTAACTCATCACTATACAATTGAGAAATCTGCATTTTTAAATAAGCACTACAGGTAGTTCTGAAACAGGAGAAACACTGACCCAAGCCATGCCTGAGAAGACTTCCTGCCTTCCAATAGGTCTTACAGGTAGGTTCAAGCTAATAAAATGTTCTCTTGAAATTCTCAATGGGTTGCACCCATAAGCCTTAGTCTTACTTCTGTCACCATCTTTCAAGGTCACACAAGCTAGAATAACAGATCCAATTTATGCTGGGCATAACAGAAATAAAACAGGTCTAATCAGTCCCTCAAAATGATATTAACAAGTCTGCTTTCTGATTCAGGATAATTCTGTTGTCATTCTCCTAGGAACTATCTCCTAATTTTAATCAATTCAATCCTTTTGGGAAGGCTGGACTCAACAAGGGCCTCAAGCTCTTACTTTCAGACTCTTAAAAGTCAGTATTTCTCCAATGTAGAAATAGAAAAATCTTTACCCTACCTCACCAAAATAATGTTTTTTTATGAAGCTGAACAGTAAGTCTTAGTCTTAAAGCTCAATTGTCTTAGCTTCACAAAGAAAGAGCAGAATTTTAATGTTTCTATTCATTCCTTTACAAATTTACTCATGAGTTGCCTTAAATCAGGGGTTTCCAAACTTCAGTGTGTAAATTCTCAATCGGTAACCCTTGAAAATAGAAGACAGTGGAAGTATGACAATAAATAAAGCTAGAATAGTGTCCACATTCAAGGTAATATGCTACCCTCTCATAAACTGGAATACAAATAATGTATGTAATTTGTAATTAAAACTCAGCTTCCTCCTCTCTTACCTGGTCCTATCCATGCTGTTACTTCAATCTGCATGCCAAAGAAAAGTTTTCCTTTTGATGCAGTCAATGCTTTTTCTTGGTCCTCTTGCTGCCGAAAAAATACCAGACCATACCTCTCTTCTGAAGCTCCATGTATCTGCACTGAAGTCACCTTTCCAAATTTCTTAAATTCATGAAAAAGGCCATCTTTAAGGCTTGTATCTAAATCCCCAAACAAAAATAAGTTATTTATTTTTCTAATTTAATTACAATTAAATCAAGGTTATATAGTGAGCTATGATTGTGCCACTGTACTCCTGCCTGGGCAACAGAGCAAGACCCTGTCTCCAAAAAAGAAAAATTACAACTTTGTAAGCAAGCTACTAAATCTTTAGCTGGACTTTTTTTTTTTTTCACATTGGACAGGTAATGTGCCAGTGTCATAAGAAGGTTAGAGGGAGGCATGCCTCATATGTTAGTGTGAAAACCCAATCATCACCCTTATGAACCACAAAAGTTTCTAGCCTCATCTAGCCTGACTTTTGACTTAAGTTGTTATCATTAAAACATTACTTTTTCAAATTAAGAAAAAACTCTAAAGACATTTTTTTTTTTTTTTTTTTTTTT
>NW_012153840.1:1603704-1607919 GCF_000956105.1 Propithecus coquereli
AGAGCGAGACCCCCATCTCTACCAAAAAAAATAGAAAAAATTAGCCAGATGTGGTGGAGCACACCTGTAGTCCCAGTTACTGGGAAAGCTGAGTCGGGAGGATCGCTTGAGCCCAGGAGTTTGAGGCTGCAGTGAGCTATGATGACACCACTGCACTCTAGCCTGGATGACAGAGCAAGACTCTATCTCAAAAAAACAAAACAAATAAAACCCTTAAAACATAAAAATTTTACATATGGATTTATAATAAAACTGTGTTAATTAAGAAGGAAAGCCATATTTCTAGCTTTTCAAGCATCATCTCAATGATAAAATTGTGTAGGAAGTGTCATGTAACATGCTAAGCAATTTTGGTATCTTTTACACATGAATCATACTATGGGGGGGGGTCTTGTGTTAATTTGTCTCACTATAACAATGAAAGGTATACAAAAAGGCAAGCCAATTTTACCCCTTCTCCATTTCTAAATTACTAATCTAAATCAAAAGTTCATAAACTTTTGTGTCTTAATATCTCTATTCACAAACCTGGTATGTAAGTTTCATAGGCAATTCTAACAAATAATTTAACTGAAATACACTTAGCCAAGAAATACTTAATTTGGTCTTTGTTGGTTTGACTGTGCACTGAGAGTTCTAACTTGTGTACATGCTTAATATGCCCAAGGTAAGGATAACAGCATATATTGTCAACTGTCAATTAAAAACATGAGTAGAGACTATAGAATAGGTTCTAACTGGATTATTAATCATGACTTTCCTCATTTAAAATGCTAGTATTTTAAAATGGGTTTCCTATAAGAATTTTATGCTGGAAATTCCTTTCATGTAAGGCAGGACTTTAGGCCAACATAATAAACCTAACTGAAAATAGTATCAGTATTTCATCATACCAAATTTCCTCCAATACCAACATATTTAATCCAGAAACATATTTATTCAAAAATAAACAATGCTTTCTTTATATATCATCCATGATCATACAATCCTTATATGTATATATATGCACATAATAAACAATGTTTATGTAGATACATGTATATAGTATGTATAAGGAAAACATCATCTACCATGCAATCTTTATATACATACATGGACAACAAACTAAAACTACATAAAGTTACAATAATCACTTCCTTTTTTTTTTTTTTTTTGAGACAGTGTCTCACTGTGTTGCTCGGGCTAGAGTGCCGTGGCATCATCCTAGCTCACAGCAACCTCAAACTCCTGGGCTCAAGCGATCCTCCTGCCTCAGCCTCCCGAGTAGCTGGGACTACAGGCATGCGCCACCATGCCCGGCTAATTTTTTCTATATATTTTTAGTTGTCCGATTAATTTCTATTTTAGCTCTTGCTCAGGCTGGTTTCAAACTCCTGAGCTCAAACAATCCGCCCGCCTTGGCCTCCCAGAGTGCTAGGATTACAGGCGTGAGCTACCGAGCCTGGCCCACTTCCTTTTTCTTACATAGCATTAAATGTTAATGAACCACTAAAGAAAAACTTGTTTTTACTACAAAGTATAAAATTCAAGTTGGCCTATCTTCTCATTCGTCGGCAATAGCACTGAGGTAACTACAGTCATACAATATTTTACCTGTAGAGCGTACTGGAAGATTCTGAACCTTGATCCCAAAACTTTTACGGGGCTCATCTTTTTCCAAAGATGAAAGCAACTGGGAGGTGGGTGCCGGTACTGCTGCAGACTGAACTGATCGTGCGGGAGAGTCATCACTTGAACTACTGCTGGAATCACTGCTGCAGAAGGGCAACAACAACAAACTTCAGTAAAAAGACAGAGAAAATGGGCAGTATATTAAACTTCTTAAAATTGACAAGTAGCAATAACTACCAGGCTAAACTTTAGGACTAGGATTTCTGGAGGCCCTATATTCTCCACATCTATCTCATACTCTATCTTCAGAGATGGCAGAAGACAGTAAAAGTGGAAGCAAAAGAAACAGTCTTTTATCACCACATGCCATCTAAAAGGCAAGTGCTGCATTCTATGAATAATTTTTTTCAAATGAAATAAGACTAGTGAATGCAATTCACTTAGTGTAATAATAATAGAATAGTGGATATATGGGTTTTGGATTCAGAGATCTAGATTCAAATCTGGGCTCAGACATAAAGCATGTGTCCTTGGACAAATCACTTAACCTCTTGCTAAGCCTCAGTAAAATTAGTTTCCTATTATAATTTTATACCCAAAGTTATTTCATGTAACATAGGACTCTAGGCCAACATAATAAAACTAAATGAAAATAGTATTTCTAAAATTTCTTCATACCGAATTTCCCTCAATACTAAATGTATAAAATACCTAACTGCTCAAGTGGCAAGAATAAAACAAAGAAAGAAAGAAAAAAAAACCCAAATGTATAAAACAGGAATAATAATAGTACCTATATCTCACAGGCTTAAGAATTAAATAAAATAACCCAATGGTTTAGAGTTTGGAATATGACAGGTACCCAATAAATGAAGCAGCACTGCTCTGTTACTATTAGTTGTAGCAGTAGCAGTACTACTACCTCATGGGTAAACTGATTTTTAGGAAAACAAATATCCAAAATAATCTTCCAGGTAATTATAATTTTTAAATCTTTAAAGGACTAATGAAGAACCATTATTAAATTAAGGGCAAGAGCAGAATTTCTGGTTATTGAAATAATTAATGAGGCAATAAAACAAGTTTGATACAAGTTTGTATTATAGAAATGAAGAGAAAGATGATCAATGGTAATAATGATTTTAAAATAAAGTACAAAATAGCAATAGAAATTAGATTTGTTACAAATGTCATCATACTCTCTTGGTGAATACCACAACAATTTTGAAACAGGATGTAGAATTTAACTGTCAGCATCGCCTGCTATCCAATTTGAAGTAGTAACTAGAAGGGGCAATAGGTTTTAAAATGAATTATGAAATGATAAAATGGTACAAGTTTTGAGTTCCCATTCTGACATACTAACCTAAACTGCAATGTACATCCCCAATACAGCAAATTAACATTAAATGCACCACGGATTTAGAGATCCTGAATCTAAATAAAGGCACAAATTTAGATCCCCAAATACTTTTTAGTCCTACTAAACTGACAGAAAGCCCAAATGCCCAGAATGTGTCAATTTTACTTTTTAAAAATTTTTGTTTTCACGATTTTATTAAAACTAAAGAAGCACAACAGTTCATCAAAGCATGTGATACAGTATTCAGTTGTTTCTAAGGCCAAAAATAGTTAACATGCTGGGCGCAGTAGCTCATGCCTGTAATCCCAGCACTTTGGGAGGCCAAGGTGGGAGGGCTGCTTGAGCGCAGGAGTTCAAGACCAGCCTGAGCAAGAGCGAGACCCCATCTCTACTAAAAATAGAAAAAGTTAGCTGGGCATGGTAGCACACGTCTGTAGTCCCAGCAATGGGGGGCTGAGCCAGGAGGATCCCTTGAGCCCAGGAGTTTTGAGGTTGCAGTGAGCTATGATGATGCCATTGCACTCTAGTCGGGATTGTATCTCAATCAGTCAATATAAAAATAAAAAATAAATGAGCAATTAAAGCAATTAGGAAACCTCGCAATTAAAAGAGAGAGCCCATTTGATAAAAGCATACATAATCTCAAGTGATGATTTTCCAGCAAACTCCCTTAACATAATCAATACCTAAGCTTGGGTCAAGAGGAAAAATATTCATAGTGCTTTTCATCAGGCTTGGGCTATTCAAAATGCTTCCCTCAGATGAGAGGGGAAAAAAAATCTCCTAATTTCTTGACTGGAATACATTACCACACCAGGTAATAATCCCTCTAGATCCCATTTTTTTACAAGTCAAAATTAGTACAGCAATCCTTTAAGTGTGGTTTGAGGAACTGTGAGGACCCAAGATCCTCTTACGGGATCTATGAGATCCTCCTTATTTCAACTACATTATCTGTGTGAGGCCAGATTTTCTTCATATACCTCACCCGAAAAACCTTATAATTACAGTATGAATACAGAATTAGTCATTATTAGTCATGAGTCATTAGTCATTTGGGCCCAGGAGTTCAAGACCAGCCTGGGCAACATAGTAAGACCCTGTCTCTACAAAAAATTTTAAGAATTAGCTGGGCATGGTGGCACATGCCTGTAGTCCTGGCTACTCAAGAGGCTGAGGCAGGAAGATTGCCTATGCCTAGGAGTTCAAGGCTACAGTGAACTATGATCATGCCACCACAT
>NW_012153840.1:1608081-1616400 GCF_000956105.1 Propithecus coquereli
GCATGCCTGTAGTCCCAGCTACTCAGGAGGCTGAGGGAGAAGGATCGCTTGAGCCCAGGAGTTTGAGGTTGCTGTGAGCTAGGCTGACGCCACGGCACTCTAGCCTGGGCAACAGAGCAAGACTCTGGCTCAACAACAAAAAAAAAAAGTAAAAGGGTCTTGAACTTAGAAAATTTTAAAAACAAGCAAAAAACTACTAGTTTAATAGACAGTCTGTGACACCACTATCATTTTCAACTCTACCACTTCTCATGTAAGCTGAATTAAGTCTCTCCAACTCCTGGGCTCAAGTGATCCTCCCACCTCAGGTCCCTGAGTAGCTGTGACTACAGGTGTGTGCCACCATGCCTAGCTCAAGCCTGTATTTTTTTTTTAATCAGAAAAATAGGAAGGAAACACTCAAGTGGGTGGCCTAGTAAGGCATCTCATTTTGCCTCTCTAAACTTCAATTTCCCTGGCGGAGCATCAGACCTCATGATCTTTAAAGGTCCCTACTAGCTCTAGCATTCCGTGACTCCCTTCCTAACTCCAATCCTCCATCTCCAATAGCTCCCAAATACTTACAGAATAAAGTGTTCATTTCCCAGGAAGGCAGACAGGACCCTTTACAAGTTGGCCCCAAAATAATTTTCTAGCCACTCCTTCTCATGACCTTCCAACCCAACCCACTAATGATGTATCCACATCAGAGTATTATACCAGTTTCTAATCATGGGCACCTTTAGTTCTTAATATATGAGCCTTAGTTAAATTACTTTGTCTCTAATCCTAATTTTCTTGTGTGTAGGGGTGGTTGTAAAGACTGAGTGAGTCAATGATTATAAAGTGCTTGGCACTCAGCACAGCACATAAGAAAGCATAAGAGAGTTTCTCTTCATACCCACTCTTGTTGAAGGCACCTTCCTTTCCCTCCTTGCCTGCCTTTAAGGATTAGCTCCAGTATTAATCTCCTGCTGTGTAGCTGTTCCTGAGATCCTCACCCCACCCCATCCTATAAAATTCATTGGTTTTTTACTTTTTTCTTTTTGTTTTTAAAAGAGGCAGGGTCTTGCTATGATGCCCAGGCTAGAGTGCAATAGCTATTCATAAGCATGATTATGGTGCACTACAACCTCGAACTCCTGGGCTCAAGTGATCCTCCTGCCTCACAATGTCCAGCTTTAATCCTTTCACTCTGTATTGTAACAACTCATTACCAGCTTTGTTTAAAGTCCAGTACCGGATTCATCTTTGTAAATACAGAGCCTAGTATGGTACTGGATATATAATAGCTGTGCCTCAAAGAAATTATGGATCTGAATTGTGCAAGAGATTGAGATTAATGCCTAGGAAAGCATATAAAGCTCAGTAAAATGGAAGTGTTTAAACTTGATATCCAAGATTGAAATGAAGATTTCTGATAAATGTTACTTGGTTGCAAACTGTGCAGTTTTTCTTTCTTGGTAGTTCAGACAAGAAAAATAATGGCTATTCTGAGGTCCTAGGACTTTAAATGATACATATTAATAACCTGACTGAAAAATCACTGATATTTATACAAATAAAGACACTTCATGGATCCTATTATCTAGAACTTTGCAGAAAATGAGTTTTAGAAAAATTTTCTGCGATGAAAGCAGAAGCACAATTAAAATACACATACCAAAAAATGTTTTTAGCCAGGATCAGTGGTGTGTGCCTGTGACCCTAACTACTTGGGAGGTTGAGGTGGGGTGGATCGCTTGAGGCCAGAAGTTGGAGGCTGCCGTAAGCTATGCTCATGTCTGTGAAAAGCCAATGCACTCCAGCCTGGGCAACAGAGCAACACCCTGTATCTAAAAAACAAAACCACAAAAACATTTTAAATGTCTAACAAAGATACAGTTAGACATTTAAAACATTGGTTGGCTATTATATTTCATTCACAAATCCTATAGTTGTGAATACCTATAAATCAGCGGCTCTCAATGGGGCCGAGGGGAAGTCTTGGCTCCCAGAGGACATTTTTGTTGTCACAATGGTGGGAGGTGGGATATAGTTACTGGCATCTAGCAGGTAGAGCCCTGGGATATTCCTAAACATACTACAGGGCACAGGACAGTCCCCACGAGAAAGAATTCTCTGGTTGTCAAATGTGGCAAGGTTGAGAAACCCTGGCCCCACATTATCGCTTTCACTGCTTTTAAAAAACTAACATGCTAATTTCAAGCTGCAAACCAAACACAGGATCCTTAAAATGACTATTCTTCCTTATTACTAACATATCATTTCATAAAACTCTTTGAATAACTCCCAAACTTACAGGAAAAAAAAAAAAAAGAAAGAAAAGTCAACCTCTAAAAATCACTGACTACTCAAGGGAAAGCTGGGATCCAAAGCACTCTGGTGTCACTTGATTTTGAAAAACATGACAAAAAGGTAGATGGCATTTTACAATGTGTACTTTGCCACGTCGATACGAAGGTCAAAGTACTTTGTAGATAAAACTCTTTTAGTAATTTTTAAACAAATAACCCATACTCTGGTAAAGTTTATATCAACGAAAACTATTGTATTCATGTTAAGTGGTTTTTAGTGTGCAATAGCTTTCTTACCCTCAACCTAAGGATTTAAGGTAGCAGATTGGTATCACAATTAGATTTTTCCTCACCAAAGTACAATGTTCAGAAGAGATTAATAAAGCCGGGCGCGGTGGCTCACACCTGTAATCCTAGCACTCTGGGAGGCCGAGGCAAGTGGATTGCTCAAGGTCAGGAGTTCAAGACCAGCCTGAGCAAGAGTGAGACCCCGTCTCTACTAAAAATAGAAAGAAATGATCTGGACAACTAAACATATATAGAAAAAATTAGCCGGGCATGGTGGCGCATGCCTGTAGTCCCAGCTACTCGGGAGGCTGAGGAAGAAGGATTGCTTGAGCCCAGGAGTTTGAGGTTGCTGTGAGCTAGGCTGACACCACGGCACTCACTCTAGCCCAGGCAACAAAGTGAGACTCTGTCTCAACAAAAAAACAAAAAACAAAAAAAAAAGATTAATAAAACTTCTATTTTGCATAAAGATGTTCATGGGGTATTTTGCTTTATAATTTTAAGATATTTTAAATTGGCCTTTAAAAATGATGATACAACTCAACAAAAAAATAACCTGACTAAAAATATGTGCAAAGGAGTTGAACAGAGATTTCTCCACAAAGATATATAAACGGCCGATAAACACATGAAAAGATGTTCAACGTCTACTTTTTAGGGAAATGTAAATCAAAACCACATGAAGCCAGGCACAGTAGGCATTCCTGTAGTCCCACCCTGGAGATGGAGTCTGGCCTGGGCAACATAGTGAGACCCAGGCTTTTTTAAAAGACAAACAAAAACACCACCACATGAGATACAACTTCACATCCATTAGGATGGTTATTATTAAAAACAAACAAAATAACAAGTGCTGGCAAGGATGTGAACAAACTGGCACCCTTGTGCGTTGGCGGTGGGAAGGTAAAATGGTGCAGCCTCTGTGGTTCCCCACAAAATTAAACACAGAATTAATTACCACATGATCCAGCACAGCATTGCCACTTGTGGTTATATACCCGAAAGAACTGAAGACAGGAACGCAAATAGATATTTGCACACTCACATCCACAGCATGTTCAACAGCCGAAAGGTGGAAGCAATCCAAGTGTCCATGCATAGACAGACAGATAAACAAAGTGTGGTATATACATACAATGGAGTATTATTCAGCCTTTAACAGGAAGGAAATTCTGACAAATGCTACAACATGGATGAACCTTGAAGATATTATGGTAAATGAAATGAGCCAGACACAAAAACACATATATATGATTTCACTTAGGAGGTACCTGAAGTAGTCAAATTCACAGAGGCAGAAAGCAGAATGGTAGTCACCAGGGGCTGAGGGAAAGGGAGACTTGGCAGTTATTGCTTAATGGGTACAGAGTTTCAGTGTGAGAAGATGATAAGATGGATGGATGGTGGTGGTGGCTGCACAACAAAGTGAATGTACTTAATGCCGCTGAACTGTACACTTAAAAATAGTTAAAATGGTAAATTTTATTTTACACACGCAAACGACGAAGTAGGAAGTAAAACACAAAGTTAGTGGTCCTTTTCTTTGTTCCTTAAAGATGAGATTCCAAACCAGTCAAGGTAACAAGCTACCTGCTGCTTTTTGTCTATAAGGCTCTGCTGAATCAAGGGTCTCACAACCTGTCTGTCCCAGGTGAAGTTCCTCAGAGATGACATCAGAGCAAAATGAGCCAGATCTAACTGGTGATACTGCAACTATTACAAAAGAAAGGGGAAAAGTACTGCAGGACTCAACTCTATAAATGATCAACAAAGCCGTTTAGAGCCAAAGTTAATGAAAAGTTGCCTGAACTGTTTAAGTTGAGCATATTTATTGTTGAGAAAAACTGTTGATATATAAAAAAGCAAAAATACCCTTTTTTTATTATGTAACCAATATTTTAACTTCAACTTCGGTTAGTCTACCAATTTCTTCTATCATGTGAAACTACAAAGACTTCTAAGGGGAAAAGATCTGATAAAAGAATGACAATGATTAACTAAATTAGTAGAGTGAAACTGACAAGGGCAAAGCTTCTCTTGTTACACAAAGATAGACGCAGAAAGAAAAATATAATTCATCACCAACAGTAATGTTTCTTCTTACTGTAATCAACTTTTATTGCTGAAATAAACAATTAGCAAAAATTTATTTCCTAAAGATTTTGTAGTACAAAATCTAGACTTCAGAAATTAACTTTTTTAAAGTTCTCCCCTAGTTTCCATCTAGATTTCACCTCTGAGTATTTATAAATAACAAAGGCGTTTAAACTTCACATAGGTACTGGCTACAATTCATAGGTAAGATTAAGACTTAATTAGATTTAATGTTCATGGTCACTAAAGTGGTGGTAAAATCAAACACAATAATTAAAATAATTGGTTTTATTTCTCTTCCTAGTCTCAAGTCCAATAGTTTATATAAATAAGAGGGGAAAAAAATCATTAAAGACTGCTTTTTAAAAAGTGTCTTATTTTAGCAGAAAATGCTGCTTAAAATTAAGCTTAAGTATACTGCAAGTGGTTAGCTTGCTCACAAAGGGTTAAGTATAAGTAATTCTTTGGAATGCAGACAGAGCTGTAGTTAATTTTTTGTTTGTTTGTTTTTTTAAGAGCCAGGGTCTTGCTCTGTCCCAGGCTGGAGTACAGTGGCATGATCACAGCTCACTGCAGCCTCAGACTCCTGGGCTCAAGCAATCTTCCCACCGCAGACTCCCAAATAGCTAGGACTATAGGCACTGCCACCACATCCAATTAATTTTTTTTTTTCCTTGTAGAGACGAGGTCTCACTATGTTGCCCAGGCTGGTCTTAAACGCCTGACCTCAAGCGATCCTCCTATCTTGGCCTCCCTAAGTGCTGGGATTATACAGGTGTGAGCCACTGCACCTGGCCTAGTTAATGTTTTTAAGCTTAATTACTCTTTGGTTAGAGTTAAAATTTTTCAAATCCCTATTTTTTTATAGATCCTATAGCTGACCTATAGGATAACTGCTAGATAATTAAAGCTTACCAAAAAATAATAAAGGAATATTATTTAGCCTTAAAAAGGAAGGAAATGATACGTGACAAGATGAATTATTATTATTATTATTATTATTATTATTATTATTATGCTAAGTAAGCCAGGCACAAAAAGGCAAATTTAATGTGATTCCACATACATGAGGTATCCAGAGTAGTCAAAAATTCATGAAGAATAGAGGCCAGGCATGGTGGCTCACAAATTTTCTTTGGGAGGCCAACGCGAGAGGACCACTTGCGGGCCAGGGATTCCAAGACCTAGGCAATATAGCGAGACCCCATCTCTACAAAAAATAGAAAAATTAGCCGAGCGTGGTAGTGTACACCTGTAACCCCAGCTACTCAGGAGACTGAAGTGGGAGGATCAGTTGAGCCCAGGAGTTCGAGGTTACAGTGAGTTATGATCATGCCATTGCACTACTCTAGTATGGGCAACAGAAAGATCCTGTCATTTAAAAAAAAGGTGGGGGGGGCGGTTAAAATGATAAATTTTATCCTGTGTATAGTTTACCACAACTTAAAAAAAGTTTTTTGTCTGGACATGATGGCTCATGCCTGTAATCCTAGCACTCTGGGAGGCCAAGGTGGGAGGAATGCTTGAGGTCAGGAGTTCAAGATCAGCCTGAGCAAGAATGAGACCCCCTACCCTGTCTACAAAAAGTACAAAACTTAACCAGGTGTGCACACCTGTAGTCCCAGCTACTCGGGAGGCTGAGGCAGGAGCATTGCTTGAGCCCAAGAGTTTGAGGTTGCAGTGAGCTGTGGATGACACCACTGCACTATAGAGTGGATGACAGAGCAAGACTTTGTCTCAAAAAAACAAAAACAAGAAGTTGTTTTTAATGTGACTATTTTCTGGTGAACTTTACTGGGCCCTGAAATTTTCTAGTTAACTTTAAGAATTATAGCATAATCAACTAGTAGAGACCCCCAATCACCAAGTGCTTTATATCACTTTATGTTCAAATTTTTGTCAGATATGCAATCAGATTCTGCTAGAAAAAGATTTTTCTAAGTACAAAATTCATAGTGGGTAAAGTAAAAAAATTATTTTTCTACGTATTTTCACTGTCCAAAACCTTGGCCCTGGAGTACTTTTAAATTACAAAGAGTCTAGGCCAGCCAGGTCATTACAATGTTGGCAATCTCTTAAGACTCAAAAAACCTGCTACTCAAGTAACTCAAAGCAAAAAGCATCAAACATGCATGCTCCCTGAAAGTAGAGCAGATATACCATGTCTGTCTTGAGAAACAAGACAACTTTCTGCGCAGCAGCAGTCTTTAGAACATCCTAGGGATGTCTTACTCAAGAGACAAAAAGATGAAAAAATCTAAACTGTCAATTATAATACAGAGGGATTTTCTGATTCCTTTTATCACACAGTATATAAAATCAGATATATTTCTTATATGAACTAAAATGTTTCAAAAGGCATAAGCCAAGAAAGCATATTGATCAAGTCAAATATTTTTTAATTCCAAATGATCACATACAACAATGATTGTAGCCTTTACCAAACCCACAAGCAAATTTGAACTTTGAGGTTTTGCCTTTTTTCAATTTAACTCTGGTGCTAATTACATCTCCTTCCTGTTTAGAATGAAAAGAAGCTTGTGATCTCCCGCTTCCAAACTCTCTATTACGGCAGTTCCAGGCACTAGAGGTTAGAAAGTCACCTAACAGTGCCACTAGGAAGCCTAAGCCACCAACTATTTGGTGAACTTGTTCATTTATTTATAAATGACTACAAATTACTCAGTAAGAAACCCCAGCCTAAATTTGTTCTGCTTAAATACAACTATTTCTTTGCAGTTTCTTCCAGTGACAGACACAAAGCTACAGTCCAAAATGGCTCCAACCACCATGACACAGCATATTCAGGCGGCTGGCTAGTCTGCTCCTTGCTCCCACGATTGAAAATGCTAAGTATCACAGAACGATCCCAGTTTGGGTTATATAAATTATGTCTAGAAGCAGCACAGATGTCTATTAATGGTGTGTGTATCTTCTAATTCCAACACTGGAATTCCACTGTATTATTATACACATTTTAAACCTCTATCAAAAGTATTAGCCATCACTTAAAAATGACCTTCAGATTAAAGTCCTTTTTCTAAATTTAAAAAATAAACTTACGCTGGTTAAGATGCTTTAATTTTCTTCTTGGGGAATTACACTAATTTATTTAGAGGCTTAGATATTAAAGTTTTTACAAGAGTTGAGACATTCCCTGGAAACAAGTATGCATTTTAGCCTGATGGATATTAAACATGAAATCTAGGATAGTTCAGTTTGTATTTTAGGTATATGAGTCCCAAGAGCCCTTTCTATTAATCCATAATTTCCCAGAGAATAGAAGGGTTTGGGGAATTTAAAGAAAGGAAAAAGAAAAACTCCATCTGTCTTTAAACAAAATGAAAAGCACTACGACATTATAGCTTGATAGAGCTTGCTTCTAGAACGGTGCTGACAGAAATTTAATACGCCACAAATATAATTTTAAATTTTCAAACAGCCACATTTTTAAAAGGTGAAATTAATTTTAATAATGATTTTATTTAATCTAGTCTATTCAAAATATTATTTGAACATGTAGTCAACATAAAAATTAGTAAACTTTTTTTAACCAGGTCTTCAAAATTGTATTTTTTAAAACAGTTCTACTGAAATATAATTTCATACCATAAAATTCACCCATTTAGGCCAGGCGTGGTGGCTCACGCCTGTAATCCTA